>NW_027211659.1:28677500-28712500 GCF_022749685.1 Semicossyphus pulcher
ACAGGTAAAGTTACCCTGTAGAACAATGATCACATGAGAGGCTGTTCATCGTGGTGATGTTACAGTACCTGCTGACTGACAGTCGGCTCGGGGTCACACCTACCATCAAAGAAAGTGACGTTCATGAACTTATATTTAAACTGTCCCTGTTTTATAAACCACTTTTAGCTGACGTATTTACTGCAGCTGGACTTATTATCATTCTTCGGAGCCGTGGTGACGCGGTGATGTTGAGCTCGGCTGTGTTTCGGTGGTTTCTGATGCTGCTGGGTCAGCATGAGCTCAGTGTTGTCTTAAGTCATCTAAAGCTCGTGGTGCTGTGACTCTTATCGTGGCTTTAAAGCTCATGCAGTCACTCCTGTGAGTCTTTAATCAAACAGTCTTTGACTCCACCCTCAGACAGACCTCTTAGTCCATCCTGTGTACAAACATGTCTCCTGATTTATCTTTATCTTTAAATTAAAATTACATCAACATAAAAACTTCCAGCAGCAAGAAACCTCTGCGCAGACCTGCAGGATGGCTGCAGTTCCTCTGGTGTCCACTTGAGGCTGTCTCCAGCAGTGAGTCAGTCCCCATAGAGCCCCATGTTAAACTTTACAGCAGAAATAAACATGTTTACAGCCTGGTACAAAAAACAGTTTGGGTCTCTATAGCTCATTTCTCTCTTCATGACAACTGTACGGGGAGAATCTTTATACAGCTCACCTGTTTACATTATATTAAGGCTTAAAGTGATGCAGCGTTAGGGGCGTGGCCTCTTTGAGTGACAGCTGGGAGCTGCTAGCTGTCTGCTAGGTGTCCCCTCATCTAATTCAGATATGGTCACTTCTAACCCCCCCAAAAAAAGATGGTGACGCCTTAATGCTGAGTGTCACTGCATCATCAGCACCTTAACAGTTTAATGAGCAGGTAGAGTCCAGGCAGGTGAGGCTTCAGACAGGGTGTGTGTGTGTGTGTGTGTGTGTGTGTGTGTGTGTGTGTGTGTGTGTGTGTGTGTGTGTTGTAATCTATGTTTGTCTGGTCGTCTGAGGGTGTGACACAGAATTTAACCCTGAACGCTGAGTCAGTCTCTCTCTCTCTCTATCCCTCTCTCTCTCTCTTCCTGGGGTGTGTTAGCCTAATTATAGTATCCTGTTGACTCAACACACACACACACACACACACACACACACACACACACACACACACACACACACACACACACACACACGCAGCCTGTCTGTTAGTGATTAGGCTCTTGTTAACACTGTGTCTCTGTGGCGGCTCCGGCCTCTTTAATTACACACTCGGTGTTTTTCTCAACCAGCTCGTAAACAAACTGTGAACTTCTCTGCTTCACTTTCTCATGTTCTCCATGTTCTCCGTGTTCTCGTCTCATTGTTCTCCTGTTCTCCTCCCTTCTCTCTCTTTCCTTTGATCGTGTTCCCTCCCTGGTTTCTTGTTTTCCTCTCCTCTCCCTTTGTCTCTTCTCTTCTCTTCTTTTTATCCTTGTCTCCTTGTCTTTTCTTTGTCGTGTTTATTGTTAATTCTGTTTTCGGGTTGTTTTGTGTTATTTCTAACTTCTCTTCTGCCCCATCATGTTCTCTCCTTTCTTTTTGATCTCATCTCTCCTCTCCTCTTTCTCCTCTTCTTTCTCTTCCAGTTTCTGCTTCTTGTCTGTTTTTGTTTGGTTCTCTTTGTTCTTGTTTTCTCCTGCTCGTCTTTTCTTCTCTGCTTTCTCCCTGTTTTCATCTGTTTCTGCGACTTTTTTATTTGTTACTGTTTTTCTTGCGTTCTTTACGCTTTTCTTATTATTCTCTTCCTGATCTGTTCTTTTCTCTCTTGTTTTCTCTTGTCTTCTTTTCTCTCATGTTCTCCTCTGTTTGCTGTGTATTACTACATGTTTGCTGTATTTATCTCCTCTTGCTCTCTAACGTTC
Source organism: Semicossyphus pulcher (assembly GCF_022749685.1). Taxonomy (NCBI): domain Eukaryota; kingdom Metazoa; phylum Chordata; class Actinopteri; order Labriformes; family Labridae; genus Semicossyphus; species Semicossyphus pulcher. The sequence goes on from NW_027211659.1 coordinate 28,679,422, forward strand.
TCTTCTTTGTTCTGTGTTCTTGTTCTCTTTTCTTTCTTGTTCTATAACGTCAACTCCATAATATGTACTCCTCTATATTCTCCTCGTTTTCTTGTTCTCTCCGTTTTCTTTTCTCCTTCTCTAAATTCTTCCTCATGACCTCTTGTTCTCTTATGTTCTCTCTCATTCTCCGCTTGTTTCTCTTGCTCTTTTCTTCTTGTGTTTTTCCTTTCTGATCTCCTCCTGCGTGACCTCTTGTTCCTCCTGTTGTCCTCTAACGCCTCTAATGTTTGTTGTTCTCTCTTCAGGTCAGCTGATTTCCGATGACGTCTCTGAGATTCTCACCCGTTTCGAGAAAAAGTACATCACCCCGTACGCGAACACCCTCGCTACTAAGTCAGCCAGCGCTCAGTATGACGACAGCTACTTAGGTAATCTCTCACACACACACACACACACACACACACACACCGTGACCGTCCACACGTGCTCTCCTGATTGTTCCTGACTGTAACGGGTTGATTTCACGGCTGATGACATCATTGAAAGCACAGACTCAGAGACAGGTCACACATCAGACCGAGCACACACAGTGATCTGACATGAACACACAGTCACATAAATGTGGTCCGAACAGCTCGGCTGGTTTCACATCAAACACAAGAACACGATGATGTGTGTGTGTGTGCTCTCTGTGTTTCTCAGGTTACTCTGTGACCGTCGGAGATTTCAACAACGATGGAAAAGAAGGTGAGAAAAGAGGCGAGCAGAGAACCTGCCGTGTTTGACTCAAACACCTCCAACATGTTTATATTGTTACAGATGAAACTGGATTCTTTGACTGTTTTCTGTCGTTAGTGAGGATTATTTTACTAAGAACAAGTCCAGTGAAGAAAACTGGAGTGTGAAAGAATGTTAAATACAGAACACGTTCTTATTGTCATCAGTAGTTTGATTTCTTGCTGGCTTTAAACTCCATAGATATCAGTCAGATGTAGAGACTGAACTGACGGTTAGTAATAAAACATAAATCATCTGATGACATCGATTTCTACAATATTTTAAAGCCAAACTTGAATTGTGAACATTACAAACACGGTTACCTGAATCAGTCATTAATGAAATAGTTATATCTGCAGTAAGATTGTGATTCTACATCCTCTCGTCTCCTGCACAGATTATTTGACTGGAGTTCCTCGTGGAGAGAAAGCACTCGGTTATGTAAGTGTGAAAGACACTGTTTACACACACACACACACACACACACACACACAGAGTACAGTATAGTGTGACCATCATCTACTCTGTGATGAAGTCTGTTAGTCGGATGTGAAATGAAGACACGTTGTTGATCCCCACAGCTCAACAGTTATGAATACAAACCATAATAAAGAAGTCATAATAAAAATAAAGATAATGATAGTAAGATATACACATACACACATACATATATACCTATGTACAGGTACTGGGTGAGGGGGCGCTGACCACACAGTGGTGGTGATGCTGCTGTAACAGTCTGACTGTGTTGGCCTGCAGCAGCGCTCCTTCTTGCAGGGCGGCTGTAGCTTACCTAACTTACTGATGTTCTGTGTTTGATGTTTCAGGTGAACATCTTCAACGGCCTCAACATGGAGTCCATGCAAAACTATACAGGAACACAGGTGAGCTGCAGGACAGACAGGTGTGTCAGCCTCTGTGTTCATGTCAGACACTGTGCTGTGCAGGGAGGTCCTGGTGCAGAGGGGTCACACACAGCAAAGTTCTTCACAGACCCTTAAAGTTTGTAACGTCACCTGGACGGCTTACACACCTGAGTTAACCTCTTTAAAGCAGGAAGGTGTTTGGGTGAATATTTGGATGGTTGGCTTCATTTTTAGATGAAGTGAAACACTTTATGAAAACTAATAATCAAACAAAGTTAGCGATGTGAAGCGCTGAATGAGGTTTGTTCTGACAGAACCGGGAACCATCCTTAGAACGCTGTTTAAAGAGACGCTTTGTTCCACATACAGAAACAACTCTGAAACTTTATGTGAATTGTCAACTGATAAAAGAAAGAACCATAAAATCTGAAAGTTGTAGGTGACCAGAGAAAAGGAGGAATGAAGTGAGCATGGAGGAAGCTGGAGGAAGAGCGGCTCTGTCATCACAGTTAATGACACAGTTGTTCCTCCACCCTCTGAACCCAGCAGCCTCTTTTATCTGCTTCCTGTTTCCCTCCGTCTGTTTGAAGCTCCTCGCTGAGTGTGCGACTTTACGACTGTCCCTGAACACACCTCTGCCACGTGTGAGACTCTGTATTAAAGGATTCTGACGTGTTTTTATTAACAGGGACACAGAGCGAGTGGAAACAGCGTTTGGCTCAAAGTAGACTTTAACACAAAAAACAGGACATCATATCGTTAACTACATGTAGATATTTTATCTGTTTAAGTGCAGAAGTGTTGATTTTAATGTTTGGGTAAATGTTATAAAAAATAAATAAATGATTCAGGATAAATAATAATGATGAACGATAAGATCAAAGAAGGGACGGTTTAACTACGAGCTCATGTTAGCCATCAAGAGGGAAGTTTTATAACTGAATCATAGACAGAGAAAAAACTTTAACTTCCTCCTCCCTCTCTTCCTCTTCCTCTTTCTCTTCCTACTCCTCCTCTTCCTTCTTGTCCTCTTCCTCCTCGCCCTCCTGTTTCTCCCTCTCCTCCTCTCCCTGTTTGTACTCCTCCTTTTCTTCTCCTCTTCCTCCTCCTCCCCTTCTTCTCCTATTTTTGCTCCTTACCCTTTTTCTCCTTCTCCTCCATCCTTTTCTTCTTCTTCTTCTTCTTCTCCTCCTCTTCCTCTTCCCCCTTCTTCTACTCATCTCCCTCCTCCGCCTCTTCATTTTTCTCCTCCTCCTCTTCCTGCTCATCCTTCTTTTCTTCCTTCTTCTCCTCCTGCTCATCCTTCTTCTCCTTTTCTTCTTCTTCCGCCTCCTCTTCCTCCTGCCCCTCCTCCTCTTCTCCTCCTCCTCTTCCTTCTCTTCAATCTTTCTCTTCTTCTTCTCCTCCTCCTCTTCCTGCTCATCCTTCTTTTCTTCCTTTTTCTCCCCCTACTCCTCCTCCTGTTCCTTCTTCTCCTCCTCTTCCTCTTCTCCTCCTCCTCCTGCTCCTGCTGAGTATCTTTGTTTATATTTGTATATACTCTCTCCGCTCTGGTGTTAACGGTTGTTCAGAGCTGTAGATGTTAAACTGAATCTGTCTGTGTGAGCTCACCGTTCCTCCTTCACCTCCTCCTCTCCTCCTGCAGATGGCTGCTTACTTTGGACACTCTGTGGCTGCTTCTGATGTTAATAATGACGGGTGAGTCTCCGTCCGTCTGCTCTCCTTCTGTGTCCTCGTCACATACTGTCAGCCGGAGCGCTTCCACAGAGCTGCTGAATTTAAAGTGACATCCGGGCTTCTGTAAGCCTCTGTAGGAGCTGCAGCAGCCTGCTGGTCCGAACTCACTTCTGCTGTTCTGAGCTGAGACGGCCTGTGAACAGAAATGAGCTGTAATTTGTGTTAAACGTTCAGACGCACATCACTTCATGAAAACCGCTCGTAGCTCACTCACACATTGTTGTTCTTGTTTCTACATATTTAAAGCCGCTAACTGCTGGTGTAACTGTTGTTTAGCTAACTGATGAAGCTAACGTTAGCATGGTGATAAAGAGTTCAGTCGACATATCTGACCTGAAACTACACTAAGAAACATTATGCTAATAACACATTGTACAATGGGTGAATAATATCAGTTAGCTTAGCATAAGTAGCTTTCCCCTCTTACTACAAACTGTATTATTACTTCACAAAATGAAAAAGTCCATCTGTCTGTTTCTGTCTGCACACATGTAGACTTCCTGTTTACGTAGATGCTTGCTCCTGATTGGACAGCGCTGCAGATGTAAAGATTTACACATGAGTAGTCTGAGTGAGTGAAGCCTTGACGTTCCCTCTGATGGAGCTGCTGTGACGTCTCTGTTGATGGCTCCCTATAAATAACCTCCACACATGTTAGAGCCAGCTGCAGTGTGAAACAGCTGCTGACAGCCTCGTGTCGTAAAACCCCGAGCTGTTCAATGAAACGCAGGAGAAGAAGAACAACAGGCGATGTAAACAAATCAGAACAAATACTTTACACGTGTTTTATGAGGCGGGAAACACAACATGTGTGAGGGCCTGGGGGGGGGGGGGGGGAGTAAGAGATGCTAATGGAATAAAATGTTTGTTGCTATGGAAACACCTAAAGAGTATCTGCTGAACAACGTCCTGTTTAAGTCAGTCTTCTCAAACACATTGACGGTTACGTTGTGCTCCTTCTCTGTGTGTGTCAGCCTGGTCGACCTGCTGGTCGGAGCTCCTCTCTTCATGGACAGAGGGTCTGATGGGAAACTGAGGGAGGTGGGACAGGTAGGAAACACACACACACACACACACACACATTTCTGCACAACGTTACAAAGATCTGACCTTATAAAGAGATGCAAACACTCGCTGTCTGCTGCCTGTCTGCTGCCTGTCTGCTGCCTGTCTGCTGCCTGTCTGCTGCGTCGCCTCATCAGGAGGAAGCAGAGACGCAGATAACAAACCAAAGCTGACACGTGATGTTCAAACTTCTCAGAAAGTTCAGGCACATTCAGAGGAGTGAAGCTGCTCCACAGTTTGTTCTACAGTCAACATTTCATCGACACTGACAGCAGCTAAAGATGGACTCGTTTCTGTGCGTTCTTAAAGTAACAAAGAAAAAGTCCAAACGGGGCCTGGTGAGGCGGCGAGCTAAAGGTTTAACTTAACTACATATTGACTGAGTGGTTTTTATAACTCCGTTGTATTTAAGGTGGGAAAATAACTACCGTCATAGAAAATCCCTCAAATATATGACTTAATTAACTCAACCGTGTGTTCCTCAGGTGTCTGTGTACCTGGGTCAAGGTGGGTTTTCCTTCCACCCTCCTCAGCAGCTCACAGGGTCGGAGGTTTACGCCCGATACGGCTCCGCCATCACGGTGCTGGGAGACCTGAACATGGATGGATACAAGGGTGAGACACACGCGCACACGCACACGCACACGCACACACACTCACACACACACACAGTGCATCTTGACCTGATCCTGACCCTGGTCATGTCTCTGACCCTTCTTACTCTGTGCAGACGTGGCCATCTCTGCTCCGTATGGAGGCCCGGACCGGCTCGGCCTGGTCTACATCCATAACGGTCGCCCTCAAGGCCCCGACGCCTCACCTTCACAGGTAGAACACGACACCTGTAATAGTGCTAGATAATACTACAACCATGTTTAACATGTTAAACCTGAGTTACATCTGAGTCAGTCATTTCATCAGCCCCAGGTGAAGGTGTCTGCTTCTCTGAGCCTTTAATTACGCTCATGTGATAGAGTCTGTTAACAATCCAGATAGTCTAATGCCATTCACTACTATATATGACAAGTAGGGCTTGTTGGTCAGTTGTGTGGTGTGGAGCTCCCAGCCAGAAGTCTGCAGGTCGGGACAGAAGCACAGCGTAGCTACCAGGTGACATCGCTGTCTCTCAGAGGAAACGTGTGCGTCTGACTGAGACGCCACAGGGTCAGGAATAAAAGGGATCAGTATTTGTCGACCTGTGAAAGAGAACATTCTGCTGGGTGGGTGTGTGAGAGCTGCAGGTGTGACAGAGGGCGGAGACACACACACACACACACACACACATCAGGCAGGATGATCAGCATCAAAGCAGAATCCAGCACCTCCCTGCAGGACTGTGAGCGTCACAGTTTGTTCTTTAGGACAAATCAGTAAACAACAGCCGCAGGTTAACAGTCTGATTGTTTGAAGCTTCATCACTTGTTGATACATCGAACAGCGGACATGTTTCAGGTCGGTTTGAACACCTGGTATAGAAACACCACATGCTCATGGGCCTTCACTGTAACAGTAGAGATAGTGAATGTTCAGACTCGATGCTCTCTGCAAAGCTGCACACGCTGTTCATCCCCATCAGTTAAAATGAGTTGGAATCATTCTGAAATAAAAGGTCCAGTCCGGTGCAGCCGTCTAACTCAACAGGAAGGAGGTTTAGAACTTCAAAATAAAACAAACTTATTGTTTGTGGCTGATTTATGTTTGTGCCTCCTCTCTCAGGTCCTGCAGGGTAAATGGGCGTCCAGCTACATGCCTGCCAGCTTCGGATACTCCATGACAGGAAACACTGACATCGACCAGAATGGATATCCAGGTACACACACACACACACACACACACAGTATATATACAGAGTATGCAGAGGCTCAGCAGGGATCAGATGCTGATGTGTGTTTCTGTCTTTCAGATTTAATAGTGGGAGTGTTTGGAGCAGACAAGGCTGTTTTATACAGGTAATCATACTGTGTGTGTGTGTGTGTGTGTGTGTGTGTCTGTGTGTGTGTGTGTGTGTGTGTGTGTGTGTGTGTGTCTCTGTGTGTGTGTGTGTGTGTGTGTGTACTCCCCTGCTGTGTTAACGAGCGAGGCCACCTGTGATATCAAAGCGCTGCTGCTGTTTGGACCCTTTTAATGAATCCACAGTTTGAGCTGATTAGAAGCTCAACGTTTAACCCCTCTGAACCCGATACACACATCAAACCTCACACACGCTCTTCTCCGAGTCACAGTCTGTATCCACGTTTTTATCCCCTAAAGCATCATGGGAACTGTAGTCAAAAACCTTATAACATTTGAAGCCATGGCTGAGCCGTCCCTTTTATCATACCATGTATGTTCTGATGTCTGATCAACATATTTATGGTGACCAACGGCCATGAAACAGCTGCTGAGCTGCAGATGTTTAAAACAACACTGTGAGAATATTTTGACATGAATGCAGATTGATGTGTTTTAACTTGAGGGATGACAAAGGCTGTTATATTAAATGATTAAGCGTCTGTGACCAGCCACACGAGCTGCAAACATCTGGAGACATAAAACAACTGTAACCATATTTATAAAGGAAAATGTCATGTATAATGTGTGTGTGTGTGTGTGTGTGTGTGTGTGTGTGTGTGTGTGTGTGTTTGTGTGTGTGTGTGTGTGTGTGTGTGTATGTGTGTCAGAGCCCGCCCGGTGATCAGTGTGAACGCCACGTTGGACATGACGCCTCAGATCATCAACCCCGAGGAGAAGACGTGCACACTTTCTGGAACCAGCACGCTCGTGTCCTGGTGAGTTTCATCAGCTGTTAAAGACGTGTGTCCGTCACTCTCTGCTGCAGAATCAACAAACAGTCGGTGTTTTTCTGTTCAGTTAAGTTAAGTTCAGTTAACAGGTAATGATGTCAATAAAAAATGATTACACTAATAGTAATAACTAGATCTCCTGAACAGAGCCTTCATATGTCTTAATGATGACTCTAATTAAATGAAACAACTGTCTATTATTGTTGGATCAGTATGTCAGTGGTTTGGCAGCTTTTAAAGGACACAATTTCCCAGAAGCCCTCAGACCGACGCTTACTTTCAGCTCTTCTTTAAAAACACATGAAACCTGATCGATGACATAGTGAGTCAAAGAGGCAGCATGCTGTCATGAAGTTTACACTTTATTAGAATGAATTTAACATGCAGTGAAGTTTAACGTCAGTGTTTCCTGCAGTTTGTCAGAACGACACCTCGTCTGACGTTTGAGACGCGCCGACAGAGACGCCTTCACAATAAAAGAATAATTTATAGTGAACATGAAGGCTTTGTGTCCGGCAGGCCAAATATCTATGAGGTAACTGTTAACAACATCATGTAGGCAAAGATACATCAGGGTCAATATGATTCGCCTCATCAGAGACGCACACATGACGATTAGCTTAGCATAACGGCTGGAAACAGAGGCTAGGCTGAGTCTCTCCAAAGGTTAAAAATCACCGCACAGTACCAGCTCCTCGAAGAAGAAACACCAAAGCTTTTATTTTCAGCCAACGAGATTAAACGTGTAAATCTGATGTTTAACAGAGACGTAGAGAGACTGTAGGTGGATAGAGTAACCTGCAGATGTAGCCAGGCTCTCCCTAAGCTAACAGGCTGCTCCCCCTAGCTTTGTATGAGCTGTCACTTTACCCTTTTAAATGGCCATGCTCTGTGTGTGTGTGTGTGTGTGTGTGTGCGTGCGTGCGTGTGTGTAGTTTTAAGGTAAAGTACTGTCTGAAGGCCAGCGGCTTCAGAGCTCCAGCCGCTCTCAGTGAGTAAAACACCTCCTGACACATTAAACACAAGGACAAACCAACACACACACACACACACACACACACACACACACTGTGTTTATAGGACAGCTGTGAGATCTGCTCTCTGATTGGCTCTCCTCAGATTTCCGTGTGGACCTGATGTTGGACCGTCTGAAGCAGAAGGAGGCGACTAAACGCGTCCTCTTCCTGCACAGTCAAACCGTTCATTACTCTAAGACCATGGTCGTCTCCAACGGGAAAGGCCCGGCCTGCGAGGAGCAGCACGTCTATCTCAGGGTGAGCAGGCGGCGCTTAATAACACCACAGAAGAAGAAACGGCTCACAGACAGATATAGGGACATCACAGACAGTAGCTCTTTGTGTTGTTTGAATGTTTTATTAACAGATGATAATGTAATGTTTAAACTTTTTAAACCTTTTTGTGAAAATGAGAAAGTTTGATCCGTGAAGATCTGTCCTTAGAGACACGATGACAGAAACGTCTGGACATATGTCATCATCTTCTCCCTCTCAGGACGACCGAGAGTTTCGGGATAAGATCACTCCCATCTCCGTGGCGATGGAGTACACTCTGGACTATCAGACGGCTGCAGATCCGAGCGGCCTGCAGCCCATCCTCGACATGTCCACGCCGTCCAACGTCACCAAGCAGGTAACGCCTACCTGTGTGTGTTTGTGTGTGTCGACGCTGTTTCTGATGGTTTTACTCCCTAAACTTAAAGTTGTGTGTGACTGATGTTGTTGTCGCTCTCTTTCTTCTCCTCTCTTCTTCCTCATGTTTCCCTCGTTCCTCTGTTTCCTCCTCAGGCTCACATCCTGTTGGACTGTGGAGACGACAACATCTGCAAACCTGACCTCAGGTTGTCGGTGAAGAGGTGGGAAGCCGTTCTGTCCTGCAGCTGTAGACGTGTCTGTGTTTTATCTCAATAAGAGCTGTCAAACAGAGAGAGGTTGTGTTTAGTCCTGTTTTCGCTCGGACAGCGTTCAGTCGCTCTCAGAACCTCTGAAATCGAACGCATCATTCAGTCTTTGTCGTCGTCGTTTTTCCTGCAGCGACCGTAAGCAGATCTACATCGGCGACGATAACGCTCTGACTCTGGAGGTCGTCGCTGAGAATGTCGGAGAGGGCGCCTACGAGGCCGAGCTGCACGTCTACCCGCCTCAGCAGGCCGACTTCACCGGGGTCGTCCGCAGCCAGGTAACCTCACCTGTCCCGAACACAGACATGGGGTTCATTCACACTGAAGTTACTGCAATGATCTTATATGTGAGCTTCACTTCAACACCTGACGTACCTGCAGGACTCATGACAGCAAGACTTGTCCTGAGCCAATCAGGCTTTACTATCTATAGTAGCATGTATTATACATGTACAGGTGTGATGTTGACACCTGAAGTCTGCCGGTCTCACAGGAAACAGCTGATGGATTAAAGAATATTTGCATGTTTGTAGATTATGAAGCGACATGGGCTTCCTGTTCTTTCTGCTCGGGACACATTTCAATCAATACTTAAGTAATAATCACTTCTCTTTACTGACGGCAGAGCTGCAACACAACTCCACTGACAATAAATAATACTCATAATTAAATCTATTTATATTTCAAATTTCATATGTAGGTAATCTCAATGTTGTTAACAGTACAACAGGAACATGTGAGATCCAGAACACTATAAAACACTCACATCTAATGAAGTCAAACTGCAGGTTCGTTCAGTTCGATCAGAAACTAAAGAGTCGCTCAGAAGCAGCACAGAGAGCTTGTTATGTCTCTGATGAAGTCTCTGCTTCTTTTTACATTACAGTTTGTTTTGTCTCATTTAACTGTCTAAAAATATGTATTAGTATTTATTGATTGATCATTTTCTTATTTTCACTGTTTTAATTGTGTAGTCGTCCATAGTTTGATCTGGTTGTTCTTGTTTGGATGCACTGTATGCACGTTGGGCTGCGTGTTTGTGTGACAGGTGTTATTTATCTAAAGCTCAGTTAAAGCTCCTGTGAGGAACTTTGGGTTTGTTTTGGCGCCCCCTGTGGACAAAGCCGTACCTCTCTCTGCTGATTTGTCCTGTACATGCTAAAGCAGTGTTTATGTAACATAAAGTCACAATCATATGAATAACTCTCTTTACATACAACAAAGAAGGCAGCGTGCAGTTAATCACTTCGTCTGACACCTACCCCCCCCCCCCCCCCCCACACCGCCCGCCAGCAGTTTCATTACCAATATCTAGAAATAATCGATCGTGTCTTTGATGCTGTGTTTGCTTTTGGAGCTCATATAGAGACATCAGAGGTCATGTCAGTCTGTTTCATAACCAGTGACAAACTCCTCACAGGAGCTTTGAGGTGTTTGTTCTGGTGAAAGAGGAACTTCTGTGGTCGGACAGAGACGGACAGAAAGAGGAAACACTGTTCTGTGGAACGATTGGCACCTTTAGTAATGCTGTGGTGAGACATCATGTGACCGAGCTGTGAGCCGATTTAACTTCCAGAGACAAATTAAGAACCTATACATGTAGTTTTTGTCCATGTAGTTTTTCTACATGTAGGTTTTGTACATGTAGTTTTTCTACATGTAGGTTTTGTACATGTAGTTTTTCTACATGTAGGTTTTGTACATGTAGTTCAGCTCCCAGGACACGACCCTGCATCCAGCTTTAGATCATCAGGAAACAGGGACCTCTGTCACGCTGTGGTGTTACTCCCTGTTGTGTTTTCTCCTCCAGACTCTGAGCAGACTCTCCTGCGCCTACAAGAAGGAGAACCAGACCAAGATGGTGGTGTGTGACCTGGGAAACCCCATGAAGGGAGGAACAGAGGTCAGTGGTCGACCTTGTCTCATGCTGCATTCAGGGGAGTTCAGGAGAGAATGTGATGTGTTCGAGGCCTGTTAGTGGAGCAGGTTAGAAACTGAGTGAAATAATGAAGAAAGGAGCAACAGCTTTAACTGTAATTCAAGAACTCTGATTGGTCCTCTGCTGTATCCTCCTGCTCTCTGATTGGCTGCTCGCTCTCTCGTTATCTGCTCTCTGATATGTCCTCTGCTCTCTGATTGGTCCTCTGCTGTCTCCTGCGCTCTGATTGGTCCTCTGCTCTCTGATTGGTCAGATTAAGGCGGAGCTGAGGTTCAGCGTGCACCAGCTGTCAGAAGAGGACACGTCGGTGAAGTTCGACCTGCAGATCGTCAGGTAGAGTCACACCTGAGCACGCACACGTGACACACATGTTTCTAAATTCAGTGTGACTTCCTCTTTCCCAGGATGTCATTATCTTTGATGTCCTTCCAAAATAAAGGTCCTTAAATCCAGTTAGAAATCAGAGAAAAACACTAATGATCATTTTTTCATTTTTTAACAGTTGTTAGATATGAATTATATTTCCCAAAGGGAAGTCTTCAGATGACGTCTTTGGTCCAACTAAAACTCAGAAAACACAAAGACTCTTATCGTCATGAATAACAAAGAAAAACATTCTCAAATATAAGAAGTTTCAACCTGGAAATAATAAAATATCAAAGTTATTGTCAGTTAATTAACTTTTTCAGATTGAATAATCAATGAATCGACTCATCGTTGCAGCTCTACTTCAGAATCGTCCTGTTTACTTCAGCATCATGCATGCATGTTACAATGCTAACAGGAGATGCTAACGGCTAATTTAGAACACTGTTAATGAAGACAGTCTGACTCAATGTAAATGAGACATAACTGGTTACCTTTCTGTCCAATCAGAGTATTTCTACGTTTCCTGTTACTGAGCAGAGTGAACGGTCTGTTAGCGTTCATTAAAGCTCTGTTCTCCTCTCGCTCATTTGAATCACAACAACTGTGAAGGAAGCAGCTCACAGAGCATCTGTGTGTGTGTGTGTGTGTGTGTGTGTGTGTGTGTGTGTGTGTGTGTGTGTGTGTGTGTGTGTGTGTGTGCGTGTGTGCGTGTGTGGGTGAAAGAGAGAGGCGGAGGTATGTTAATGACAGGTTTCAGCTGGTTTCTCTCTGACAGCTCAGACTTCTTCTCCTCTTTAAAATGCAGCAGCAGCACAGTGTGGGCGGCTGGTGATCTTTAAACTAACATTTTTAAACTCACTCAATTCAGACAAACTTAAAGAAACAGAACTGTGTGAAATGTTTCTGTTTTAATAAACAACAGCTCCCCCCTGTGGCTGCTTGTAGAACAGCAGCAGCAGACCTTCAAAATAAAATATTAATACTTTACTTATACAGCACCTTTAAAAACAGATGTTTACAAAGAGCTTTGACGGACAGAGCAAAGGCGGGAAGATTACAGAACACAAACAGAACTTTCAACAGTGAGGCCAAACTGAGAGAACAAGAACTCACTGCAAACACTGAAGGTCAACCAGAATCTAAGTATACATTATAATTATTAAAGACGACATCACATCAGAGGATAATTTCATCTATTTAACAAACACTTTATAACCTTTATATTTCTGTTTCTCTGTTGTGTTACTTTGATGTCATCGTACAGGTGATGATAAACAATGTTTGTGTTTCAGCTCGAACCAGTTCGACAACATGAGTCCTCGAGTGTCCAGCGTCACCGACCTGGCTGTCCTTGCTAAAGTCTCCATCAGAGGGTAAGACGCACACACACACACACGCACACACACGCACGCACGCACGCACGCACGCACACACGCACTCACATACACGCACACGCACGTGCACGCACACGCACACGCACACGCACACACACACACACACACAGAGGTTACCATCCTGTATATCTGAATGTATTTAGTGTCAAAAGTGTGATTCTGATTCCACTGAGACATTTACTGGTTTTTTGTTTTCCCAGTGATACAGAAATGATCCTTAAAGGCTGAAAGTGTTCATATTCTATATCTTCATATTAACAGATCACATGACTGAGTGTGTTTGTGTCAGCTGTGTTCACGAGCGCTGAACCTGTGTGTAACAATCAGATAAAACTAAGTTCAACTAACAAACACAATGACAGCCTGAAATACTGACAAGAAACAAAACTTTCTATTTACAAATAAAAACACTAAAATGATCTGTGTGTGTGTGTGTGCGTGTGTGTGTGTGTGTGTGCGTGTGTGCGTGTGCGTGTGTGTGTGTGTGTGTGCAGGACGTCGTCTCCCAGCCAGGTGCTGCTCCCCATCGCAAACTGGAAACCTAAAAATCCTCCTGTGACCGGAGACGACATCGGACCGCAGATAGTTCACGTCTACGAGGTACAAACACACACACACACACACACACACACACATGTACAGTGTTTCAGCTGCTTCTTGTGTGGACCAATAATCACTGCTTCCGTGTAGCTCCTGAACAGCGGGCCCAGCACGTTCAGTAAGGCGTCGGTGGAGGTGGTGTGGCCGTACCAGTACAAGAACGAGTCTCTGCTCTACATCACCAAGTACGAGACGGAGGGACCCATCAACTGCACCACGGACACCGAGATCAACCCGCTCAACGTGTCGGTGAGGAAACATGACTCCACAGCTGTCTGAGTCACATGACTGTTTACATGAGGATGGATGTGTGATGCCCAAATTTCCCTCTGGGGATAAATAAAGTATTTGTGACTGTGATCAGTGTCGCTCTGAGCGTCTGCTTCACTGTCTGCTCGTTCAAATCAGAACATCAGAGCTGTTCCCTCCCTGTAGAGTCAGACAGCATGGACACTTCTCTTTCACACCCTGACTCTGAAACTGAAACATGTATGATCAATTATTTTCATTCCTGTGTTTAAAATAAAACTCATGAACTGAGATATTATTGTTTGTTTGTCAGAGCCCGCTCGCCTCGGCCAAGAACACCAGCGTGGTTCCACCCAGAGAGCGAGAGACGGAGGGACGAAACAGAAACCACGTCCACAAGAGAGACCTGGAGACAACGAGGGACTCGCAGAACGACCTGCAGACACTGGTACACACACACACACACACACACACACACACACACACACACACACACAGTCAGTCAGTCAGATTAATAACAAGAATACAGTTTATATGTAGAGATCTTTTCTAGGCCCAAAACACCAGACACAGACGGTGATATGAAACAAAACGTCCAGCCTTAAAGCTGAAGAACAGGTGTGTTACATGTTGTTAAAGCTGGTTAACACCTGTTTAATATGTTTCTATAACTCCGTCACAGCAGGAAGTATCACTCTGACTCTTTCCTGTGACACATACAGTATTTGTTTCTAGATGTTGGGCTCCTTACAGGGCTCGTTGGACAGCTCCTGTTGCTGCGAGCTGAAGGCTAATACGCTAGCCAGCTTGGAACATGCTAACATATTCAGTCTCATCGTTTCTCTGTGATGAGCCGTTTGTCTCCTTCTGACATCTTGTGTCAGGGCTAACTCCAGACTGAAGGGGAACTCATGTGAGCTAACAGAACGTTCATTTGGTCGACAGCGTTCACTCTGGAGATTTACTTCATCCAGGCGACTGAATGTAACCACTGCAGAGCTGCTACCTGTTAGAATGAAGTTTGTACTGTACTAAAGGAAAACTGTGTGTGTGTGTGTGTGTGTGTGTGTGTGTGTGTGTGTGTAGGACTGCACCACAGCAGTCTGTCTGCGGCTCAGGTGTCAGGTGGGTCGTCTGGAGAGGAGGAAGAACGCCATCCTCTTCATCTACTCACGACTGTCTGTCAACAACTTCCTGCGGGTAAACACGCACAAACACAAAAACACACAACCAACTCGGGGTAAACAAACGTAACAACAAATCCTGCTTTATTTTGTGGCTTAAACAACGTGTGCAAAGAAACGTGTAAAAACTAGCATAAATGCTACATGTGAGTTACAAGGCTGCCAGAGGTAGAGTCGTCCACATAAGCTGTTTCTTTATTAAATCTTAATACAAATCACATTTTAACATGTTTCTGTTTATTATGAATGAGTTAAGTTTTCGACTGAACAGGATCAGTAACACCTGCAGGCTGGTGTGGGTGCAGATAACCAATAAATGTCTATCAATCAAAGAAAAAGGAGCTTCTGATAAATCCATGTGGAGGAGAGGCTAACAGCTAATTTAGCTCAAAGCTAATGAAGAAGAACATGAGCTTTTTTTAACCCTGCTCCACCCAGAGGTGTTACGTGTGTGTGTGACGTCTCCGATGTGTGTGTTTCTCTCAGACTGAGAATCAGAACCGCTCGTACGCGGTTCGATCGACCGCCTCCTTCAGCGTCATCGAGATGCCGTACAAGAAGCTGGTGTCAGAGCTGCCGTCCAACAGCACCACTGTGAGACACACACACGCACACACGCACACACACAGCTTGTTTCTTTTCATGCAGATCACATAGAGCTGTACGGCAGATGTAAAGGTGTCAGTGTGTTGATGGAGTGTGTGTTTTCAGGTGAGTGTGTCGGTGATGTGGGTGGCCGAACCTCCTCCGCCCGTGCCCGGCTGGGTGGTGGCTCTGGCTGTGCTGGCCGGTCTGCTGCTGCTCGCTCTGCTCATCTTCATCATGTACAAGGTGAGAAACCTTCTACAGATGTTTTTTATAAAGTATAATCCCTCAGCGTCTCCTGAGGGAGCCGCGTGAGGTGTCAAACGTCCTCACGTGATGTCACTTGAGTCGCTGTCGGGAGGGCCGACGACTTCGTGTCTGAAAAAACAAATCATTTGTTTTGTCTGAAAGAGGTGAGACCTCTGATGTGCTGTTCTCTGCTGCAGGTGAGATTAGCTGCTTATAGCATTACACAACACAAATTGGTGGTCAAGGTGCATTCTGGGTAATGCAGTGGCAAGGTGTTGACAAGGAAGAAGTAGTGAAAAAAAAACATTCTTGTTGTATCATATATGTAGATATTTGATATTTAAATTGAGACTCCATGACGTTAAAATGATCTGCAGGGCTGTCACTAACTCCTCCCCTTTCTTCTTCTTCTCCTCCTCAGCTGGGCTTCTTTAAGCGTGTGCGCCCCCCGCAGGAGGACTGCACAGAGAAGGAGCAGCTGCAGCCGGAGGAGAACGGAAACACTGACGCCTAGAGGTCAAACTCTGAGGAGCGCCCCCTACTGTCTGTACAGAACAATTCAGGGTAACACGGCCGCTGAGACGATTTCACTGTATTCACTGTTGAATGGGA
The DNA here is from genome assembly GCF_022749685.1 of Semicossyphus pulcher. Classification (NCBI taxonomy): domain Eukaryota; kingdom Metazoa; phylum Chordata; class Actinopteri; order Labriformes; family Labridae; genus Semicossyphus; species Semicossyphus pulcher. The sequence goes on from NW_027211659.1 coordinate 28,695,731, forward strand.
GATTATGGTACTGGTTTAAGTTTTTATAAGGTTTTTTATTTCACTCGCCATATTTTGTTTGTGCCAAAAGAGAAACCATGAGGTCACCATGACACCATCAGAGATCAGCTGGGAAGTTAAAGGAAGAATTCAACATTTGTTAAGGATTGATTGAACTCTCCTGTCTGTAGGGTAAATCTGAAGCTAGCAGCTCGTTAGCCTAGCGTAGCTTAAAGACTGGAAACATGGTTAAAAACAGCTAGCTTGGCTCCTGCTAACATGTTATATCTCGTTTCTTTTCATGTGACTAGGTCAGCACATAACAACCTATTAAAACACAATTTGTTACCTTTACATTTTTATTACAGGTTAAACAAACAAACAAGAATGCCTGTTAACCAGTGAGCTCTAGCTAGCACATTAGCTTTGTATCCAGTGTTGCTAAGCTAATAAGCTCCTGGACGTAGCGTCATATGTTTGGAAGAAATAGTTCCCAAAATGTCGACTTACTCCTTCGACTTGCTGACCGTGATCTCTGAAAGCTTCAGGAGTCTGAACTCAGAGTTGTAACTGTTGGAGAGACGAGGCGTCCGTCTGCACCACACCATCAGTTTGTCCTGATGTTGATTTGCACATTTAGTTTTGTCCAAACCCCAAATAAGTGACAAACTGTAGATTCTTCTTGTTTAAAAAGTCCAAAACTGCTGATGAATTGAAGTCATATTTAAACCTGCCCTCGTCAACAAAACACTGATTTATAAAAGGATTTGTACAGAAAAGTCAGCTGTTGCTAATTTACTGTTAAATCTCCAGCTTTTGGTTTTGTTTTAAATCCTTAGCCGCAAAGCTATCTCTGTTAGCTGTTAGCTGTTAGCTGCCACAGAGTGCTCGCTCGTCTTCCCAGACCGCCACTGAAAACACAAATAACATTTATAACATGTGTAGTAAAAATGAACATTTTATTTAACAAGAAAAGGCCGAAGAAAAAACTCTAGAGAAATGATTTAGCTGATACCCACATGGCCTTTAAAATCTACAATGAAAACAATGCTATGCTTGCTAGCTAAGCTAACAGGCACAGATGATAATCACAGCCTTGTAATATATGAACTGTTATGATGATGAGATTGATTGCGTTTGTCTGCCAGCAATAAAGCAGCAATAAGAAAACTGATAATTGATAATTGACGATTGGAAAGTGAGCAATAAGTGAAGGTGCTAATCAGCAGCCTTCAGGTCTGTGTTTTTGGATAAAGTGGTTTAATTTGATGTGGGATGATAAGAAGTGTGACAGTAATATATGAACCCTGATACGCTCCTTCTCTGTGTGTGTGGGGAAGCTGCTGGTGAGGAGTCATTCTGCTCTGCGTTGCCTGTTTGGTGCCTCTGAGGGGTTTTTGGTTTTTTCTATACATGATGATAAAAACAGAAGCTGGTCCGACTCGTTTCAGTACCAGCAAAAAATAGTTTGTGTTTGTTTGAGAAAATGATGTTTGGGTGGAAAATGATGCAAAGTGATGAGTTTATAATTCACCCTGTAAAACTGACCGTTTGCTAAACCCCGCCCCTGATCAGTGATGTCCAATCACAGTGAGGCAAATCAAACCTGTCAGTATTTAGACATCTGAATAGGTGAGGATTATAACATTTCACCTGCAACCTTTTAGCTTTAGCTTCAGTCAATTAGCATGATATCATGACCTGGGACTGTTAGCTTTAGCTTCAGTCTGTCAACATGACATTATGACCTGGGCTTCAGGTCAGCTTCAGTCTGTTAGCATGATATCAAAGCATGGGACTGTTAGCTTCAGCTTCAGTCTGTTAGCATGATATCAAAGCATGGGACTGTTAGCTTCAGCTTCAGTCTGTTAGCATGATATCACAGTCTGGGACTGTTAGCTTCAGCTTCAGTCTGTTAGCATGATATCACAGTCTGGGACTGTTAGCTTCAGCTTCAGTCTGTTAGCATGATATCAAAGTCTCGGACTGTTAGCTTCAGCTTCAGTCTGTTAGCATGATATCAAAGCATGGGACTGTTAGCTTCAGCTTCAGTCTGTTAGCATGATATCAAAGCCTGGGACTGTTAGCTTCAGCATGGGACTGTTAGCTTCAGCTTCAGTCTGTTAGCATGATATCAAAGCCTGGGACTGTTAGCTTCAGCATGGGACTGTTAGCTTCAGCTTCAGTCTGTTAGCATGATATCGAAGTCTGGGACTGTTAGCTTTAGCTTCAGTCTGTTAGCATGATATTATGACCTGGGACTTTAAGCTTCAGCTTCAGTCTGTTAGCATGATATCAAAGCCTGGGACTGTTAGCTTTAGCTCCAGTCCAGTCAAAACAAGAAGTGTCATCAACCAACTCATAAAGCTAATATTAGCTACATTTGCTAGCTAGCTACTGCTGATAAAATCAGTCGGTGTGCAAAGCTGCTTTGTTTCCTTCTGTCTGAAATCCAGGATTTATTATTTCATATAATTGATAGAATTTCAAATATTAATCTGCTGCCATTATAGTTATATACTGCACATGTGCCCGACAAGGACAGGAAGAGTGACAGGCATAGCAACAGTAGCTAAGGGGGTGGGGCTTAATGAACGGTCCGTTAGTCGCAGCGATAACTTTCCCGCCCTGCACTGAGGCTCCTCCGCTGGTTTGGATCTTTGAATATTGTTTCTGTTTCTCACATTTCACAGTCGTGACTCGGTCGTGTTTTTATGTTTGAATGAACGAGTGAGTGTGAATATATGGAAATAGAAAAAAAACTTTGCTATGAATTTACCCATATTGGGTTTACATCATGAATTAATGTTAAAGGTTGATGATAATTTTAAAATATATTAATCCAATAACATGAAATAACTGCACAGCACACTTAGGTTAGAAAGTTATTCTTTATTTTATCCACGGCTTTCATGTTTGCCTTCACTGCTTATATCCTGCTGCCACTAGAGGTCACGACTGCCTCGATCATTCAGTTAGCTAGCTGGGAAAGAGAGAACCATGTCAAACTTTGACTTTACAGCCCCTAAAAAACTGCCTTCAAAATCTTTTGTCTCTTTTACAGTAAAAATTCATGACTGAAGAAGAAATAAAAATAAGTTCAATGAAAACAAAACGCTTTAAAAGAATGAAATTATAAAAATCCTTTGGTGAGATTCAAGCTCCGTCTTTCATTTAAATTCTGCTGACTCTCTGAGTGGAACAGAAAGGACTGACAGCTGTCGGTCCTGAACATGACGAGGTTTATATTCAGTCATGAGCGTCTCACTGCGCTGCTGGAACTCTTATTAAAGATGTTTCTGAGGACTAATCTGTGTTTTCATAGAACATTGGGATGTTTTTCACTCTCACCAGGTTTCAGCAGGACTGACGTCACTTCCAGTTCAGTCTGATCAAAATGTCCTGAGACGGTTTGGTCACTTCTTCTGAACTGAGAGCAGATTTATACAATCTGGAAAAGTCTGAATCAAACCTGAGCAGAAAAAATCATAGTCTCTTAAGATAAAAATCCATCCTCCTGATCAGACGAGGAGAGCGACATGAAGTCAGTCCTGCTGTCTGTTGTTTTTAGGGGTTTGACTGTGTTTTATATTTAATACCACTCTCTGCCTGTCTGTCTGTCTGTCTGTCTGCTTGTCTGTCCTTCTGCCATGAGAAAAGTAATATTTTTGATGTACGTATTCTTTCACCCAGAGAATAAAATGTAACTGTTTCATAAGGAGATGATTTCACATTTGAGCTAAAATAAACTGATCTGTTCACATTTTATTCACTCGTTTGTCTTTTTTTATTCTCACTGGATGGTTGATCTTTGGTTTCATGAACACACGGATGTGAGACAAAGCTTTAAGTGAAAATAGAAGATCTTTGTTTGAGCAGAGACAGTTCGTCTTCCTGTCTCACAGAAATCATCTTTAGTGACACATCATTTCTCTTTAAAATCTTTATTCTGCTTTGACCAGAATAACATCTGAGCGCGCTCATACAGAAAAATAAGGAGGAGTTAAACTCTGTCAGTTTGTTTCCTGTTTCCTTCTGATTGGTCAGTGTGTCAGCAGGAAGCTGAGGTCACTTCCTGGTTCGTACTCCACCGAGGCCTTTCCCCTGAAACACAAAACACAACATGGTAAGAGACGTTACTCATAACAGTGGAGTGTGTGTGTGTGTGTGTGCGTGCGTGCGTGCGTGCGTGCGTGCGTGCGTACCTGGTGAAGAGTCTGGCTTTGGTGGTTCCCAGTAGTGTGGCTTTGTTTCCCTCCACCAGCAGCAAGGACCCCTCCCTCAGACCCTGAAAATACACACAATCGACTATAGAACCTGCATTCTCTCCAACACCCAGCAGGGGGCGACGCCACTGGTGTTGAAGGAGGTATGATCCTATAGAAGTCTATGAGAACATGCTCCTCCTCCTCTCCTGATGTATTCCCTCAGTAAACATGTTCCTCATGAGTTTATGGTCTCAGTCTCTAGTTTCAAGTCTTCTTCAACACAGCATGATGTTCATTTAGTCACTGATGCTCCCATTGAGAGTCACACAGACCAGGAAGAGGGGAGGGGTTAGGGCGGGGCTACCTGTGATTGACAGGTCACTACTACTGCTACCTGGAAAATGTTCGCTGGTCAGGTCCACTTAAAGAGTGAGATGTTCTACCAGCCAGAATTAGCATCCCGATAAATATCACAGCTACTGGGAATTATGGATGCACCTTGCCTACAAAGCTAGCATTAGCTGGTAGCTTAGCATTTGCTAACCCTTTGCTCCTCTCCAGCTCCACCCTCTCTCACTCTTGGCTCCAAAAAAACAAGACAGCGACGGCAAAAATGCCAAACTGGAAGCTTCAAAGCAGCAGACCGATGGGCGACGTCAGTTTCTACGTCTGCGTCTTACGTACAGGTGGAGCTACATGATCACAGGTGATGCTACATGATCACAGGTGGTGCTACATGCTCACAGGTGATGCTACATGATCACAGGTGGTGCTACATGATCACATGTTACACTCTGGGATTGTCTTCTCTTGTCTGTATTATGTTAACATTAGCTCCAATCTGTCTCTGGCTGTAAGGGAACGTTTGTAAAAAGGATAAATAAGGATTAAAGGCGGCTCTCACCAGAACACTGGGAGTGTCAGGTTCCTCGTGGAACTGGGTGATTCTCTGCTCTCTGGTCTCCTGAATGACGACAAGACACAAACACACCGTGTGTTAGAAACAGGTCAGCAGGAGGGACGGGACAGTAACTCGTACATATAGAATATCATAACAGGACTGATGCTGTGTGTACAATCATCCCTCGTTCACTTCTCCCTGTAGACCTGATTCACTCTCCACACAGAAAAAGTAAAAAGTTAACACATGCACAGAAATAACCCCAAAGAAAGGACCTCCATGATGTCTAATAAAAACCTCCAACATGTCCGACCTCAGACAGCGCTCTCAGTTTGCCGACTCTGCATGTGTTTTTGTGGACCTCTGCAGGTTTCACGGGTTGCATCACTTCCTCAGACAGAAAAAACATCAGGCCTTCGGATGAAGTGAAAATGATGTGATCACTGACGTGTCCACAAAGACAGCAGGAGACTGTCCACATCAGGTTTTAAACGTGCAGCTTCGCACACTTCTTAATCGTTAATCAAAGTAGGCGTATGAAGTCTCTCCTGAGTCGTGTGTAAAGTAAGACGTTTCAAAGCCCTGCACTTTCAGGCATTTCTGCAGAGAAGCTAACTGCTAGCGATGCTAACTTCTAAAGTCATGAAACATTCCCGCCACCAACAAGATGCATTATGCTAATGTGTGCCATGTGACTCGAATGGCGACCCAGACCCAGTTTTTTATGAGAGTATATTTAACAAGAACCAAAAAAAACATTCTGTTCATTTCAAACTATTTCTCAGGTTGGAAATTATTTTTGTAATTTTTTGAGGAATTTCATGACAGAGAGACGCGTCATCACACAGCCAGCTTTGATACCACCTGAGGGAGGGGGGGTAAGCTCATTAACCTCTGACTGATAGGACAGATTATTGACCAATCAGAGCAAGCTACATTATCAGCTCTGTGACCACGTTTCATCATCTCATCAGTCAGCAGAACAAAGACGACAGTTTCACTGCGTCCTTATCTGAAGTTTGTAATCAGATCATAAAACCTGCAGCGGCTCAGAGAGGAACACGGAGGTGAGCTGATCCTTAGTTTAGTGATGATCCTCCATCACAAGAACAACCTGCTCTACACTCCTTCAGTGCAGGTTCATAATGAGAAGTCAGAGCTGCACGAGGTTGAGACCACCTCGGTTCAGGCCCCTCGGGGGGTCACCAGGTACATCTATGAGGTCATCACTTGTTTAGTGGGAGCAGGAAGAGGATTTTAGTTTGTGTGGAGACATGTATGAAACACACGGAGGGTGTGACACTGACCCCCATGTGGCGGCTGTGGGGGTCGGGGTCCAGGTAGTGCGGGTTGATGTTGAAGGGGACGAGGCCGATGGCGGAGAAGGACGGAGGGTAGACGATGGGCATGTCGTTGGTGGTGTTGATGCTGACCGTCGCCACGTTGGTGCCGGCGCTCGAGCCCATGTAGGGGACGCCGTCCTGAGGGGGAGGAAGGTAAAGACTTATGGTCACACAGGAAGTGAGGTTACACGCTCATATACACTGATACCTAAAGAGTTCATTTAAATTCAGAGAATCACCACAGACGTGATAACTGAAGACATCTATAATTATCATCTTTGTATCAAAGCGTGCGTCACCTCGAGCACCCTCCTCCTGATCTCGGTCACCACCTTGTTGTCATACAGACTCTTCAGCAGCCGGAAGGTGTTTCCTCCACCTGAAAAACAGACGGAGCAACAGAGAGAAACAGGCTGATGAAGAAGGAGAAGGAATGACAGGTGGGGGGGATGACGAAAGATAATAAGGAAGAGAGGAAAGGATGGGGGGGGGGTCACAGGTGTGCTCAGCGGGGTTTCCTGCAGCTTCTCAGAGCTCTAAATCCAGTGTGATCATCTGATGGATTTGAACCACCGTCCCTGTCCTCCTGCTGCCCGGCTCTGTCCTTCCTCACCTATAAAAATACCCTCCGCCTTCCTGACGGCGTCGACAGGGTCCGACGCTTCGTGGATGCCGTCCACCTCGTAACCTGCAGGGACAAACACAAACTGATTATTAGGATTTAATCAAACAGTCCTGCAGAGAATCCTCCACAGTGAGGTGATGATGTTCAGTATTTTGTGTTTATGTCACCAAAACCGTTATGAACATCTCAGTTAATCAAAATCTAACTTAAATATAAAGCAGATGTTTGGGGTTGCATTAGATGAAGCTGTGATGTGTCGTAAAATCTTTGCTGTATTTATGAAAATACTGAAATACATAAAAAATACAATGTACAGAAAAAACACAAATTAAATGGCAAGAAAATAGAAAAAAAGTAGAAAATTTAAAAAAAAGACAAAAAATAGAAAGTACAAAATAAAAGCAAAAATGACAGAGAAAAACTAACAAAAAATGCACAGCACTACAACAATAGAAATACTATTGATAATACACTGAACATATACAGGAGTGTTTCAGAAGGTTTTATACCCAGAGTCTTGAACTTGTCTCTGGCGGTCTTGGTGTAGGCGTCTCTGTCATGGAGAGCGTACGGGACAAACAGAACCCTCTTCACATCTCTGAATAAACAGGAAACACAAACACACCAGAATAAAGGTCAGGTTCAATAAGTATTATTGTGAAGTAAATGTCAGATGATTAAACCTTAAATCTGATTACTTCAAAAAACTCATTTCAAAAAACATTTTAATGATCATCATAACCAACAAAATGACTTCATACCTAATGATACATGGATAGCATTACTTGGACTTCTAACGTTGTACACTGTGTATGTTCATGTTGTTGTATGAGTATGGATTTGCTTAATTGCTCGACTTTTGAACTGAATTTGGTGCCGCTGCTCACGCGCAAACGTCTTCACGCTCTCCCTGTGCTCCTTGCAGTCTGTCACTTCCCGTTGATGGATTCAGCTGAAGTAAACTTACTTTCCGAAGAAGTCCGATATGTGGTTATGACAGTGGTCCAGGTACCCGCTGCCGTGCAGGGTGGAGTTGGACACCAGCAGGAGTCTCCGCTTCATCTCTGGGCGCAGACACAGACTCGGATCAGCCGCAGAAACTGAAGAAAACCCGCAGAAGGGTCCAGAGGTCCGGGTCACAGTCCGGCTGTGATCCCGCTGACAGCAGCGCTCTGCCGGGCTGTAAACCGGCTGTAATAAACCCTGATAACACGGTTTAAACCTCCTGCTGCTGTTAATCTACAACACCGAGATACAGGAAGCACACAGCGGGCATTACTGTCCGCTAACACACCAAACTCTGTGTTAATTTATGGCGTTTTAGTCTCAGTTCGACCCTGTTTGACCCAAAAATAAACTTTATTTAAAGATTAGTCACGGTGTGTCTGTTTTCCACCAGCGGAAACAACATTCGTTCTTCCGGCCCAATTCTTTCAGAATAAAAGCAGCACCGTCACAGATAATCGAAATAATATTTGGACAATTAAATGTTAATTAAAATGTTAAATTAAATTAAAATGTTTGTAAAATCTTATCTTTATTTGATGTATTTTTTTTGCCATGAATATCAGTGAAGCAAAACTCTTTTTCATAACTGAAGCGTTACTCTAAGATTACATCAAAAGAAATATTAATTAAAAAAAGTGATGAACATTAATATTGTGAGGCATTTAAAAATGTAGTTAAAATGTAACAAGGACTAACCTATAATTAATGGTTACACTGATGATTAAAACAATAATAGTAAAAACTGTACAAATGCGTTTATAGAAAATAATCTGAATTTAAAAACTAGTTAAAACACAAAAATATTCAAAGCTTTGTTTTTTAAAACTCCTCAGTGCTTTTATTTTGAAGGCTATCCCTGCTCATCAAAATAATCTTCTGTTTTTCAGAATAAAAGCAGAAAAAAAACATATCGCATTAAAAGTAAATCACTTGGTTAAACTCAGGAGCTCGGGAGTTTTTAAATGTGCTGCATTAATAAAATGAGTGAACTGTGAAACAGCAGGAAGTCAATCCGGTCTGCTTTGACTGTAGTTACATCACGTGTCCACCAGGCGGCAGCGCAACATCAAAGCAGAATGACCAACAGACCGCGCCTGAAGAACAAATACTCTATTGCAAATGATTTACGTCTCTATCAGTATTTTACTTCCCCTTCACTTCATCTCAGAGGAAAATGTTAACCTGACAGCTTTAGTCACTTTATTCACATGTTTGTTAATGAGGTTATTTAAATAGGTTTAGAGTACTGTTTAAGTTTGATTATTAAAATAAATTATCAAATAAATAAAACCAATAAAATATTCAGCAGATTGATTCATGAGAGTCAGCAGACCTTTACAAAACACTTTAAAATGAATCCCAACAGTGAAATCCTGCTTTTACATGAAGGCACCAGTAATAATATTATAATGATGGAATATATAACAACAGAACGTTTTATACTTCTAATTACTCACTGCATCACTCCTAAACTTGTATTTACAATGACTGAACATTGGATCGCCCAGGTTTAATAGTATGCTGTTTTAAGACTTTGTTTTAAATGTACAGAAAAGTAAATGAACAGTTTGTGGTGAAACATGTCAGACAAAACAAATCAAAAGTAAAAACTGCAGTATTGCCCTCTGAGGTGTGTGTGTGTAGTAGTATGTGAGGTGTGTGTGTAGTATGTGAGGTGTATGTGTAGTATGTGAGGTGTATGTGTAGTAGTATGTGAGGTGTATGTGTAGTATGTGAGGTGTATGTGTAGTGTGTGAGGTGTATGTGTAGTATGTGAGGTGTATGTGTAGTGTGTATGTGTAGTATGTGAGGTGTATGTGTAGTATGTGAGGTGTATGTGTAGTATGTGAGGTGTATGTGTAGTATGTGAGGTGTATGTGTAGTGTGTATGTGTAGTATGTGAGGTGTATGTGTAGTATACGTGTAGTATGTGTAGTATATGTGTAGTATGTGAGGTGTATGTGTAGTGTGTATGTGTAGTATGTGAGGTGTATGTGTAGTATGTGAGGTGTATGTGTAGTAGTATGTGAGGTGTATGTGTAGTATGTGAGGTGTATGTGTAGTATATGTGTAGTATGTGAGGTGTATGTGTAGTATATGTGTAGTATGTGTAGTATATGTGTAGTATGTGAGGTGTATGTGTAGTATGTGAGGTGTATGTGTAGTATGTGGGGTGTATGTGTAGTGTGTATGTGTAGTATGTGAGGTGTATGTGTAGTATATGTGTAGTATGTGAGGTGTATGTGTAGTATGTGAGGTGTATGTGTAGTAGTATGTGAGGTGTATGTGTAGTGTGTATGTGTAGTATGTGAGGTGTATGTGTAGTAGTATGTGAGGTGTATGTGTAGTGTGTATGTGTAGTATGTGAGGTGTATGTGTAGTATGTGAAGTGTATGTGTAGTAGTATGTGAGGTGTATGTGTAGTATGTGAGGTGTATGTGTAGTGTGTATGTGTAGTATGTGAGGTGTATGTGTAGTGTGTATGTGTAGTATGTGAGGTGTATGTGTAGTATGTGAGGTGTATGTGTAGTGTGTATGTGTAGTATGTGAGGTGTATGTGTAGTGTGTATGTGTAGTATGTGAGGTGTATGTGTAGTATGTGAGGTGTATGTGTAGTATGTATGTGTAGTATGTGAGGTGTATGTGTAGTATGTGAGGTGTATGTGTAGTATGTGAGGTGTATGTGTAGTGTGTATGTGTAGTATGTGAGGTGTATGTGTAGTATGTGAGGTGTATGTGTAGTAGAAGTAAAAATACTCAAGTAAAGTAAAAGTACCTTAAACTTGTACTAAAGTACAGCACTGAGGTTAATGTCCTTCCAGCAGTGGTGTTGATGTTTATCAGAAACAACCTTTAATATATTAAAAGGCGTGAGTTAAAAGGTGTAAAAAATGAATGGGCTTTGGTTTGGTGAGGGCTGAACAACATTAAAACAGCAGGCGGAAGACTTGTTACAGTATTTTAATGAAACAAAGAACAGCTACATAAAAATACTGCACAGTAACAATCCCTGCATTAATAGTTTGTGTGTGTGTATGTGTGTGTGTGTGTGTGTGTGTGTAGGTTTTGGCAGCTCGTTCATCTCTCTGTGGTGTCGTTATAATTAGTTTAATGAGCTGTAATAATCCTGTTAACGCTCACACACTCTGTTTCAGTTTGTTCTCATGTGAAGGAAACAGAAGATAAAGAAGTGAAAAATACTAAAGTCCTGCTTTTTAACATTTTACCAAAATAAAAGTCTTTATGGGGCAAATACTAACTAACAGTGACGAACACAGTGCAGTAAAATAAACAAATATGACACTCGAGTAAACTTACTTTTCACCACTAGTTACTGGTTGATTCTAAACCAGCTAACAGAAGTTAAACAGAACTCCACTTTAAAAACATACAAATACTTACAGGAGTAAAAGTACAATAATACTACCAGCACAGTATTTCTACCATGAGGTATAAGTACTTTAGCCGAGGTATAAGTACTTCGTCCTGTCTGTATGACAGATGACAGCAGCAGACTGTGTGACACATGTGGAGTCAGAGGAGCTGCTCAGTGGAAACAGCAGCGGGGGGCGGGGCTTAACCACATCTGGATGAAAAACATCTGGACTCTCTCTCTCTCTCTTTCTCTCTCTCTCTCCCTCCCTCTCTCTCTCTCTCTGACACCGGAGCCGCAGACCGACCGACGGACCGAACAACGGACGGACTTACCGAGAGCCCGTGTGTTTTCCCGGCTGACTTTGCCCGCAGATGATGGCTCGGTTCCGGACGTTTTGGACCGGGATCCTGGTGCTCCTGACAGCCGGTGAGTGCGTCTGTTCCCCGGGTGTTTTCTCTCTTTTCCTCGGAGCTGCTGCTGGAGGTTCAGAGGGCCAGATGATGGAGGAGGGGGTTTGTTTTGGAAAATCTGCACTCACACAAGAAGTACTGATTCTATTTACTCTAGTATACTACTTACAGTGTACTTTATTACAGTACAGAACCAGAACACTTTAAAAGTACTACAGTTCATGTAAAAGTTCAAATTCTGCTTAGTTAAGTACTGCAGTATTCTCTCCTCATGTAGTTAAAGTATCACAGTAAAAGTACTGCAGTATTCTCTCTACATGTAGTTAAAGTATCACAGTAAAAGTACTGCAGTATTCTCTCTTCATGTAGTTAAAGTATCACAGTAAAAGTACTGCAGTATTCTCTCTACATGTAGTTAAAGTATCACAGTAAAAGTACTGCAGTATTCTCTCTTCATGTAGTTAAAGTATCACAGTAAAAGTACTGCAGTATTCTCTCTTCATGTAGTTAAAGTATCACAGTAAAAGTACTGCAGTATTCTCTCCTCATGTAGTTAAAGTATCACAGTAAAAGTACTGCAGTATTCTCTCCTCATGTAGTTAAAGTATCACAGTAAAAGTACTGCAGTATTCTCTCTTCATGTAGTTAAAGTATCACAGTAAAAGTACTGCAGTATTCTCTCTTCATGTAGTTAAAGTATCACAGTAAAAGTACTGCAGTATTCTCTCTACATGTAGTTAAAGTATCACAGGAAAAGTACTGCAGTATTCTCTCTTCATGTATTAAAGTATCACAGTAAAAGTACTGCAGTATTCTCTACATGTAGTTAAAGTATCACAGTAAAAGTACTGCAGTATTCTCTCTACATGTAGTTAAAGTATCACAGTAAAAGTACTGCAGTATTCTCTCCTCATGTAGTTAAAGTATCACAGTAAAAGTACTGCAGTATTCTCTCTACATGTAGTTAAAGTATCACAGTAAATGTACTGCAGTATTCTCTCTACATGTAGTTAAAGTATCACAGGAAAAGTACTGCAGTATTCTCTCTTCATGTATTAAAGTATCACAGTAAAAGTACTGCAGTATTCTCTACATGTAGTTAAAGTATCACAGTAAAAGTACTGCAGTATTCTCTCTACATGTAGTTAAAGTATCACAGTAAAAGTACTGCAGTATTCTCTCTTCATGTAGTTAAAGTATCACAGTAAAAGTACTGCAGTATTCTCTCCTCATGTAGTTAAAGTATCACAGGAAAAGTACTGCAGTATTCTCTCTACATGTAGTTAAAGTATCACAGTAAAAGTACTGCAGTATTCTCTCTACATGTACTAAAGTATCACAGTAAAAGTACTGCAGTATTCTCTCTTCACGTATTAAAGTATCACAGGAAAAGTACTGCAGTATTCTCTCTACATGTAGTTAAAGTATCACAGTAAAAGTACTGCAGTATTCTCTCTACATGTAGTTAAAGTATCACAGTAAAAGTACTGCAGTATTCTCTCTACATGTAGTTAAAGTATCACAGGAAAAGTACTGCAGTATTCTCTCTTCATGTAGTTAAAGTATCACAGTAAAAGTACTGCAGTATTCTCTCTACATGTAGTTAAAGTATCACAGTAAAAGTACTGCAGTATTCTCTCTACATGTAGTTAAAGTATCACAGTAAAAGTACTGCAGTATTCTCTCCTCATGTATTAAAGTATCACAGTAAAAGTACTGCAGTATTCTCTCCTCATGTATTAAAGTATCACAGTAAAAGTACTGCAGTATTCTCTCTACATGTAGTTAAAGTATCACAGTAAAAGTACTGCAGTATTCTCTCTACATGTAGTTAAAGTATCACAGTAAAAGTACTGCAGTATTCTATCCTCATGTATTAAAGTATCACAGTAAAAGTACTGCAGTATTCTCTCTTCATGTAGTTAAAGTATCACAGTAAAAGATGTCGGTGTACCTGTGTTTAGTTCTGCAGGTATTTGGTCATAAATCAAAGTATTGGACACATTAAATGTTGACCTGATGGGGGCGCTAGATAATACTTCTAAACAAAGCGTTAGCGTTTGTACATTTGCTACAATCACCATATTCACATGGCGGCCATTTTCCTCTGATGTTACGCTCAGGAAGGATAACGCTCGGCTGTGTCTCACACTGTACGTTGTTTAAACGTCGCTCATCAAGTGTTGATCTTTGAACTGCTCCCTGAATAAAAGCTGATGTTAGATGATTCGCTGAAGTCTGACGGTAGCTCATTGGTTATCAGTTATGTTGTTGACTTTTGTCAGAACTGCATTATAACAGCACTTGAGCTTCCTCCTGTTAGAACGACACCAGAGGAAGATGGTCGCCGTTTGGACATGGTAACTAAAGGGCTGTGTTTGTTCGTACCGTAGTGGTTGGTTAATAATATGTCAGAAGTAACTCTTGTTGATGGAAGACGAGGAGCAAATGTGAGCAAAGGTCACCATACAGACAGAAGGGAACACATCACACCTGCTCACCTTTACTGCAGAGGCCAGAAACACCATCAGCTGCGAGGTCGACTCATTTTGCAGCCAGTTGATGGACAACAACGTTATGATGAAATGTCCCAGTGAAAGCTGCTGGTAAAGTCTGGTCTGCTGGGGCTGATGATGAGGTCACGCTGTGATAGAGCCAATAAAACACCTCAGACAGACCAAAGGGACCAAACAAGCAGCAGCTCACGTTTTCTTTGGATGATTTTTAGGACTTTTTGGTAAATGTTGCTCCACATTTGGAGGAAACTTCACATTTTATCTGCATATTTAAGATTCGCCGTCAAACAAAGACCAAAGTACACATCTGTAATCACAGTTCACACACTGGATCTGTTCTTTGTGAGTCGTGTAGCTCCACGATGTCTGTCCATCCGGACTGAAGTATTTCTGCGACTGTTGGATGATATTGTGATGACTTGTGGTTCAGACGTTCACGTTCCCCTCAGGATTCACTTAATAACTTTGTTGATACCAGATACCTGCAGAACTAATCAGCCTCATTTCTACGCTGTCTTTACTGCTAATTAGCTAATGTTAGCATGCTAACACGCTAATATAATACCTCTTTCCCACCAAAATTAGCATGTTGACGCAGGTTTTTCAGACCCAGGAAGACCCGCCTATAGATACTGATTGTCTCTTTTCCCATTGCCAGTGAAGTATCCTTCTGTCGGTCTCTTTTCTGCTGCGTCACCGTCTGACGTCACAAACACAGACAGGGTTAGTAACCAGTGAAGATGTTACGGTGGTTAGGTTTTTATTGTGTCTATCACTCATTCAGTCTGTTTATCAAACTCGGCGCGGCAAATCTGAACGATGTTCGAGCGCTGCTCGGACGGAGACGGGCGGAATTTGTAGCTGAGATGACGTGGAGTCGCTGAAGTTACCGATGGAGCATAGCATCGCGCCGGAAAGGGGGCGGAGATTAGCATGTTGACACGGGTTTTGTGTTCCCATCAATGCCGATCGGAGCCGAGGCGATAACTGTCGACTGTAACAAAAAAGCCGGGTGTTAGCGGGTGTTAGCGCGTGTTAGCGGGTGTCAGCGGGTTTTTGACCAGTGGGAACGTGGTATAAGATGGTGGACATGCTTAACATCAGCGTCCTTAAGAGCATGTTAGCATGCTGATATTAGCATTTAGCTCCATGCACTGCTGTGTTTAGCTTCATAGATCTGTTAGCATGACTGCAGACTCTTACGTTTGTTTATTTCACTTTGCTGAAAATCAGTTTGTTCATTTATTTTCTTGAATGAGTCGTTCAGAGTCTGAAGAGTTTACACTGAAGTGAATGAATGAACTGAGTGTGTGATTAAAAAGAAACCCATTATCTCACATCGAACAAAGAGCGAGTGTGTCTCTAACGTCTTCTGAACACACACACACACACACACACACACACACACGCTGCCTTCTTGGCTCTGTCTTAAGACTCTGGAGAAGAGAGCGACAGGCACTGAGAGGAAGTGTGTGTGTGTGTGTGTGTGTGTGTGTTTTATTTGTGCTAATGAGGACACTGAGGTGACGTGTTGATGGCCTGATGACCCTGACACACACACACACACACACACACACACACACACACACACACACAGATGCTGCAGAGCTCTATTCATGAACACAGCTGAGGATGTTCAGTCATCATCTCATAAATCTCTCCTCTGTCTGCTGTCACACTTTCACTGATGGATTTGTACTTACTTATGTTTTTACTTTACTTCCTCTGACTGTCACAGATTTACACCTCAAACGTTTGTATTCTAACAGTTTACCTGTGAAACAGGAACGTACGTCTGGTGGTTAGAAATATGCTCGAACAAGAGATGACAGAATAACAACCTGAGCCTGTCAGTGAAACAACAAGAACTTTGATCCATCGATGTTTATGTTGCAGCCTGATTCACTGCTGCAGGCTGACACTGATTCCTACTTAGAAACAATGCAAACAAGTGAACATCACATATTTCCAGTGATTCCAAACCAAGCTGACCTGCCGTGTGTGTGTGTGTGTGTGTGTGTGTCGATGAACACGTTGGTCACATGTCGCGTGTTTTAAAACATGCTGAAGTCGAGCACACGCGTGTCATTGGCAGAGACAAATCACAAGCTGCACCACAAAGACTCGGTCACAACTTCTTTTTCAATCCAGAAACATTCAATCAGAAATCTGATCAATACTCGTAGAGATGAACGAGCCAGTGAACTGTGTGATAGACAGGTCTACAGTTTGATGAGCTGATAATAAATGATAGTGAATGTATTGATGGTATTCGGCCCACACTGTGGGGATCACTGCACTACACTGCAGCCTGTCGTGTCTCTGGACAATCCTTCACACCGTATCTGAAGTCTGCTCGCTGAACTTCAGCAATTTAAAAATGTATTTACTCGTTAGTCAATCA
>NW_027211659.1:28717500-28752500 GCF_022749685.1 Semicossyphus pulcher
GTGTAAGTGGTGTGAGGTGTCCACTCCGGTGTGTAAAGACAGCGTCTGCACCAGTAACTGCACCCTGTCGTCCTTCTGCGACGTCATCGAGGAGATCTGCATCGCCATATGGTGAGTGGATTAATACCAGATTGGAGAGGTTTGATTAGTTTGAGTTACACAGGTGTGTTTTATGTGTCTTTACTTGTTGTACAACCACCTCTGAAATGGACCATGAGCACCAAATCAAGTTCCTGCCAGTCAAAAGAACTCTCCCTGGTGTTACGTCCCTCCTGTAGATGATGTGGTTCCACCTCTCCTGTTTAACACTGACCCTCTGATGCTGTTGTTCTGTTTGCAGGTTCATGTTTACTCTCAAATATTGGCTATATACATATAGTATATATCCCCTGTTACCGCCACAGTGTCATTCTGTGGGAAACACTGAGGGATGGAAACTAAATACATCGGCATACAATGACCTGGCAGTAAGTCTAGTTTATTTTAAATGCTAATCAATTGTAATGAAACGCCAACCTGAGTGAGTGATTAGCACATGTTAGCATCTGAGACGCAGAGTTGGAAAGTTTTCTGCTGTTTTCACTTGAACTTGACTTTTTGAAAACAGCAGTTCTGCTCCGTCAGAATAAAAGGACAAGAGAATAAGACACAGCTGGGACCTTATAAAAAACAATCATTCTAATAATGTGAACGTTTTCATTTTGTGCTTCTTATTGACTGTAATATTCTGGTCCTGTCCTAGTGATTTAGTGTGCCCCCGCTCCGTCTTCTTCTTGTTAAATAAAAGAGAAGAAATAAAAACAATATGTCCTGAAGCCTTTGGTGTCCCACAGAAATGCTGAAATCTCAGTGTGCACTAAGACACTCATTGTTTTCTTCAGCTGATCCCTGAGCCAGCAGAGTCCACCACAGTGCAGCTTAGCTGCTTCAGTATGTTGTTGATCAGCATTATGAAACATCCTGGAGTCATTCCTCTCAGATTGCTACTGTTGCAGAAAAAACATGTGACAGCAATTTTTCATATTGGATTTCAAAGGTTCACACGGTTGTTTCATGCTGAGGAGAGCATGTCGACCCTCCAGAGCTTAAAGCTGTCAGAGAGTTCTCAGACTGCGCTGGCCTCACTTTCTTCAGGGTCTGAAAGTTTCTGCTGATTCGTGCTTTTGTTTGGATAGCAGAGCTACTCTGGGATCCCCCTCGCTGCTCCCTTCTCATTTCCTGTTCATGTCGGCCAGCCCGCCCCTCCCAGATAGCTGCAGGAAACCAGTGATAAGAGGGAACTGACGGAGAAGAAAGGAGAGGAGAGGAAAACACTGGTTAATTCAGGTCAAAGTTGAGAAGGAGTTGTTCCGACTGTCTGCAGAGTCATAGCCAGACACACACTGTTTGAGTATGCTGCTCTCCAGAAGCATCTGTAAGCCAAACGGCAGCTAAATCCACTGTTACTGAGCAGGGGCTGCGTCTTCTTCCTGAGGCTGACGCTCCTTTTACACAACAATCTGAGGGCAGTTTAACTTGTTGCTCTCATTTCTGAATCTGCATCTGACTTTAAGGTCGGTTAAAAGTCACAACAACAATCTCAAGAGCAAGACCAGAAACATTTTGGTATAACATTTACTATGACACAGGACTGAACTGAAGGCAGCAGCAAGAGGTCAAACAATTATGACATAAAAAGATGTGTTCTTCATCATCTCGGATCTCAAAAAGTTCGGTCAATAAACACAATGAAAGATGGACGTTCCTCTTTTTCCAGGAGGAAGAACAACGAGACAATGACGGTGCACACGACGTGTCACAACCCTAACCTGCCACTGGAGGGCGTGGACCCCGGCCTGCTGCTAAACTTCACCTCCAGAGAGTGTCACATGATCCCACAGCCTGCAGACGATGGAGCCATGATGGTCTGCGGCTGCCACGGAGACCACGAGTGTAACGACAGACTCATCTTTGACAAGGGAGCTAACGGTTAGAGCATGGATGGATGGGAAATGGGTGAATGGATTAAGAAGCTATTGAATGGGGGAGGGATGCATTAAGACATATCTGGATTGGATGGATATTATCGGATGGATGAATTGAGAGATTGAAGAAGCAATAATTGGATGAATAAAGAAATGGTTGAATAAATGGGTGGATGAATATATGCATGGAGATATGTATGGATTGGAGGATCAGTGGATGGATGGATGGATGATAGATTGGTGGATGGATGGATGGATGGATGGATGGATGGATGGATGGATGGATGGATGGATGGATGGTAGATTGGTGGATGGATGGATGGATGGATGGATGGATGGATGGATGATAGATTGGTGGATGGATGGATGGATGGATGATAGATTGGTGGATGGATGGATGGTTTGTTTGACGAATGGGTGGATGGATAGTTAAATGGATGGATGCATGAAGACATTTCTGGATTGGATCGTTCACAGGATGGATAATGGATATGATTGGAAGCATGATTAAATGATTATAGATGGATGAAGGAATTGTTGTTTAGATGGATGGATGGATGGATGAATAGATGGATTAACAAAAGATGTATTATTCTGTGGATGGAGAAATAATTGGATGCATTGGATGGAGGGATGGATGGTAGGGCTATTATTGGATGGATAAGACAAAGGAGAATGTTGAATGGATAAAAATGGATGGCAGTTGAATTTATACAATGATGGAGTGACGGCAAGATGACCAGATGAACATTGTTGTCTCTGTTCCTGCAGGATTCTCCAAGCTGCAGAGTAAAGACGTGATCCCGGTGGTGGTGGTTAGTCTGGTTCCTCCCATCCTGGTGGCCATAGTTGCCACAGCGGCCTTTTACTTTTACCGCACGCGCCGTCCTGACAAACCGGGTCCTCCTGCACGCCCTGGCTGGCCCACCAAACGCACCCCAGACCTCTACCAGGCCTTCGACCTGCCATGTGGGGTTCTGGGGGCTCGAGGTGAGGGTGGAGGAGGTGTGACAGGTCCTGGTGCTGAAATGGAGGATTCTAATGCCAAGCCGCCCAACAATGACAACATCAGTGACATGACAGCTTGGCAGGAACAACTGACTGAACCACTGCCCGTCAAACTGGAGGTCCTGGTGGGGAAGGGGCGCTTTGCAGAAGTGTGGAGAGCATGCCTGCTGGAGGGCGCGAAGGATGGAGTTAACAGTTATGAGACTGTGGCAGTGAAGGTGTTTCCAGCTGTAGAGTACGCCTCCTGGAGAAACGAGTGCTCCATCTTCTCAGACCCCAAACTGGAGCACGACAACGTGGTTCGATTCTTTGCAGCTGAAGAGAGGGGCCCGCCTGGCCACAGGAAGTACTGGCTGGTTTTGGCCTATCACAGCCTCGGAAACTTGCAGGACTTCCTCACTGCAAACACACTGACCTGGGAGGAACTTGTTTCTATGGCAGGCAGCATTGCTAGAGGATTAGCTCATCTCCATAGTGACACAACTCCCAGTGGGGTTTCAAAGGTAAGCTCAGTGTATCAACCCCGGACTAACTAACTAACTTTAAGAATCAGAATTTAGGCCAAAAAATGCCAAACACAATCATTGCTGTTAGTTAAGCTCATTGCTTTGAGCGCACAGTAATGACTGAATGGGATCAACAGTATAATCCACTCACTCACCTGGACTACAATGTCTTCACAGCAAGTCTCAGAACACATTGTCTGTTGTCGGCCAATATTTAGGGCCTGGTGTAGCATGCCCATATCTGGATAACAGATATTCACTCCCTACCCCTTTAACTCTCCACATGGACTTCCCTGCATGCCACCATGATTGGTCAATCTCACTCGGACAACAAACAAAACAACTGTAAACTACTGCAAATACCAAAAGCTTGTTCGTTGCATAGAGATTCTGCATTCTTATGCAGATATAGAGAGAGATCATGTTCAGAGAGATCTTTGTAAGTAAGGGGAACATGGACACGAGCGCAAACCAAAATTAAACTAATCACACAAAATGAATTTGCAGTGAATCGATCCCCAAAGAGCAACATGTCATGTTGAATGCTATTTGACTTTGCCTTTGACGTTGCCTGTTGCTGGTTGCCTGTGTTGCTGTAGGTGCCTGTTGCCCATCGGGACCTAAAGAGCAGTAACATTGTGGTGAAGAGCAGAGAGGAGTGCGCTCTGTGCGACTTTGGTCTGGCGTTAAGATTGGACCTCTCCCTTACTGCTGACGACTACGCTAACAGTGGACAGGTAAACTGTACAGGTTAAGTTGTTCAGTCATGGTTAAACATGTTATAAAGCAGAACTTGAATCTGATGTTTTGGTCATTTGATTGGACACTCCCATATCGCCTTGTCCAGGTAGGAACAGCTCGCTACATGGCTCCTGAGGTTCTTGAGTCCAGGGTGAACCTGGAGGACCTTGAGGCCTTTAAACAGATGGATGTTTACTCCATGGCTCTGGTCCTCTGGGAGATGGCCTCCCGCTGCCAAGCCATCGGAGGTAAGAGCTTCTCCATGGTTCATATCTTCAGGAGGATATATTCAAAATAGAAAGAGAGCACAGAGTTTTAGGGATGGGACCGTTGATAGGTCCACCATTTAGGGTAAAATATCTGATCAACAATTGCATGGATCTTTATGTTCAGGATAAATTCAAGTTACTTTGGTGTACCTGACATTCCCGCCATTAATGCCTCAAGCAGATCAGAGGTTTCAGGTATCCCACACTGAAGAGATGCATTGGTTCTACATTTGGTTCAAACACTGGTGGTCCTCAGAGAACGAATCCTAGAGAATAAATCCTTCAGCGATCCCTTGATGATGGTGATCTCGTATTTTCTGACCATGTTCTGAAAGGATTGCCGTGAAATTTGGTTCAGACATTAATGATCCCCTTAAGATGAGTTCTAAACACTTTGCCTCTGTTTTTGGTCTCCACCAAGTCCCGTGGAAAACATCTTTCTCTTTGGCTGCTAAATATTCCACTGTGTCCCCCAGCTCTTCTCTAATGCAAAAAAGCCAAAGCAGTTGATCTGCTGGCTGGACAGCTATGCAATTATCTAAAACATACTATTAAGGTGTTGATCCCGGGGGTAATCCTTTAATTTTGTGACACATACTGAACAAAAAGGATTGTACATAAGACATATAATGTGTGAATGAATGTGTGTTGTGGTGCAGAGGTGAAGAGCTACGAGCCAGCCTTTGGCTCCAAGGTGTGTGAACAGCCCTGTGTGGACAGCATGAGAGACCTGGTGCTGAGGGACAGAGGACGGCCGGACATCCCCTCAGCATGGACGCAGCACCAGGTCAGACACAGAGAGCACAGCCTCATGTCTCTGATATCCTGTTGTTGTGTCTTCTGGTATCTTCCTATCTAACTGCACTCTTCTGTCCTCCAGGGGATGAGTGTCTTCTGCTCCACCATCACTGAGTGCTGGGATCACGACCCTGAGGCCAGGCTGACGGCTCACTGTGTGGTGGAGCGCTTAAACGCCATGCAGCAGGAGGAGGAGGAGGAGAAGGAGGAGGAGGAGGAGGAGGGAGCAGGGCAGGAGGAGGAAGAGCAGGATCAGAGGGTAGAAGCTGACAGAGAGGATGGCCAAGAGATTGAAAAGGACTCAGAGACACCGGACAATAACCACAGTCCCTCCATCTCTACTGCTGCTTCATCGCCTTCCTCCTCTTCCTCTTTGCAGGTTCCTCAGGCAGACTCACAGCCAGGAGGTGCAGAGGTATCCCATGATTCCCTGGTTCACACTGGTTCTATGGTTTGAGTAGGGACCTCATCATCTCACTCTTTGAGCCCTTCATCATCCTGCTGCTGGTTGGGATCCATCCATCTGTTTTTTCATGTAGCTGATAGTGGAGGACTGATGAGGGACTAAAATGGCCCTAAAGCTTCAATGCAGTGGCAGAAAATGGAATCTATTGACACAATGAACTCTACCCAGTCACATGGAGTGCACCACTTCTAGCCACACTGGCAGCATGTTCGAATGAAATGTTGTGGAGACAGTCATGGTCCCCAGATGATCAATCCTAACGACCTTGGTGATCCCCTGACTTTGCCTCTAGCACCACCAGCAGGTTGACAAATGGTCGAGGGTGTCCACATGTTCAAACCTCCTAAACCAGAACTTTAAAGGGTACCGCTCCTTTATGCACTTGCACATGTATGCAAATACCAAGACCGTTTTAATTTGGTACATTTATTTCAGCTCTTAGCACACCAACCGAGCACACCTGTTAACACCATGGTCAGCGTTAATGAAACATTTTCTGTGACTGACTTCTTTAACCAGGAAGGAGTGAGCCAGCTAGAATAGACAGACTCTCTTTCTCCATGGAAACTGTTAGCACACACTCTGCGTCATAGCCTCTGCAAAAGCCTTGACAACAACACATTGATTGATTAATACAGACAAATCAGTGTTGAATGCAGGCATGCAGCGCATTGTTTATTTTGTGGCTAAGTAATATTGAGAGAGACAGAGCTGATATATGATGATGATGATTATTATCTGTTCGTGAATGTTGAAAACAAACTTTACTTTGTGACCAAACACCTGCAGAACTAATGACTCTCCCATCAGCCTCAGCTGCACTTGTTAGCATGCTAACACCCTGAGCTACATGGTGAATTTGTGAACATTGTGCCTGCTAAATTAGCTTGTTAGCAATGTAACATTGAGCATGTTAGCAATGACATTAAAACTATTCTTTCATTTTTCGAAAACTGATATTTCCTTCTGTATTGCTAAACATGAAGTAATATATCATAGTTTAATGTAGAGACACGTTAAAGCAACACACATAATTGGCTGCTAATGAGCAAATGTTAACTTGCTAACAGGCTGATGTTTAGCAGATTTAATATTTACTGTGTGTTAGCATGCTAATATTTACAGCGCATTACTTCCACAGGTAGCAGGTCAGAAGCCAAAGTGTTGGATGTTGAGATGTTGACCTGGTGACGGGGCTGGATGAGAAGTCAGAGGATCAAAGTTATAACCAATCATCCTGAACACTGCTATTCCACAGTAGGTGAGATGTTTCAGTGTGAACCACATGAAGGACCAACAGACCAACACTGCCCCCCCCAGGGCCGTGCACGCGACAGATATACAGCAAGACTTTAACAAAGCTCAGTGTTTTCTTTTGGATGACCTGGATCTTTCACGTGAACTCCAGAGAGGACGGGAAGTCTGACGTTGTGCCTTTAATGATGAACTCACTTTCAGGTGTGATGAGAAACCTGAACTCTCCTGAGGACATCAGTCGAACTTCTGCAGGCGGAGAAAATGACTTTAAACTGTTTTATTGTTTGAAAATGTTTCATTTTGTTGGAGCTGGTCTCCGTTTTGTTGTGTTATTCTTTAATATCTACTGTGCTTATTATCATATAACCCACTTGTCTGAGTAATCAGGAGAGAGGAGTCTTTCCTGCCCTGTGGAACCAGTTTCTGTCTGACACACAGAAACATTTTGAAGTCAAAGATTTGTGAATCTGATCTGAAACAAACCAAAAATCTTCCACTGAACTCGTTTAAGGCTGAAAATCATGTGACTAAAATACTTTTCCATCCAGCATGAAACACAAATACAGAAAACCACTAAAGGATGGAAACACAGGAGCTCCAAACTATGATGTTCTTTTTGTAATAAACTTTCTTTTCTCTAATTAATGATGTTTGAATCTGTCGGTCTCTCTGTCAGTATTGTGTATTTACTCTGACGTATGAAACTTGTAAACTGAGCCAGTAAACATGCTACAGTTTAAACAACGACCCACATCAGAATACATTTATGGCTTTTTAAAAGTTCACATTCTTTCTTCAATAATAAATAAAACTTGAATTTTAACGTCAGAGACAAAAACAATGAAAGAGAATCTAAAAAAAAACAAAAACACCAGAACTTTACAACGATTTCTTTTAAGTTGGGATTCAAAATGGGACCAAATGGTTTGTGGTGGTGAACAACACTTTAATAAGCCTGCAGTTAAATACACGACTGATTCTCATTCCCAGTCAGAGACCACAACACAGACGAGTCTGAGGAGAAACGCCCGCTTATTATGATGAAAGAAGACAGAGCTGCTGAACGCAAACACAACCATATATACATCTATATATATATATATAGATATATATACATCTATATATATATAGATATATATACATCTATATATATATAGATGTATATCTGGATTTATTTTATGTCTTTCATCTTTCAGCAGTACGTAATTTAACTGCCTGGATGAGTCTAATGTTTATGTCCAGAGTGAAGCAGAAAGGATCAAAGGATAATTAAGGTCATCAGACAGACAGAGAGCAGAGACCGCTCCATTATTCAGTTTAACTGAACCGTCCACAACTAATCACATTCAGCTCGTCTGTCCGTGAAGTTAATCAGGTTTAAGAGTCCAACTCTGAGTGTGAGAACCAACATCAGACACACAGACAGGAAGTGAAACGTTGAACAAACCTGAAGAAGAAAGGAAAAAAACATAGACTGAAGTATATTTCAGAGTAAACATTGTTTATAGATGTATTTGACAAATGTATGCACATATTCTGTGCTGCCATTCGGCTACTACTGCAGAAGAAACACCAGAAACTATGAGACAGACTGATAGAGTGTCTGATATTAGTTATTGTATATAAATGAGGGAACTTGACCCCTAATTTTAAGAAGACAACTAAAGCTTTTGTTTTATTTTAAGTGACTTTTAACACCTCTTTTATTTTTGCCTGTACTTTATAGGTATCTTTTTTTAACCGATTAATTAATGTTCTGATTTATATTGCTGACTTTGTGAAGCATTTTGTCACATGAATTCTTAACATTACTCAATAGTTTAAAATAATAATAATAAATGTAGTAATATAAGTAGTAGTAGTAGGAGTAGTAGGATTTATCCAGCCATAATAAAGGGAACAAAGACACACATTATCACACACACATTATCCTACCTGCTGTGAGTGACTGCTCCTGTTCACAAACGATCTTTGGGTTCCGAGCCTCTTTTTTTTGTTGACAACTGTACAAGATATTTCCGTCGGAGTGACTCATCTAGCTAACAGACAATGTTCGGAGCGCCGGTCCTCTCCCCTCAGCTGACACCGAGCAACAAACCAAGACCAGCTGTCAGGCTGAGATTTTACCGTTTACCGGCCGGTGTAACCCCCCCCCACTGCTGTCATCTATATACGGGTTAAATCATCGGATGTTTTTGCGGAATGCTAACATGTTCTGATTCACCCTGCGAGCGATGAATGAAACGAGCACCGAGGGGACCCGACAGGCGGAGGTTCTGTTGACTTCGGGCTGCGGAGCTCCGCTTGT
The DNA here is from genome assembly GCF_022749685.1 of Semicossyphus pulcher. NCBI lineage: Eukaryota > Metazoa > Chordata > Actinopteri > Labriformes > Labridae > Semicossyphus > Semicossyphus pulcher. The sequence continues at coordinate 28,726,818 of NW_027211659.1, forward strand.
CGGGCTGGACGGAGGATGGAGCCGAGGCTGAGCGGGGATGGCAAGCCGTCCGTGTCCTGGATCCTCGGCCCTGTCCTCATCCTCTCCGTTCTGGCTGTGGTGGTGAGCTGCCATGGGACGTGCAGACACCGAGTGCCCTCTCCCGATGAGGTGAGCCCCGGTTAGCTGAGGTGTTCATGTCAACTAAGCTAACTGAGCTAGCTACAGCATAGTGACAGCGGAGGGGCTAAGCTAGCAGGAAAGCTGTTTTAATCTGTCTGTATTATGTGATAATATAACTTCTGTGCTGTGTCTTCATATTGAATCGTATTGTATGACACTCAGTCAAGTATATTCCTACTCCACAATTATGTGAAATATGTATTTGTAATTTTATTTTGTAATGCATCTATTATAAGAATACTTTAGCATGTTGATCTAGCTAGAGATTAGCTCCTCAGTTAGCCAGCAAGCTAACAGGCTAAAATGACGTTACTTTGTTACTTATAAAGTTAACTTGTTTAATGACAATATAAATATTTTGGAGTTTAATTTCAGCTACATTAAAACTACGGTTATTTGTTCACATTTAATTTACATTTCATTTAGTTTAACCGTTCATCTTTTGCCTGGGTTCCCCTAGCAACAACCAAAATCCCACTTCCGGCTGGCTTTCTTCAGAATAAAAGCACCACCATTGCTACCTCTGACGTAGACATAAACCCTAAAATCTAGCACTGAATCGCTTTTAAATTGTTTCATACATTCTGTACAATATTTTCTGTGGTGAATATTAATAATAAGATGTTAAAACTTTCTTTTATTGTTTTATTAATGGCAAATTAAAGAAAGGGCTAATGTTTGATTTTTATAACTGGGTATTTGTAGCCTGTTTCCCAAAACTTTCCTGATCATTTTTAGATCATTTAGACAACATTTTTTAGACTTAATTCTAAATGAAAAGTGTATTAGGCCCCACTGATTCAAAGGAGGAAGAAATGAAACTTTGTATGCTGATATACAGCAACATGTGTTTTCTAGTTTTTTATCCCCTCATCCCAGTTTATTAATTCAGGTAAGCTAATAGAAACACCTGTCTGTCAATGCACTACAGGTAATCAGTGTCACAAACTACATCCTCCAGAATTATCCTTCGGCCTAACCAGGAGTGCTCTGTATAAATATATAAAACAGATGCCTCGTCTCGTGGTTTTATATCATGTTCTGTCCCTCTCTCAGGTCGTCCATCAGGTTTACTTGAGGCCCGAGCGTCTGACAAAGAGAAGCTCCCCTGACAACCTTCAGCTGAAGATAAAGATCATCTACGACTACAGTGTCGACCTGTGAGTACTGCAGCAGGACACCAACAGGAACTGTTCAGTAACATCAGATATTTGACGGTTAATGTACACTAACCGTCTTGCTACCATTCTTAAAATAACTTTAAAACTGGAGCTCGAGATTTGATAGATTCTAATGAATTATTCAGCAGTTGTATCCACTGAGTGACTGCAGCACGTAAGTGTAAGAGATGTTTTCTGTCTCTCTCTACAGACTTCCTGCAGACAAGAGGAGACTGGTGAAGGTGAGGAGCAGCTGTGTACAGTTGAGAAGTCTCTATAGACATCTGAAGCTCGGATTTTAGTTCCCTGCTCTTCTTCCTCTTCTTCATTGCATCTGTTGGCCTGTTACAGCCATAACTGACGACTAGAGGAATAGCATGGCAGAATGTGAACTTCCCACAAACATCCCATGTGCATGTGATTCCTTGTGTACAATGTGAACAGAACAGGGACATCCCTCCTTAGTGCTACTGGTGCTCCAAAAGTCTACAGGGTCTGTTTGTCTGTTTGGAGACCTCTCGACAATAAAGAGGGATTTGCTAATGATTTCATGGTAGTTTAAGTCCTGTTGTTGGCGGCAGTCTGAAGCGGATCTTCATTAGCTTTAACTTTCAGGCATGGTGCCGGATGTTTGGTGGTTCAGCTCCCGCTCGGGCGGGTTTTTGCTGACCTGCAGGACTTGAAGCTCTCTTGCTCCATCAGTGATGCTGGCTGTGGTCAGAGGTGTATCAGGCTGAGTTATATATATGTGTGTGTGTGTGTGTGTGTGTGTGTGTGTGTGTGTGTGTGTGTGTGTGTGTGTGTGTGTCTCCTCAGGATAAGCTGTTTCCTCAGGCGATTGATTACCTGCAGAGAGCCTTCAGTGTGAGGCGCAGAGTCGGGCCTGTGCTGCTCAGCAGGTATGTGGACTGTCCCCTCACATCTTCACCAACATGTGCATCTATCAGAGTACAACAGGCAGTTTATGAATAAGTGCAGTTAGCAGAGAAAGTAAGAGACATTTGTCAATAGAACAAATGCAGATGTGATGATTGAATGTTCATGTTTGCTTCAGGTGTCAGAGTGAAAGTTAAGGAGTCTTTATGATCCTCTAGTTGCTCAAATCTGTCATGAGACATTCTCAGGTGTGTTTGTTTTCTGACCATGCAGAGTAAATTAATGTCAGTGCTTGTCCTCTCAGACAATGTGCCACCAACCAGTACCTGAGGAAGAGAGATGACCCTCATCGGTACTGCCAGGACGCCTGTGCAGACATCACGCGGTGCGGCCCCGTCGTTGTTCCACAGCACCACCTGCAGGTCAGGAGGGGACACACATAAAGCCTTATCAACACGTTAGCATCTTCGAGAGGCTGTAGAGCAAAATAGCACACTCACAAGGACAGGGCTAACATCTGATGATAGTTTAATGTTTACCATGTTAGCCTACTTAGGTTAGCATTTTTTAGCATGCTAACATTAGCTTATTAGCGATAATCACAGGGTACAGCTGAGCTCTCCCTGTGCTCACTCTTGTCTTGTGTATTTGTCTCTCAGCAATGTAAGGTGTGCAGTGAATCAGGGAAGTCATGCGGCCCCTCGGGGCCCCCGGACGGCCCCGGAGTGGAGGGGTCAGACTTTGTGCTCTACGTCAGCGGCATCACCACGGAGCGCTGCGGACAGGAGAACATCGTGGCCTACGCTGCGTACTGCCAGCTGGAGGCAGAGCTGGACAGGTGAGAGGGACAGCACAGGGAGACAGCGGGATGTCTTTGAATCTGTCGCACAAAATTTTTATTCATACATATATAATCAAAGAACTGTGCATCATCTGCATACAAACAACACATTATGTCCACTCATGTAACTTACTCTGTGATTTTCTCCCCTCACGCCTGCTGCTGTGTGTCCCTCAGGCCGATAGCCGGCTACGCTAACCTGTGTCCCGCCATGATCTCGTCTCAGCCTCAGGAGTTTGAGGGGATGCTCTCCACCGTCAAACACGAGATCATCCACGCTCTGGTCAGTGCTCAAGCATTTCTCCTTCAATCTTTTATTGTAGTAAAAATACGAGATCATGATGAACTGATGTCTGTCATTCTGTTTAGTTTTAGGGAAGAGCTGTTTTTTCACTGTTTCCAAACGTTTGCACTTTTTAACAAGTTTTGAAAGGGCTACAAATGCTCCTGTTAAGCCGTTTTCCCGCTGGTCAAAAAACCCGCTAACATCCGGCTTTTACGCTTAGTGTGAAAGGTTATAAGTGGCATTCAGACCCGGGTCACATGACTCTGCAGTAGACCCGGGTAATTATCGCCTCAGCTCCGATCGGCATTGATGGAAACACAAAACCTGTGTCGACGCGTTAATCTCCGCCCCCTTTCCGGCGCGATGCTATGCTCCGTCGGTAACTTCTGCGACTCCTCGTCACGTCAGCTACAAACTCCTCCCGTCTCCGTCCGAGCAGCGCTCGAACATCGCTCCAACTGTGTTGCTGCCGAGTTTGATAAACAGACTGAATGAGTGATAGATACAATAGAGACCTAACCACCGTAACATCTTCACTGGTTACTAACCCTGTCTGCGGCGTGTTTGTGACGTCAGACGGTGACGCAGCAGGAAAGAGACCGACAGGAGGATACTTCACTGGTAATGGGAAAAGAGAAAATCGGCATCTATAAGCGGGTCTTCCTAATTTTGGTGGGAAAGAGGTATAAGATACTTCCGAGAGAACTGCTGTACCTGCCAAGCTACCTGCTCAAATGCTTTATGTAGTGACCACAGCTCTTCCTTCTTTCTCTGGACTGCTCAGCAGCTTGCTCACCGTCAGTTATGTGAATGTTGCAGATTTATGAGTTCACCACATTTTAACTGAACTCTAGCGTAGATTAACTTTTCCTGCGAGTGAATCACTGACTGTACCTTTAGTCCTTCCACCTGCAGCTGTGAGCAGGTGTGAACCAGTACCTGTACAGGATGAATGAGGATGATTTCTGTCAATGTAAATGTTGTAACTGAAGTGTTGTTCCTCCTGCGTCCACCAGGGGTTCTCAGCGGGTCTGTTTGCCTTCTACCACGACGACGATGGGAAACCTCTGACTCCTCGCTTCACCAGCGGTCTGCCCGCCTTCAACGAGAGGTGAACACAGTCACAGTGTACCTGATGAGGTGTTTGTGTCTGCATGGAGCTGTGTTAGTTATCATCCATAAGGTTTAACTGCTCCTCTGTTTACTGCCCTCAGCACAAACACAGCTGGACAAACCTTCATTTGATACTGGCTTTATTTTGAGGATTAACAGGAAACATACTTTTAAAGTCACTCTGTGTGTGTGTGTGTGTGTGTGTGTGTGTGTGTGTGTGTGTGTGTGTGTGTGTCTCAGCCTGGGTCTGTACCAGTGGAGCGACGCGGTGATCAGGAGGGTCAGCAGGCTGTGGGACATCAGAGGAGGAGTGATGGTCCGACACCAGGTCCACGTCCTCGTCACTCCTCGAGTCGTGGTGAGAAACAGTGTGTTTCTTCCCTGTGCAGAACGTCCTGCAGCTTCACTATGGAAACAAAACATCTGTGATTACTCAGTCTGTTGTCTCACTGATGGAGGAGGCGTAGATGAGATTTTATGTGTAACTTTTAAAACACGTTTTTTTTAAAGATTCCTCCCAAACATCACAGAGGAAGCCTGAACATGAACTCTTTCAGCCTCCCAAACATGAGCGCTACTTTCTGTCTGTCTTGTGTCACAGTAAACAGGCCTCTCTGGGTTTTGATGATTATCGGTTGCAGCCCTCGTGTAGTTGTTACTACAGTCAGTGTGTGACTGATCTGTTGCTCCTCTCTGTGGTCCAGGAGGAGGCGAGGAGACATTTTAACTGCCCCATCCTGGAGGGGATGGAGCTGGAGAACCAGGGCGGGACGGGGACCGAGCTGAACCACTGGGAGAAGAGGCTGCTGGAGGTAAACTCACTGTCTCTGTGAGGCTGTGAGCTGTTGGAGCTGCTCCTCCTCCTCATCATTTCTCCTCCTCCTCCTTTAGAACGAGGCGATGACGGGCTCACACACCCAGAACCGGGTCTTCTCTCGGCTCACGCTGGCCATCATGGAGGACAGCGGCTGGTACAGAGCCAACTACAGCCTGGCTCAGAGGCTGGACTGGGGCCGCGGCCTGGGCTGCGACTTCGTCATGAAGAGCTGCAAGTTCTGGATGGACAAACAGAAACAGAGGTCACTATCATGCTGCCTGTGCAGGACATGAGGTGGAGAACATCCATGCTCCTTTAAATGACTTACACTGAATGATCACGTCCTGCTGCCAGAGGACACTGTTCATGTAGTGCAGTGTCATGGTGTTCACGATATGAACAGATGATGCATAAATTTAATGACTTTATTTTTTATCTACATGTTTGCATGCAAGAAAATAACTTGTTTAATTTATTTAATCTGAACACTTCAGTCCCCTTTCTTAGCCTCAGTGTCTGTGTGTGTCTGTGTGTGTTTGTGTGTGCGTGTGTGTGTGTGTGTGTGTGTGTGCGTGTCTGTGTGTGTGCGTGTCGTTGCAGACGGCACACTGTGACTCCGTTCTGCGACACGGTGCGAGCGTCTCCTCTGCAGCTCACCTGCAGACAGGACCAGCTGGCTGTGGCCGTCTGCAACCTGCAGAAATACCCCCAGGAGCTGCCGCTGGAGTACCAGGTACACACACACACACACACACACACACGAATATGAATACATTATGAATATGAAATAGATATTTCTCAAAATCCTAACACGATGACTTTCACACCGAGGCTGTTGGAACCAGGTGAACACGGCGCGTAACGGAGAAACCGTCCTCACGTCTGAGCTCAACTTAACATTTTGTTTGTGTCACATCAGCTCCTGTAACTCGTGTGTATGTGTGTGTGTGTGTGTGTGTGTGTGTGTGTGTGTCAGTACTTCGACAGAATCCCGGACGTGTCAGCTGACCAGCTGTCGTTGTTCGGCGGGGCGGTGGAGATCGCTGACTTCTGTCCGTTCAGTCAGGAGTTCAGCTGGCACCTGAGCGGGGAATATCAGAGGAACTCGTACTGCAGAGTGACGGAGAACCAGCCGGGTAACAACCACTGACCACACTGATGCTACGACACAATGTACTGCTAACAACAAGATGATACGAACAAGAACCACTTCCCAGGATGTAGAGCCTGCTGTCACAAAGAGGGAGACATGGTTATGGTTACGCACACATACGCAGACGGCCTCTCTGCAGGACACTTAGAGCTTAGAGCTAGAGCTTCAGCTAAAGAGCTGAAGAGAGAACTCTTTCACCTCAGCACAGTTTGCAGATTTCACAGGTTTGGGGATTTTGTCAGGGTTACTTTAAAGAGTCTGAGAACAGATGATTAACAACCTGAGAGAGAGGAGAAAGACAGAAGCTGGAGCGCAGGACATCTGTGAGGACCAACACATCTGAGAACACGCAGCACAACATAAACACGTGATCAATAACAGAGTGTCAGAACGTTTCAGGGGGAAAGTTTAATGATTTAAAAACTTCTGTGTACATGAGAGCTACGAGAAGAACTGAGCTGCTGTTAGTCTGTCTATATGAACTGTGTGTGTGTGTGCGTGTGCGCGTGTGTTCAGACTGGTGGAGGAACTACGGGGCGGAGCAGTACGGCCCGGACTCTGTGTGTCTGTACCAGAGGTCGGCCTTCATCATGGAGCAGTGCACCAGGAAGATGACGTACCCGGACTGGGGCTCCGGCTGCTACAAGGTGCTGTCGATAAAGGTTTATTCCTCCTCCGTCAGACGTTACGCTGTGTGCTTATTAATATCTGTGTGTGTGTGTGTGTGTGTGTGTGTGTGTGTGTGTGTGTGTGTGTGTGCAGGTGTGGTGCTCAGCTCAGGGCCTGACGGTGTACGTTCAGGACCGCTCCTTCCTCTGCGTGTTTAAAGGTCAGCTGCTGAGCGTCAGCGTGCGAGTCAACGACTGGGTCTATAACGGCGTGCTGGTCTGCCCCGCCTGCACCGACTTCTGTGACGACTGCCCCCTCCCCCACCAGATCCCGCCCACCAACACCTCCAGGAGCAACCCCATTGGTCAGTTTCTCCCACACTCATTTTATATCAGTCCAATCAAGGTGTTCAGCTCACGTTTCCTATGAAGGCTGGTGGACTGGAGAGGATCTGTTCTGTTCACATGCAGGTCAATAAATTCAGTTCAGTTTGTTTTCACACAACAAGGAAACGTCTTCAATCTGAGAATCCATCTCTACCAAATAAGATCAAAGAAAGTAAAGAAACTGACCGTAATTAGTCTGAACACTTTACTGTAAGTAAAGTGTGAGCCTGCTCGGGTCAGGACGTCTGCATTCAGACTCTTTTAGTGCCTTCAATCTAAACAACAAGCAGGAAACAGGAAACAGAGCAGAAGGAAAAATGAATTCAGAACGAAATGAATAAAAATGAATGAAAGTCTTTAATGGAAAAATAAATAGTGTGTGTGTGTGTGTGTGTGTGTGTGTGTGTGTGTGTGTGTGTGTGTGTGTGTGTGTGTGTGTGTGTGTGTGTGTGTGTGTGTGTGTGTGTTTCAGACCCGTGCTCCAGCTCTCCAGGTCTGGCCTTCACTCTGTGGCTCCTGCTGCTCAACCTGCTCCCTCTGGTGGCCGGACTGCTGCTCTGCGACTGCAGCTGATACACACACACATACACACACACACACACACACTCACTAACAGACAGGAAGCTGGACCTTTGGCTGACACAAACACTCCTTTCTTTCCTCTTCCTCTTCTTTTCCTCACTCCTAAATGATTCCTCTCAGTTTGTCCCTCCATCATTCCTTCCTCAGGACCTTCCCTCTTTTTTCCATTCCTCTAACGACTCTATCGTTACCTCTCACCTGTCAGGGATCTTTCTGCTGACGCTGCATTCAGGTGTCAGCTCCTCTCCTTAAACACAACAAGTCACTTCTTTCTTTGAACCACGACAGCAGACTGAACTCTGTCTCTGTCTTTAAGCTGAAAGTCTGTTTACCCAGAATGCACAGCTCTCCTTCAGCCTGGGATCAACCTGCTTCATCTCCATCAAGTCCTTCCTTCATGCCGGAGCGCACTGAGAGAGGAGACACTGTTTGTTTCTTGCTCGTGTTTCTGTGAAGGAGAGGAGGTGACTGTGGATCATCTCTCACGGATCTGACTCCTTCATCTCTTCAGGCATCAACCGGAACTCAAACCAGGAGGAAACTGTGAACATGTGTCGCCTGGTGCTCACTGACAGGAAGCGGAATGACCGGAGGAACATCCTGACGACTGAGGTGTTTACCGGTACGTACACCTGTACGGCTTTAAAGCTACAGACACTTTAAATATGAGACTTTTAAGGTGAAAGGTCGGTGCACTACCTTCAGGATCTGTGCAGTGTGGTGACATCTGGTGGCTGCAGGAGGTAACTGCTTCAGTTTTTAACCTTTTACCCTGAAAACTTGTAATGTAAATATAAACATGACACTTTCCTAAGATGCAGTTCCTGTTTTTAGGGGCCGGTAGGGGGCGGGGCTTAGCTGCTTTGATTTAAGAAGCTACAGAAGAGAAGAAAGTTTCCTCTGTTGAAGCGTTCCTACATGACAGCAGCAGTTTTGGGGGTCAAAGGTCAAAGCTTAGGTTTCACATCAGTATACTCTTTAGCATTTAAAGCAGCGACAGGAAGAGAACAAAGTGAAGCCGCAGAGATTAAAGCAGATTATTAAACATTTTAAACACATGAACACAACAGAGCACTAAGAGGACACACGACAGGAAGGAAGGACAGACAGGAGAGGAAGAACAAGCCATGTAAACACACCTGCTGCAGGAGCTGTCAATCATTAGAGATGTCGAGTTTGGATGATGAACAAGCCATAGTGTGATGAAGATGATGGAGATGATGCTGAGCTTTAGCGCCTTTGTTAACAGAGAAGAAAAAATGATTTAATGTTTGTATTTTTATTTCCACTGAGACATTTGTTCTCCAGTACAGTAAAAAATCTGTTGGAACATTTAAACCAGACAGGAAGTAGAAGTGTGCTCGTCAAAGTAAAAGAGCCTGTTAGTTGACCCCATTAAAAAAAAACATCAAACACATATTGACACTAGAGAGTCTGACGATCAAGTGTTTGCCCCTCGATTTGACTCACTGAATATTGAGTAGTGTCACCACTGTCTGTGGTGTTAGTCAGTGGGCGGGGCTAAACTGCCGTTACACAGACGGAGCTCAGCCGAGTGGAGGAGAGACGGAGAGCTCCGGAGGTGCGGGGGCGTCGCTGCATGTAGGCTTAGCAGCAACAACACTTTTGTGACAGCTGAAGTAAAACTAAAGAACTATTCAATAACAAAATAACAAAGCCAATAAAATCTTTTTTTTGCCAGGTTTTTCTAAAGCTTTTAGTTAGCTAAGCATGAATCCAGTTACTCACAGGACGTCTGTTAAACTTGGACGACAGGAAATGTTCTCACTGAGTGAATTATGTCATACACTTGACAGCACAAGGCAAAAACTCCTCTCTGTAGTCTGTAGAAAATAAATCAAAGATGGCGTCAGATTGCTTTCTCAGCACAGGTGCACTCAGTGCTGCCCCTGGTGGTCAGAAGCTGTACTACAGCTACTCGTCCTCAGCCGCACAGAGCACGCTTCTACTTCCTGTTATGAAGTTTTTGAATGAGTTTTTCAGACGTCAGGAGGACATTTTATTCTTAAAAAGCCACAGTAGATTTGTTCTTAGTTTTTATGTTTTCTCCTTCATCTTAGTGAAGCTGTAGCAGCAGATATCTGACAACCTGCACATTAACACCAGAGCTACATTACTGCAGTCCTGAATCAGACAGGGTCATGTGACTGGTGAACTGTCCCAGGAACAGCAGCTGCTGCAGAGATTTTAGGGGAAACTACACGAGCAGGAATCTAGCGGTGCTCTTTGTCGTATTTAAAGAGATTTTAGATGTTTAATTTTGAAAAACAAATTGAAATAATTTTAGAGCTTTTTCTGCGCAATGCATTATGGGTAAGCTGTGTTAACCCTCGGCTCGGGCCCATTTTAACCCTCTAATGTCGTAAGTTCAGTTTGGATGCCAAAAGAGACGCTGAGAGGAAAGAGTCTGTGTGCAAACGTCATTTTAACAACTTCCTGTTTACACACAGACCGCTTCCTGTTTGTTTGTGACGACCGTCTGAGGAAACGTTTACAGGAAAATGTTGCAGCTGATGTTATTTCATCTCTTTCGTGTGACAGGAAGTGTCATTTCTTTTTTTGTGAGACAGAATTGAGCTGAAACCTGCAGAGAAGAAAATCGACCCGAGTTCAGTCTGATCGCCGATCTTCTTCTTCTGCGGTGCTTTTCGTGTAGCGTGTTAGTTGATGTCAAACTGCAGCTCCATGTTTATAAGAACAAAAGAACTGGCCTTCATGTTTAAGGACTTTTCTCTTTCATCTCTTTAGACTCATGAACAGTTCTTTTCTTCACGCTGACATGTCGTCTGTTTAAATGTGATCATGTGATCAAACAGGAAGTGGATCAAAATAAGCTGCTGGTTACTTTTATGTTTACAGATGGAAATATTATTTATATGACTGCACTACAGAGCTGTTTTACTCCTGTTCAGCAGACTGATGATTTAAAGGGGCATTTCACCTCAAACTGACACAACTTCATTTCATCTGGTGGATTATTGAAATGTTTACTGTGACGACTGAAGGAGCACTGACAAGCTTGTTTTAAATTTAATCTTACATTTAGCTTCGATGGAAACTCGAGACGTTTCCTGAGTCGGCTCAGAAACACGTTTATTTAAATGATGTTCTTTTGTTTTGTAGGAAAAGGGCTGCTTTTTAAGACAAATCAACTCTGACACGTTTGTCTTTCAAAATAAAATCTGTCTGGATCCCAGAGTCGTTTGTTTTTTACATTAAATGTTCCATGATACCAACCTCTGAATTACAACAGACGACATGACAGGTTTCCTGTTAATAAAATCCTCTCTTTCAGGAAGTACGAACTCAAACATCTGAACACCTCTAAAAGAATTCAAAGGTCATGCTTTATTTATTTTAAGGACACAAATTGTGCTGTAAAAACCCTTCTCTCCCACGTCTCCTGCTGCACCTGAACGCCTCATTATGTCCACATTAGGAGCAGCTGCTCCCGCTCAGTAAAATCCACTCAGCTGGAACTTTAACAGCACTTCACATTTATTTGACATTAAATTAATTTGCTTTAAAACAGAGGAACAGAACATTAATAACTGCGACACGCTGCTCAGACGGAGCGTCGTTATTCATAGTGACACGTTATTTGACATATTTCACTTTGATATTATAATTAGAACAGAGTGATTTAAACAGCTGTATAGAATTTATTACAAGGAAACACCACAGAGGAAAAACACGCTTTAACAAGTAAAGTATGAAAGTACAGACGGGTAATATTAGAAGTTGTTCATTAATGTAACGGAAAGTTAACGGATTGATTATTTTGTAAAAAAGTGAAACCAGTGATAAAAGTTTGACCCAAAGTGAAACAAACCTCGAAATTATTATAAAAACATTTTAATTGAACAAATTATTGAAAAACTACAAATAAAAAAAACACCTGAGAATCTGGAAGGAGGGAAAAATGAAATCAGAAAAATATCAACAGCAACAATAAAATACAGCTGTTACTGTTGTTGTCATTATTACCACTTTGATTGGTGTTATTATAATTACTATAGTAATAATTAGAGTTTTAATTAACCCTGTAAAACACAAATCTGTTTTAGTCTGTATTTTATTTACAGATTTATCACTTATTATATTCTAGATTTATTTTCTATATTTTGTGAATCATTAAATTATTGATTATTTTATATGTATAAAACTTTTAGGTTGTTTCATTGATCAGATTTTAGAAACTCTTCGAATCAAATGTTTTGTGCAAACTTAAATGAATCAATCAAATAATAATGCTGTCAGATAAATGTAGTGAAGTGAGATTAGAACGTAACATTCAAAGAACACGTCCCTCATGTTCCGACTTCAGTACTTGATTCATGTCAAGTAAAAAGATTTCCTGTTGCACCGGCCGTGTTTCCTGCAGGTGCGTCTACCTGCCGAGTCCAGATAGAATCTCTTCAGTCCCGTCAGACCGTCTCCTCTGACGGGGGTCCGGTCTGCCCCCCCGACTCTCTGATCCACAGGTAGCCCACCTGAGTGCCGAACTCCAGTCCGTCTCTGCGGTGAGAGAAGAAGAGTTCAGGGTGGCAGGAGGTGCAGGGAGTCACAGCGGGTCGCTCCTTCACCGTGTCGTCGTGGATGTTCTCCGGCAGCACGCCGCCTCGCTGGAGGAGGACTCTGAGGAGAGGAGGAGAAAAAACAGGAGAAAACGTTGTCATCAACAAGAGAGGAAAGTTTATAACATGCAGAAAAGAGGATTCAAATCTGTGAGGGGGAGACACGAGGTACAGATACAGTCTGAGGACACATGAAACAGCAGCTTTCTGCAATTTGCACCAGAAATCACTCTTCTTCTCTTCTCATAACTCAGTCACTCTGAAAATAAGCATCATGTAGTGTCCTGTGTGGTGCTTAAATAACACTCATGTAGTGTCCTGTGTGGTGCTTAAATAACAGTCAGTGTCCTGCGTGTGGTGCTGACCTGTTGGCGAGCCGGATGTTGACGTGCGGTCGGGCTGACTCTGGATCAGGGACACAGTCCGGGTGGAGGCTGTGAAACTCCAGCGCCTGATCTTTTTCCAGAATGAAACAACACGCCCCCACCGACGGCCCCACAGCAACCAGGATGTCACTCACACGGCAGCCAAACTCCGTCACCATCGCATCCACTGTCGCCATAGCGACCCCCATCAGGGTGCCTCTCCAGCCTGAGGACCGGCAGAGCAAAGTAAGAACATTTATTCAGTACAAATGTCAGGTGCATATTTTATATCAGCTCAAACATGTTAAAGAACCTGACGCTGATTTATATTTCCACCTGCATGAGCGACTCCGATGACCTTTGACCCTGGGTCAGTGAACAGGATGGGCATGCAGTCGGCCCCCGGAGCAGCCAGAACCACTCCGGTCCGGTCGGTCACCATCGCATCGTAACTCGGCGGCTCGTCTTTCCCCAGAACCCAAACATCTCTGCCGTGATCCACCTGCAGGAGACGACAAACACCTGAAACACCTGACCCCTGTGACCTCCAAATATGACCTTTTTCGGGTTAATTTTGTCTTTAATGACAGTGAGGTCAACAAAAACAGTTTGGGGGGTTTTAAACACATAAAACAAGATAAGACAGAACGTCACACTGCGCTCATACAAACTACAGCTCAGAGGTTCATTCATGTTTAGTGTCAGTAAAAATATTTAACAGAAAATAAAATAAAGTGTGCTTTAAATGAGGAGCCACAAGGGGGCAGTACGAACAGTGTTGTAGAATCAGGCTCACACATAGTTTGCTGCCAACACTTTACAGTCAAACAAGAGAATAACAACAGGGAAACTAAAAAGCAGTTTGTTGACCGTCCTGACACTAAAACAAAACAGACACATCAGCTATAAAACATCTGACATGAATCAGAGTCAGACTCTGAGGGTCCTGTGCTGGGCAGGAGGATTCATTAATCACAGCTCAGTACCTTGACCAGACGGAACAGCTGAGGGGGGAACCCAGCGTGGAGGGCCAGCCGGCGTCTGTTCTCCCTCACCACGGCCCCGGGGTCCCTCCTCCTGCTGCTGCTGAACAGGTTCAGCGAGGACAGAGTCGGGATGGAGGTCACGCCGCCCGTACGAGTGCTGAAGCCGTGACCGAAACAGTCTGAGGGATGTGGAGAAAGAGGTAAAGGGCTTCGTTTGTTTTATATTAATACAGTCACACCAATCTCTATTTAAAAGTCTGCTAATTTAACAGAACTGTGGTCAAGATATGGAGCTTATTTAACCTTTATTACCTTAATGTCTGAGAATGGCTGCTGGATTACAGACACACTTACAGTGATTGATAACATAATTATGAGTTATAACAGAAGATTATAAACACACAAACTTACTTAGACGAGTCTTAAAAAGAAATGGGAGGTTACTCCATGAGATCTACACCCACAGTATAAAAGCTTTGTTTCCTGAGTCAGGTCTGGTGCAGGCTCCAGGTTCGTTGATACAAGTTGGAAACATATTCTAACTTCTATATCAATAAAATAAAACTCAACCAGTGATTTGAAGTATAATGTTTTGTTCAAATCATGGCAGCTTGCTGAACCGTGTGACTCATCCAATACGTGAAACTTCACATTTTACAAGACAAAGTGAAGTGATGAGAAAAGCAGTCACCTGAACTGAGCTTGGTGTAGGTTGTTCTTACGTTATCCTTAAATCAGTAGATACTTGAATGGAGTTTGGTGAGGGTATTTAGCATGTTATCCTAAAATATGTAGAAACCTTAATGGAGTTTGGTTCATGGTTATCTTGTGATTTAGCATGGGGTTGTCTTACACTCTCATTAAACTGGTTTAAACTTGATCGGAGTGTGGAACATTCATCTTTTATTAAAACATTTTGACAACTTTCATCCTTGTTTGTTGTCATGTTGTTAAATTGGTAGATATTTTAATGGAGTTTGGTATGAGTTAACAATAGCAAAAATAGTGTTATTATGTGTTATTATGCTGCATTTAGGAATATTATACGGTATGTATTTAAGTATTTACAGGGTGCAATAACACATTTAAATTCATCTTATACCATTTCCTTTCTAACATGTTCAGTTTTTAGTTTCTATCTATTAACATTGAGAAAAAAGGCACAGTAGAATAAATCAAAGAATTACATGCTTACATGTGATGCCATGTAAATAAAGAAAGCGTTGTACATTTAATGTGTTTAAACAAATATCTCCCCCCTCTAGAGGACATTGTGTTTCTACTCAAACTGACCTGGGATCAGTGAAGACTTCAGGACACTGATGTCTCCCATCAGCGCGGGAAGCTGCTGGAGAAACGAGGACACCTCTTCTTCCACGTCACCAGGTGGCACCGTGTGGGTGGAGCCTCTGCAGCTCGGACAGGTGAGATTGTTCACTTTGTATTCAAAGGTGTAAACAGCCGTTAAAAGCAGCTCCTGGTACACCTGCAGCACCTGTCTGCCCATCGCGGACGTGAGGACCCGCACCGAGCTCAGGTCTAGCTGGTCCACGGTCTGCTTGAACCGGAACAAACACTCCGCTGTGGTGTCCGAGTCCAGGACGCACGCGCTGCTGCTGCACGAGCTCAGGAGCGAGTCTAAAGAGCCGGTTCTGTCACGATAACGTTTCTCGCAGAGCAGGAAAACCTGCGAGTCTGATGCGGTCTCCTCCCGCAGAGACGCGCCCGTGCATGCGGGACAGCCGTGGATCAGGTCCACTAACACGGCCTCAGGCATGGTGGACAGCCGGGGGGTTAAAGCTCCACACACGGAGAAACGTACGGTTCACCTCCTGTCAGACACACTGCAACATGCTGGACAAACAGAAACTCTCACAAACTTCAGCTCATTCTTCACTTCCGGGTCCCGCCCCCTGCAGCCTGGCCCCGCCCACTCTGGAAACTCCTGACACGGGCTGGAAAATCTCATCAGACCGGCTTCCTCCTGCTGACTGTTAAAGTAGAGGCCCTGTGAGGGGAAAAGTGTTCACACTCACAGTTTGAACCTTCTGTATAAAAAGCTGCACATGCGCTCTGATATTAGTTTATAATGTAGGACATGAAAGCTACATAAACAACTCCAACTCCAGTATGAGCGCGCAGAGACACTGGACCCCTGCATGCATTTGAAAATAAGTTTAAAGTCTCCATTCAAAAGTAAACTGCAGTAACAGCACAGAAGTCTTATCTGCTTAATATACCTCACAGGTAAACAAAGAAAACGTGACAAAGCAAAGAAGAGGAGCAGAAGCTAAATCAGAATATTATACAGGCCCACTACATAATTAAAGATGGATCATTTAGCCAATACACTCATTTGTTTTCTCACTGGGAGTTAGATTTCTTCCACTCTCATACCTGTACAGTGAAAATGAAGCTGCAGCTAGCAGTCGGTTTGATTAGCTTAGCATAGAGAATTGAACATTAGGGAAACGGCTAGCTTTGCTCGGTTTAAAAGTTACAGAAACCAACTTTTGATCCCTCGAAATCTGACTGTTACATCTCATTTGTTTCACCTGGAAAAACACTGAAGGTTAGCCTTCTATACAATATAATAAGACAATGTCTTTGACTGATCTTCACATGTAGTCGTGACACTGTTAATGTTAAAGGAGTAATTTGACATGTTGTGAAACACCTGCACGTCAAAGCATCAAAGTGTTGCTAAAGAAATGTAGGCCGAGTGGAGCAGAAGAATGACGTAGCATAAATATATTCAGGCAAAGTGGAAGTACCTCAACATGTTTACTGACATAAAGAACTTTCTGAGTTTATACTTCATGACTTTTTGTTTCATGTGAGGTTCCTGGAAAAAGAGGAACAGCTGCTCACATCAGAGGATAAATGAACAATAAGTCATCAGAGACGTTTCTCTACATCTCCTGTTTATAGCAGCGTGTTGGTGAGTATTTAACTCGTCCCCTTTACAGTGTCAGTTCTTTATAACACTGTGAGAGAAGGAAAGAGGAAATCTGAGCTCGATCAGTAAACCAGGTGTGAAGTCCTCACCTGATGAGCTGGAGGATGTTGGAGTTTCCCCGGACTGTTTGTGAAGCACCGTGTCAGCACTTTGAATCCTGCAGACAGTCTGCGTGCTTTCAGACACGTCCTTTATTGTGTTGTTGTTGGCCTGCTTCTCCAGGAAGTTACACGTAATAAATCATTGTAGAAAGTTTCAGGATAAAACGGAGTTTATAAAAGAGCAAAAGGTTATTTCTGTGCTGCGAATAATTTCCTGTACTTCACTTTAACAAAACTCTGAGTCACTGCTACTGAAGTATTTAAGGGTTTAAAAAGTCCTCCATGTTTCAGAGGGATCTTAACTCCTCCACATTCATCTGACAGAGAAAGTTTCTGTTTATATTGCAGATTTATAGAACACAGATTGTGCATATAATAAAGCAAATCAATAAACACATGTTTAAAACATGTTATAAACAGTATCCCCTGTGTGTCTCATCCCACAGTTTTCTTTTTAATATCAATCAATCAATCAATCAATCAATCAATCAATCAAATTTTATTTGTATGTCGCCAAATTATAACTAAAGTTATCTGAAGACACTTTCACAAACAGAGCAGGTCTAGCCTCGGTTCACATCTGTTCCTGACACTGAAAAACCTGCGGGGAACCAGACCTTTCTCTGCGGCCTCCTGTTGATGAGCAGCCAATCAGCTGGTCTCTCCTCTAATTCAGATACTCCCTTTTCTGACCAGCAGGTGGCGCCAAACACCTAGCGTCATCTTCAGCCTGTCAATCATCTGCTCCGTTAGTGTCTCCTTGACAGAAAAGCCATGATTTAAGATACGTGTACATTAAAGTAACTTTAGTGTTATTACATCAAATAAACAATATGAATATCTTTCTATCAAACACATGAAATCTGCACGTGAACACGAACACAGGTCAGTGTAACTCCAAACATCGTTCCTGAATGATCTAACAATTATAATGATGATGTAACATTTTATGACATCTTTATTTAAACGCGCGTTTTTAACAGTAATTGTGTCTGTTAATGTGCAACACAGTGACGTCAGGAGCCCGAGGGAGAAACCACACACCTGTTTCACTTTTCATTTGTTCATAAACACAAAAATTAACCAACAAAAAACTCTTGAAGTCAAATTGTTTTTAGCTGAATTTAATAAAAAAATATCTAATTACATTTCCACAGTTTTCACTGTGTCCAGCAGGGGGCGCTGCAGCCTGCACTGCCCCGCACCCTGCGCTCACATCAGTCTGTAGATGTTATAAAATATGCTGCTTAGTTTATCATATATTAATATTTAATGACATAAAGAGTGTTGAACAGAACAGATCAGATAAAGTGACAGTTTGATTAGTGAGCTGTTTTTATTAAAGGCGGACAGAGAACATGTTTATCTGCGCTTCTATCGTTGTGTTTATTTTATTGAACATATCTGTCCTCCCTCCTCTCCGCAGACCCGGACCCGGCCCTCGTGCACGCGCTCTCTCTCTCTCGCTCTCGGTGACGCGCCCTGGGTTCCGTCCTACCGGAGGCAGCAGCGGCAGAAGCAGCTCGGTGTCAGCGCGCGGAGATGCACCGGAGAGCCTGAGAGCAAACACACACACACACACACACACACACCGAGGCTCCGGCTTCACACCGACACTCCGGGATTTCTTCACGCGGAGGCTCCGGAGCATCACGCGGACCTTTCTCCGGTAAGAGCAGCTCCGGTGTTTGTTTTATTCTCCCTCGGCTGATGGCACGCGCCTGTCAGCCTGCTGATCGGTGCACGTGAAGCTCTCAGTCCATCACACAGAGCTCACCGTGCGCGCGCAGGG
The DNA here is from genome assembly GCF_022749685.1 of Semicossyphus pulcher. NCBI lineage: Eukaryota > Metazoa > Chordata > Actinopteri > Labriformes > Labridae > Semicossyphus > Semicossyphus pulcher. The sequence goes on from NW_027211659.1 coordinate 28,745,604, forward strand.
TGTGAAGTGTGTCATGATGCTCGGCGTGTGTGTGTGTGTGTGTGTGTGTGTGTGTGTGTGTGCGTGCATGATCCGATCACGGTGTGTTTCTGATTATTGATCACACACAGGAGGGGTCTGTCCGCGCGCATCCACCTTTTGTTCAACAGTTCAAAGTGTGAGAGCGCGTGCAGCCTCCACCTGAACTGTGGGAGAGAAGAAGAAGAGAAAGTGAGAGCGGAGGGGTTCTCTCCTCTTCTGTTTGTTCTGCTGCTTTTAGAACGTTTGATGTCAGCTGTTAATGAGAGCAGGTGTGTGTGTGTGTGTGTGTGTGTGTGTGTGTGTGTGTGTGTGTGTGTGTGTGTGTGTGTGTGCGCGTGTGTGCGCGTGTGTGTGTGTGTGATCGCTGTTGTTTACCTGCAGCTGGACTGTGAGGGATGCTGGGTGGGGGGTTGTGATGGAGATCAGCTGTGCAGGAGGATGTCCTTGGTACGAAGTCACCTTGACACCCGTCAGCACCTGCAGAGCTGTTAGTCACTGTTGTGTTCCCGTTGTTTACCTGCTGACACACAGTTAGTTATCACCTCCTGATTTATTATTTATTAACCAAGAACTGAGATAATCACAGATATTAATCACCAGTGAATCCTCTAAAAGCTGCTTCTGAACACACACACACACACACACACACACACACACACACACGTGCTGTTTTGCTGCTTTAAATAGGATTTAACTCAGGTGTTCTTTATTGAACCTTACAGCAGCTGCTTCACCGCATCAGCACACAGGAGAGAGATGAAACTTCCATCTGACTTTAATGTCAGTTATAAATGCATGAATTTATAATTACAATACAATTTCTAAAGACGCACAAAGTAAACATGCTGTAAAAAACAAAGATCAGTTTGAGCTTAAATGAAATGATCCCGTGCTGCGTTCAGGTCCCCTGACGTGTGGCAGAGTTATTTGATCCTGAAGATGTGTGACGATTTGAATACTGTGCATTAGCTACAGACCTGCATCCATTACATCTGTGTTTGATTGCTTTAAACAGCTGTGTTGATGTGAGGCGTCCATGTTTGCTCGCTCGTGAGGCTTTTATTCTGAAGCTTATGTTGTGATATTTGATGAAGGTCTCTTCACATCCTGACAGCAGGCGATCAGTGGATTGTTCTCAGACGCTTCAGTCCATCTGATCGTTTCATTTGGACTGAATGAAGTCGTTGACGCCTCCTCTGCCTGTGTTCTCAGAGCATGTTAGTGGAGTCTTTCACACGCTAAGCTAGCTCGTAGCACAAGAACGTAGTCTGATGAGGTTCATGATGCTGTTTCCCTCCATCAGATGTTTCCTTCATCCTGCAGTGAGCGAGGCAGCGCTCGTTAGCATCCAGCTAACATTTTTACTGGTTACAGTTTCCCGCCCGAGATTACGATGCTGACTTGGAGGTTTATGTGATTGTTCGGCTCCCTCTGAACACATCAGCTATCCTCTGATGATGACACATCCTCTGTGAGTGACGGCCATCTTGTCAGGCGTCTGGCGTAGGCAGCGGTTAGTGATAAAGGCCTTTCTCTTCAGTGCGCTGCATTGTTCACAGTCAGGATGTCATCACAGTGGACCTTATACTCTCCACACAGACCGTTTTACCTGCATGCAACCAAAGCTTGCTGATTGGTCAACACTGCTCGGACTACAAACGTACTACAAACAGAAACAGAACACTTCCTCTACTGAAGCCTGAACCTTCTGCCCGAGGGGAGACGTTGAAGGCTCACCTGGTGCATTAGGATGGGGAGTTGTCAGCCTGTTCTCTGTGATGCTGCAGTGATCGTCCTGGTGATGGTCGTCATCGTGAGCTCTGACTGCTCCAGTGCAGCAGAGTACCGGACAGAGACAGCATGGAGGCCCTGGTTCAGGTTCTTACTGCCGTGTGTTTCAGGAGTTTATGAGAATTGATGGGCTGTCGATGACGACGGCTGCTTCTATGGATTAGTTCTGAAGTCGATGATTCAGGATGGTTCAGGATCAGCTCCTCCTGCCTGGAGGCGTCCTCGGTGTCTGTGCACATCACTTTACAGTTTCAGTGTCGTCTGCCTGGATGGACCCCAGGAAGAACAGGTGTTACCGTGGTGATATCTAATGGGGATCCTAAATAAGTAAATAATCAGAATCTGGACAGAACAGTAGATCGATCTGACGTCTTTGGTGGAACGCTGAAGGAGCAACAGGAACAGAAGACTCAGTGTGAGTTACTCTAACTCCCCACAGCAGCTGAGAAACACACCTGTCTGCCCTTCACTGCTTTCACCTCTGAGCAGATCAAACATGTCTCACATGTGTGAAGTCATTAAAAACCAAACTATAGTGCTAACATAGATTTACATTAAACTACACACAGGCTGCGGCGCTGTGTGCTGACTGATAAACATGATGCTCCAGGTCACCTGGGCGACAGCATCAGCACCACAGAGAGGGAAGACACCTGGGAGCAAGAACACCTGCTTTAACCTGAGAAAGAGTCTCTGCTCTGAAAGTTCTGAATATGACATGAGACATGTGACAGAATCAGAAGCTGGTTAATAACCTCTACGTTCACCAGCTGCTCTCTGGCTGTCTGCTGGATGCTGCTGAGGCTTCGATCAGGGCTTTTATTCTGAAAGGGTCGCTATGAGAGCGAGTCAGAACAATCAGGTCTACGAGGAGCTGTGAGTCTGCACACAGCAGAGCAGGTCCACTGAGATCACAGTGAGCAGGAAGGCTCGGTCCGTATGTATGAGCTGACAGGCCGACGGTGATGAGAGGAGCGGAGTCACTGATTCCAGCAGGCAGAGCGACACAGACACCACCACCATCATCACCACCACCACCACCACCACCATCATCATCACCACCACCATCATCATCATCATCATCATCATCACCACCACCACCATCATCATCATCACCACCACCATCATCATCATCATCATCATCACCACCACCACCACCATCATCACCACCACCACCACCATCATCATCATCATCATCACCACCACCACCACCATCATCATCATCATCATCATCATCACCACCACCACCATCATCATCATCATCACCACCACCACCACCACCATCATCACCACCACCACCACCATCATCATCATCATCATCACCACCACCACCACCATCATCATCATCATCATCATCATCACCACCACCACCACCATCATCATCACCACCACCATCATCATCATCATCATCATCACCACCACCACCACCACCATCATCATCACCACCACCATCATCATCATCATCATCATCACCACCACCACCATCATCATCATCATCACCACCACCATCATCATCATCATCATCATCACCACCACCATCATCATCATCACCATGTTCAATCACCTACACCCTCCGGGCAAGCAAGGGGGCGGAGCCTTTGTGTGTGTGTCTCTCACCTCAGGGGAACACAGCAGATACAGGTCTCCCAGCATGCCTCAGGGCCGTCAGGGACAACATGGCCGCCGAGTTCTCACAGGGGAGGCTCACACACACGCACACACACACACACACACACACACACACACACACTGCTCTCATTGTGCTTCCTGTGTGTCGTCAGCGTTAAGCAGCTTCAGTAATGTGATTATTCGTCCTCCTCATGTCTTCACACGTTAATGACCCTCAGAGGGACCTCGCAGCTCATCGAGGGGGTGTCTCACAAACACAGAGAATTAGGCTCAGATGCACCACAGGAGTGTGTGTGTGTGTGTGTGTGTGTGTGTGTGTGTGTGTGTGTGTGTGTGTGTGTGTGTGTGTGAGTGTGTGTGTGTGTGAGTGTGTGTGTGTTCCATGACACTGTGGGAAACAAACCCTGAAGTGCTCCTCATCATCTGGGGGCCAAAAAGGCGCTTTGCTCTCCTTTTCACCTCCATGCTTTCTGACATCTTAGTGCTTCTCTGATTAGTCGACGCTGTCGACAGAAATCGAGGACAAAATGAGTTTACGATGAATTTAATTATCGATAATTAGTCGGTTACGTCAGTGCGTGTTCTTCATGCTGTGTGTGGATGTTTGCTGAGCGTGAGCCGTCTCACATCCTCACTGTCTGTGCTGAGAGCTGCACATGCTCAGCAGTGATCGGTGGCAGCAGATGAAACACCATCAGGGCCTCAGACATGTAAAGTGTGGGACGTTTCAGCCTCAGCGCTGCAGAGAGAACGATCGCCTGCAGGATCTGTGAAGAGCTTGTTTATCACGGGAGCACGTCGGGGATGAGCGAACAGAAGGCACGATGGAGTTGATGTATTTTCTCTATCAGCACTTGTTGGTTTTAAACGGGGAAAAGTTGATGTTGGATTTTTTTATTGATCTTTTGCATCAGTAGGAGCAAATCAGCATCAGAGTCAAAGATCTCAGCCTCGTTCTCTGTGGCGGCACCTTGTGGTGATAAACGGTAACTCTTGATTTTCCTGGCTGACGGTCGCTTTCCTTTTCAGACTGTTTGCTTCATCTGAGCGTCGAGTTTGTTTCTTCTTCTTTGGATTTTCACTTCTTGTTGAAGTTGTATCTGTAGTCATCCATCTTTTCTTTGTTTGTTCAGCCATAGTAGATTACTGTTTACTCGCAACACTTGCAGAGAGCGGAGAAGCAGCCGCTTAGCTCCGCCTACCCTCTCTGGCAGACCAACCACTGCTGGCTGATGGAAAACGCGTCACTAACTGGGCGCCGCCACAGACACCCAGCCCATAATAATACTATATACTGCAGATGAAAGGCTTTCATCAGTGGGCCATAGGCTCAGTCACCATGTGTTACCTCATTCAGAGAGAGAGAGAGACTTACAGACATTTATTTACATGAACACCTTCCAGATTATCTCTTTAAAGAGTTATTTTTGGATGAACAGCTCATATTTATCGTCTTTATTGTTAGTGAGCACATGTTTAACAGAACCTCACACCGCACTGAGCTGAACAAGAGCCGTTCAGTCATTGTGCCATCGACGACGAGCCGACTCTCACAATAGTCGTGAGTAGTCTTTAACAGAAATCTTTGTTGGTTTGAACTTGTTACACGGTAGATCCAAACTGAACATTTAAAACACTAAAGTGACGATGAAAGAGCGACAAAGAGGAAGAATGAGACGACGTGTCCGTCTGTCAAACACTGTGAAAAGACTGAATCAATATCATTTACCAACAATTAAATATTACAAATATGAATAAAATATGATCAACCTTCAGTCAGCTGCTTTACTGTGTTAACTGCATCACTCCTTCAAAATAAAAGCTCCAGAATTCATGCCGTCACTGAAGGAGCGGGTCGGCTGTGTGAACCTGAAACAACAGATTGACTGGACTAACCGTCGTTTACACGTCCCTGATTCTGCACAGTAAATGTTTCAGCTGTTCCACACAACCAGAGACAAACCAAAGCACACCTGTCTGCATGTGGGAAACCTGTAGCTGTGTGTGTCCCTGCAGGTCAGAGTTCAAGTCAACAAAATAAAAGCGCAGAATGAAAAACAGTGAAACACAGAAACACTGAGAATGTTCCAGAAGCAGCCGGTGTGTTTTGTTTACATTCTGTTTCTGAGTAAAGCAGGGCGAGTCAGGAAAGACTGTTAATTAGTGAACAGCAAATTAATTAGCAACAATCAGAAAATTAATTTACATCAAAATAAACCCGAGAAAATAAAAACACAAACATTAAAGAGGCGACGACAAATATTTAAGAAACACCAAGAAGAATTCAGCGTTTCCAAAATAGCTGATTTATTCCATCCGACACAAGATTTGAGCTCTACAGGACACACACACACACACACACACACACACACACACACACACACAGTGGCAGCACATCAAAGCGACTCTGCATCAGTGATGGAGGAAGACGAGCAGCCGGAGGGGAAGAGCTGCTGTGACTGAAGAGCTTTCTGATCCACACAATGACCGAGTGTGTGTGCGTGTGCGTGTGCGTGTGTGTGTGTGTGCGTGTGCAGTGATGTAGGTCTTGGTTGGTGCTGCAGAGGAGAGCAGCAGGAAGTAGGACTGACTTCCTGTCTGTCTGAGCAGACAGTCTGCACCTCATTAAAAACCCATTACAGTGATCCAAAGCTGACGATGATTATTAATGATGATCATCATTTAATTAGACTTTTATGAGTTAATCGTTTTGTCTGTGAATAATCAGAAAATTGTTCAGGACTTTTACTTCTGTTGGAGTATTTGTACTTTTATTTTGAAGGATTATTATTAATGTATTAACAGTCGAGGTCGGACATTTGTACTTTTATTTTGAAGGATTATTATTAATGTATTAACAGTCGAGGTCGGACATTTGTACTTTTACTTTGAAGGATTATTATTAATGTATTAACAGTCGAGGTCGGACATTTGTACTTTTACTTTGAAGGATTATTATTAATGTATTAACAGTCGAGGTCGGACATTTGTACTTTTATTTTGAAGGATTATTATTAATGTATTAACAGTCGAGGTCGGACATTTGTACTTTTACTTTGAAGGATTATTATTAATGTATTAACAGTCGAGGTCGGACATTTGTACTTTTATTTTGAAGGATTATTATTAATGTATTAACAGTCGAGGTCGGACATTTGTACTTTTATTTTGAAGGATTATTATTAATGTATTAACAGTCGAGGTCGGACATTTGTACTTTTATTTTGAAGGATTATTATTAATGTATTAACAGTCGAGGTCGGACATTTGTACTTTTACTTTGAAGGATTATTATTAATGTATTAACAGTCGAGGTCGGACACACAGACGCTCGCCGGCTGTGAAGCCTGTTGTGTGTGTCCGGCTCTTGGTTGTGCAGAGAAGCATCCTCACTGTGTCGCTCCAGCTGTGTTTAAAACTACTTTAAATGTTAATGTAATGTAAATACTCACACTT
>NW_027211659.1:28757500-28800000 GCF_022749685.1 Semicossyphus pulcher
GCACATTAAATATGCATGTTAGTATTTGAATGTGTCCTTTGTGCAGGAAGTCGTGTTGTGGAGACGTCAGAGCTCATCTCTCAACCTTTCTATGTGCAGCCGGAGGGCAGAGAGAGAGAGAGAGAGAGAGAGAACTCAAAGGTTAAATAGGCCGCTTCTCTTCTTCTGTGGTATGTAGAGCATAAAGCCCACACTGAGGGACTCTGTCTGAAGCAGCTGATTCCTCTGGACCTCTTTGTGTTTGTGCATCAGCAGCAGGAGGAAGCACGTTAGTTAGACTCACAGGGAGTCAGGAGACGTAGGTGTTCTAATGTGGCTCTTTGAGCTGTACATCATGAAGACTGGAGCTGTGTTAACCTGAACATTTATGCGATCATTGGTGAGACATTAATTACATTAAACATTAAACATGTCCCCTCTGTGCAGGTAAAGCCCGGCTAACACTAGAAGATGTTAAAATGTTTACAGATTTAAAATGTGAGAGAGCCACACGTGATGACAGACACTGACAGACTGAACAGCTTTGTTCCTGTAGTGTGTGCAGAGCACAGTCTGACCCAAACAGCACACACACACACAGGTTCATTCACCAACAACCAGAGTCCGACTCTCGCAGCTGGAAATCTCACTAAATCTCAGGCGGTCAAACGAGACTTCAGAGTAAACAAACATGGCGGCCGACGGGCAGGAAGAACTGGTGATGATAATTGATAAAGAAAAAAGAACAAACTGTGGATGAAGTGGTGGAGACGGCGTGAACACGGGCTGGACATGTGACTGCACTTTGCTTTTGTCGCCATGGCTGCAGTTGTTGTGCTTCCTGCTTCAGTCAGCTTGCTTCCTGATTGGCTATCGTTTGGTTCCACGTGATGATCCACAGAGATTGTGCTCGGCTGTCCTCAGGGTCCCCCCCACACAACAGGATATCAGATCAGAAATATTGAACATGTTTAATATTTGAAATCGGTGCGGCCACGACGTCCGTCTGAGCAGATCGGGGGGAAGTAAAATCACCCTAACATCGCTCACAGCGCAGGAACACAGAGATCATCTTTAGAACCATCAGAACATCAGGACTCTGTTACTTTAGTCTGAAGGAGGAATCAGGCCCAGCATGATCATCTTGTAGTGTGGACCCCGCTTAAACAACAGGATGTGTGTGCCGTGTTTCCTCCTCCTTCATATCAAAGTTGCAGGTTGAGTGACATCAGGTGAGTCAGTGCGAAGAACCTTTTAATGAGACGCAGGTGAACAAACATCAGCAGCAGAGACGATCTCTGTAAACATCAGCGATGATTCAAACACAACGCCTGACGCTAACATGACCAACACCAGCTGACACACTGAGGAGGAGAGAGAGGGAGGTGTTCTTACTCCAGTGCTCGTCCAACCATGATATCCCACAAGTCTTTGAGTTATCAGGTCGCCTAGCAACAGCAGAGGACCAGCTTGGTGTGTGCATGTGTGTGTGTGCGTGTGTGTGTGTGTGTGTGTGTGTGTGTGTGTGTGTGTGTGTGTGTGTGCGTGTGTGTGTGTGTGTGTCACTAAGTTTGCTAATTAATCTGATCGATCTTCGCTGAGCTCCGACACCTGAGACAGACTGAAACAACCAGAAGAGACACGTAAAGGTGTTAACATCGTTTTCAGATCCTGATGATGAAACACATTTTTACAGTTTCAGTTAATAAATGTCACAAAGAACACGTGTTCAGGTAACTCCTTTGTTAGCAGACAACATGAATCACACAGTTAGAATATTTATTTATTTATTTTATTTAAAATCATAGAAACAAAACGAGGCAACATGTAAAAAATTAAAGACATATTAAATGGTCAAATATAACTCTTAACTATAAGATATGTGAGAGTTAGCTAACTCTTTCTTGGAAACATCTGTAGCGCTGTCCAATCAGGAGCAAGCATTCATGTAAACAGGAAGTCAGTGTAGCAACACAAGCTAGCAGAACTACCAAACCTGACAGTTTTAGAGGCTAACAGATAAATCTGTTTGATTTCTGTCTGTGTACACGGAGACATCTGTGTGCTAACAGTTAGTATTCATACAGCTAATGACAGGGAATATGTCATTATGCTAAGCTAACTGAGTCAAATGTTGTTAGCATAACGTTCTGTAGTTTGAGGTCTGTTGTGTCTTTTTGCTAACTGTAACTTAAGATGCTCATCGTCATTATTAAACAGCATTTATCAAGTTTCAGGTCAGATGTGTCGACCGTACTTCCTCAGATATTAGCATGCTAATGTTAGCTTTATCAGTTAGCTAAACAACAGTTACACCTGTAGCTAATAAGTATTAAGAAACAACGAGCTAGTTTTCAGTTAGTCATAATCAAAGACTGAATAAACGCTGATGTTAGCATGAGGCTAACTAGCAGCAGCTTGTGTTTGTGGCAGTTAAGTGGAAGAATCTCAGAGTTGAAATCATTGTATAAGAATTGTTTCTGATGTCTTTCATGAACCTGCTGCGCGCTCAGCTGGACAGAAGAGGCGCCCCCGGTGAAAGTTACACATCAGACAGACTCGTGTTAAACATCAGATCTGCTGTGTGGAGCTTCATCTCACTGCAGCTAAACAAACAGAGCAGAGTGCAGCTCTGCTCAGGGTGTCAAGTGTTGGTCTGAGGACGCAGACGGACGGCTGGCTGAGATCAAATCCTCTCAAGGCCACTCCAGTTTTTTTAAAGACATTTTTAGGTTTATAATAAAAAGTTTTCAGCTCTGAAGTTTCCACTGAGACGTGTGTAAGAACAAACTGCTACACTGATTTAACCTGAGCGACACTGAAAGAGTGATGTTAGGAACATTCCATGGCACAGAGACGACCTCCACCTGAAGGTGTAAAGTGTCTTTCACTTAAATGTAGTGCTCTACTGCTTTCATAACATGGAGCAAACTAACAGCACACATGTTTGGCACTGTGTGATGTAATGTGAGCTGTCTGTCTGTCTGTCTGTGCTCAGGTCTAAGTGTCTGTCTGTCTGTCTGTCTGTCTGTCTGTGCTCAGGTCTAAATGACTGTCTGTCTGTGCTCAGGTCTAAGTGTCTGTCTGTCTGTCTGTCTGTCTGTGCTCAGGTCTAAGTGACTGTCTGTCTGCGGTGCATCAGATGTCAGAGCTTCCTTTCACGTACAGTAAAGCGATCTCAGCTTCCTGTGTGCTGCAGAGAGAAACCTAATGAACCATGAGAGAGTATATCAGACTATCAGAGCATGAATAGATACATAAACAGATTGTACACAGTGACGTCCCTCTGTGAGGCTGAATGCTACTGAACATATAACTGCATATAACAGTGTCGTGGTGTGTTCAGGAGCTTTATTTGCCACCTTGTTACCTGTAAGAAGAGTAACACCCTTTTTTACAACCAGAAACGGACGTTACGTCGCTCTCTTCAAAGCCACAAAACTCTGTTGATAAAAACATAATTTTACCTCTGAGAACAGCTGCTGCTCTGCTGCTGCTTCGATTAGGTTTGTGCTATTGTGTGCCTTCAGTGTTAAAGGTAATCGCAGTATTTCTGTATGACACAACAAAAACTGACTGATATAGGCAGCAGCAGAGCAGCAGCTCCTGTGACCTGAGAGCTAAAATCAGTGTTTTTATGAATGGAGTCTGGTGTGTGTGCAGAGAGCGATGTAACGTCTGTGTGTGGTTAAAACAATCATCTTCCTCTGTAACAAAAAGGTCTATCTCTGTAGGGATCCTTTCTGTCATGTTGTCACACACTTAGAATAACAATCTGAGCCTGTCAGTGGAAACAACAAGAACTTTTAGTGGACGACCTTTGACCCATCAAGGATTATGTTGCAGCCATTACAGCCTGTTTCACTGCTGCAGGATGAACACATCTACTGGAGACATTCACACACTTTATTATCTGTGAGTCATTAAGACCCATTTGTGTGTGTGTGTGTGTGTGTGTGTGTGTGTGTGTGTGTTAGCATGCAGCATTGTCTCCTACCTCAACATAAAACACAAAAATGTATTTCCTGTCGACACCATCAGCTCGGAGAAAAATGTAAATGTAACATTCAGCTCTATGCCTCCCCCTCCTCCTCGTCCTCCACCTCCTTCTCCTCCCCGTCCTCCTCCTCCTCCCCCGCCTCCTCCTCCCCGTCCTCCTCCTCCTCCCCCGCCTCCCCCTCCTCCTCCCCGTCCTCCTCCTCCTCCTCCTGGATTGTTTCTTGTGTTGGAGGGCCAAAGAAGATAGAAACACGTCTCACTCCTACTTCCTCCTATCTTCCTTTCTAATTTTCTCACACCCTTGCATGCAGACATTCACACACACAGGGTTATTTTTACACACACACACACACACACACACACACACACACACACACTGATGCATGCGCAGCAGTACAGTGATATTCAGCTAAAAGGGGGGATGGTTTAAATTTTAATGACTTGTGCAGGAGGAGGCCGATATTTCATTGGAAACACTCGGGTGCACAGGGCAAAATCTATAATCCTCTTTATTGGAGGGAGTCTCCGTGGACATCCTGTGGGAATGTGTGTGTGTGTGTGTGTGTGTGTGTGCGTGTGTGTGTGTGTGTGTGTGTGAGGGGGGTGATGGAGCTGCTGTGAAATCTCTTTGTTCTCATTCAGAGTATTTTCCGGTGCAGCTCTCGGGGATAATCAGCTGTGTGCACGATGATGGCTTATTCTATAAATTTAATTTGAGCTGAACATGAAGAGGTGATATGTTTCTTTAGGTGTGTGTGTGTGTGTGCGTGTGTGTGTGTGTGTGTGTGTGTGACGGCTGTGCTGTAATTGGACATGATGAAAGTCAGCGGTGAACAGCAGCAGGTTCTCCTCTGACAGCTTCTAATGTGACACATGATGTATGGGCTGGAGCTGGAGGCGCTGGGAGGAGACTGTGCTGCTGTGTTTGCTTTGTGTGAAGCTCAGTCTCATCTGTGTAGTTTCCTTCCTCCACCTCTCGTCGTCCTCACAGCTCAGGTGTGTCTGATGTCAAACAGAAACCACGGCCGGTCAGAGGAACAGCTTTGAGTCACTCTTCAGTTCGCCCTCGTCTCCTCGTCGTCAGTCCACAGGCAGCCGATCACACCTCCTGCTGCGAGTGTGAGAGCCTGCTGACCTTAAGTACGGTGGCCCTGATGCTGCTTTCACATGCGTTCAGACAGATGGACATCCCTTCTGGATGTCAGGGGGAAACACACAGACAAATGAAACACACGACAGCGTGACAGCGTGTGTGTTATCACCTCTTGTCCTGATCAGTTTTCTCCTCGTGTAAAGGAGCTATTAACCTTTAGTCAGTCAATCCTGCAGCTCTCGTCCACTTATAGGACATCTGGTTTGTCCTCTACCGTGCGCCCGAGCCCATGTGAGCGCAGCATGAGAGCTCAGTGCACTGCACACGACTCTAGTGTTGGCAGCAGAAGAAGAAAGGACTGGCTTCTCGTCTGTTTCAACATGTTCATCAGCCAAAGGACTGCAGGACGCAGGACGCTCCACACACACCACAGATGCTCATCGAAGGCCTGGCGTTGAAGACGAGCCGTCTGTCCGTCCTGAGTGTCAGTGTGTCGTTGTCTATCAGTGTGTAACATGTTACATCTCCTGCAGGTGTTGCAGATGTTTCTGTGTCTCTGCAGCTGGAGTTGTTCTTCCTCCATCAGCTCCGTCATGTGACGCTTGTATTGCAAACTAGCTGTTTACTCCAACACAGAACTTGAGTTAATGTATAAAGTTACATTCAGCCTCTGTCCACTCCCTCATCGACACACACACCTGTCCCTTGTCTGTTTCCTTACATGCCTTTCACAATAAAAGCACGCCTGCACACAGGAAGGCTTTTATTTCTGCGGTGAGTCAGGTGGAGCTCCACACGTCCACCTGCAGGTTTAGGTGTGCAGCCCAGGATGAGGCTGAGACACTGAGCGATTCTGCTCATGACTTTGTCCGAGGTCAAGAAGAAGCCTTCATTAAAATGCAGCCGGTCTGTCGGAGGAGCTTCTTCTTCTGCAGCAGATAAAGAGACACAGTCAGCTGCTCCCTCTGCCGCGCTCCGCCTCCTGACATCTCTTCTTCTTCTGCTATTTATACACGGCGGTATCTATTTATACATCACCTGAACAGGAGGGATCGGTGACCCTGCAGAGCTGCAGGTGAGGACATGAGGAGAAAAGGACAATTATCTCATGTTGTGTGTGTTTGAGTCTCAGCAGGAGGCCGGATCAACGAGTCTGTGTAAGGAGCTCATGAGGAGGAGACTGATCTCTGGACAGTGATGGAAACAGGAACAGGACAGTCAGGCAGGTCTGCAACATGAACAGTCTTTCAGTGATCACTCAGGCAACCAGCTCCACACGAGGATGTAAAGTCCGAGCAGCAGAGACACATGTCAACATGATATATGAGCTACATTTTAGCATGCAGTCGTTGTGTGCAGCTAGATCCAACATGGCCTCCACATGTCGGATGTGAGGTCACACCAGGAAGTGGCTGTAAATGACACGACTGCTGCGTGGACCACACAGGTTAGCTCACACTTATCACACAGGAAGTGCAGCTCAAAGCGCTTCAAGGAAAGAATGTGATCATAACAGTCAGACTAAGAGAAAAATGAATGAATGTCACTTCCTGTACATATGAAGCAGTCAGCGGGTCAGGGGCAAAGCGGGTGCAGCGGGGCGTTTTTAAAGCCACTTACACAGAACAGCAGCCTCTCTCACACATCACATCCAATCCCACACTCCGTCCGTCCTCATTGTTCTGCAGGGAAATCCTGATCGCAGCGATTTTCTGCTGCTGCTCGCGTCAAACACACCCTCTGTTTCTCTCCTGACGGAGGAGAGGCTGCAGCTTCACGTGATCCTGACGGAGGAGAGGCTGCAGCTTCACGTGATCCTGACGGAGGAGAGGCTGCAGCTTCACGTGATCCTGGTGGAGGAGAGGCTGCAGCTTCACATGATCCTGACGGAGGAGAGGCTGCAGCTTCACGTGATCCTGGTGGAGGAGAGGCTGCAGCTTCACGTGATCCTGGTGGAGGAGAGGCTGTAGCTTCACGTGATCCTGGTGGAGGAGAGGCTGCAGCTTCACGTGATCCTGGTGGAGGAGAGGCTGCAGCTTCACGTGATCCTGGTGGAGGAGAGGCTGCAGCTTCACGTGATCCTGGTGGAGGAGAGGCTGCAGCTTCACATGATCCTGGTGGAGGAGAGGCTGCAGCTTCACGTGATCCTGGTGGAGGAGAGGCTGCAGCTTCACATGATCCTGGTGGAGGAGAGGCTGTAGCTTCACATGATCCTGGTGGAGGAGAGGCTGCAGCTTCACGTGATCCTGGTGGAGGAGAGGCTGCAGCTTCACATGATCCTGGTGGAGGAGAGGAGGAGGCTGTGGGTGGTGTCTGATACCTGGTTTGTTAAGCTGTCTCCTGTCAAATCACTGGAAACATTCAGATTCTGGCTGTTAAAAATCTAAACAGAATTAGAGCAGCTAACTGTTTCTGTGGAGCTGATTTCTGATGAAAATCACACACTGGCTAGCTGCTCGTTTCCTAGCTTGTTTGCTAAGCTAAGCTAACTAGCTACCAGCAGTATTCAAAAAGGAGTTCAGGTATTTTTAAGCTCTGTTTTTACATATTTTGGGTCTAAATGACTCACAGGCACACAAAGTGTCTCCAGTAGATGTGTTCATCCTGCAGCAGTGAAACAGGCTGTAATGGCTGCAACAAAATCCTCGATGGGTCAAAGGTCGTCCACTAAAAGTTCTTGTTGTTTCCACTGACAGGCTCAGATTGTTATTCTAAGTGTGTGACAACATGACAGAAAGGATCCCTACAGAGATAGACCTTTTTGTTACAGAGGAAGATGATTGTTTTAACCACAAACAGACGTTACATCGCTCTCTGCAAACACACCAGACTCCATTCAGAAAAACACTGATTTTAGCTCTCAGGTCACAGGAGCTGCTGGTCTACCTCTGCCTCAGTTCTTTAGTTTGTTTGTGTTACTGTGTGACTTTGGTGCTTTGAAGATTGATGTCGTATCCAACACATTTATTGTGGGACGCACAAACAGAAACACAGTAACTGATGGAGGCAGCAGCAGACCAACAGCTCGTGTGTTCTGTGAGGTAAAATTCATGTTTTTGTTAATGGAGTCTGGTGACTTTGTAGAGAGCGATGTACCAGCTGTTTCTATAAGAAAGAAGTGTTCCTATCTTTTTGTGATGTCTGTTATATTTTTGGTTTTGGACCGCTGGTTGGACACAAGTAGAATAATGTGGATGAAAGCACTCAGCAGTAAACTGAGAAAGTAATCAGGAGGTGGCTTCATAAAGATCCCTGCTGCAGCCCCGTACCTGTTTGTCTCTGCATGCAGGTGAAATCCTCCAAAAACCAATAACCTGAGTACCAGAGTATTTAGCCAAACAGCTCCCCCCCCCCTCCTCCTCCTCCTCGTCCTCCTCCTCGTCCTCCTCCTCCTCCTCCCCCGACTGCTATTTTTCCTCTCTCTCTCTCTGCCGGTGTCATTAACAGTGATTTATTCGAGGGCTCGCAGGAACACGGTGGTGCCAATAGGTGGGATGTGGGTACACCGCCCCCCTCCCCCACCTGCTCCTCAGAGGTGTGATTGATCAACACAAACACAACGTGGAGCAGACGGCCACAGAGAGGGAACACACACACAAACACACAATCAGTGTGTGCGCTTTGTTTCAGGAGACAAAAGCTTTTGTGTGTGATGAAATGAGACTCGTCTGCACAGAGCGGAGCTTTATTTTGAAAGCAGACCTGTGCTGTGTTTACTTCCTCTTCCTGCCTTCAGCTGACACATGTGAGCCAACACAAACACACCTGATCACTTCATTCACAGATTCACCTGATGAACACTTCACACTCGCGTCTGTTTGTTCTGTAAAGAATCAGTGTATTTGTGAATGAGGTTCTGCACGTGAAGTCTGCTCTTTAAATCCAGTTTCTGTGAACGTGTCGGATTAAACCCGTCCTGCTGCTTCACACACGGACTGCAGAGAAGTTAGGAAACAGAATTTGTGTCTGCAGCTTTCAGACTGAACGTTTGCTGCTGTGTGAGGATCAGAGGATGTGTGAGCGGCTGCTGGTAACACACACAGTCTCACACAATGAATCCTAATTCCAAGTTAATTTAACAGCATTCTGCTCTTCTGCATTACAGCAGACAACATGCGTTATTGATTCATCTGAGAATCATTTTTCTATGAATGCATCAACATCATGTTTATAAAAATGTAATGAAACAGAAAACAAACACACGTCTGCAAACCAGCAGGCGTCTAAACGAGTCCACAGCCTCACAGTGGACACGGCTGCGCTTCACACCACGGAGCTGTTTTAAACTAAACATGTCCTCCCAAAGAAAAGCTGCTTTGTGCTTTAATGTTGTCTCAACAGACTTACAGTAGGCCTACACCACATACATCTACAGGGTCTATAACTCAATGCGTATCTAACTAGATACAACTATCGGCTCAGAGGTCGGTTGTCCTCCAGCTGGAACATAGAAGCTGTAGCTCCTGCAGTCGACACTAAGCAGAAGTGTTCTTGGGAAAGACACTGAACCCAAAGTGCTCCTGAAGGCCGAGCCTTCGGTGTGTGAATGATTACCACGGTCAGCGGATCGAGCACTGCATCAGTGTGTGAATGTGTGTGTGAAAGGGTGAATGTGACATGTGGTGTAAAAGCGCTTTGAGTGGTCAGAAGAAGAGAAAAGGGCAAAGACACTCACTCACTCGCCTCCAATATATTTATTAGCCTACTCGAAACATAACTTAATCACGGCGCTCACTGAGGGCAGAATACATCCTCATACCACCCACAAACAGTTCTCTCTGACCAGTCAGCGTCTGCGCTGCTGTAAAAGGCTCCAGGTATCATCCA
The DNA here is from genome assembly GCF_022749685.1 of Semicossyphus pulcher. Classification (NCBI taxonomy): domain Eukaryota; kingdom Metazoa; phylum Chordata; class Actinopteri; order Labriformes; family Labridae; genus Semicossyphus; species Semicossyphus pulcher. The sequence continues at coordinate 28,767,399 of NW_027211659.1, forward strand.
CATATTTGTACAATGAACGACCAAAGACGAGCGGGTCCAAAGAGTCGAGTCGAGCTGAACCATGCCGTGGAGATGAGGAGTGTCTGTCTGCTGTTTGCTGCTGAGCGTTCCGTGCTCAGTGGATTTTAAAGCTTCTTCTCTCTGAGGGAGAAGCAGAGCAGTAAACAGATAAACAAGGAGCTGCAGATCCAGCTCTGTCACATTGTTTATGCACAGTGCGCAGACACCATCTCTGTCTGAACCGGTGAGCGGGTTCTGTTCTGATTTAATGTCAGCCTCAGTCAGAGGAGCAAACATGCGCAGACGTTCAAATGAAGCGATGTTTACTCGGTGCAACAGTCTCTGACATGTTTCTCTTTCTGTTCCTTGCTGATAATAAAACTGCTGCAGTATCATTAAATGAGAACAGCCCTCATGAGATCCTGCACGCTAACTCATGTGAAGTCATCTCTCCCTCTGTGTCGCTCTCATTAAAGTGCAGCTCACAGATGATCTCATTCACTGATATGCAGATTCATTCTGTCATTTGCATAACAAATCAGTTTTCTGCTGATGAGGCGACGAAGAGTGAAAACGAAAACATGAAGGAGAGAACAGAAATAAAAGAAATGAGTTTTTGGAAGAAGAGACGGGCTGCGCTTAAAGAGAGAAGGTTAACAGCTCACCTGCTGCTCAGGTGTGTTCTCACTCGCTCTGCTAAACGGTGTCATCTTCATAAACACAGCTCAGTGGTTTGTTTCTGTCTCCATTTTATGTGCAGTTTATTCTGAAAGAAAGGCACATCTCTGCAAACACAGAGTCTTTAGTTGTGCTGCCCTGTGAGAAGGTGCTCTGAGCTAATGCTAACTTTAGCATGCTGAAATGCTGATGTTGAGCAGGTTTAACGTTTACAGTATTCACTATCTATAAGTCCTGCACCTGTATAGCTGTGCAATGCTCGCTGCAAACCTGTTTAGGTAAGACTCGTTAGCCAGACTCCCAGAGGCCCATCAGCCCAACCTGCTGCAGCGACGCACAGTCTACCGTCACACATGAACGAGACCCGAGATGTGCTGGTACAGTGCTCCAGTCTGAGGCTGCAGCAGTGCACTGGTATACTGGTGCAGTGTGTGAGCAGAGAAGCTTCTGGAAGCTGAACTGGTTCATTCTGGTCTGCACAGCTTTGTCTTGGCTCAGGTCTGTCTCTGCCATATGGGCTGCTCTGGCACTAACGCACTGTGCTGCTCAGTTGGCTGAACACTGAACAGTAATTACTCATTTTATACTCACACACAGCTCCATAACTGTCAGCCATCAATTTATTTAATATTAATCTCTAAAGTGTTTTCTTACACTTAGATCAACAACCAAACCCTCCAATCACAGGTTAACTGTACCGTGTCACAGCAGGTGTGTCTGTGTTTGTTTTCCCCACATGTTAAAGTGGTTCACATAAAGCTGGAGCCAAAAAGATACTCTGCATTGAACAGTTTGTTCAGTGTGTCTTAAACCAGAGATTAAACCATCTGTTATCAGCTCTTTATTAGCGTGCAGAGCTAACTCCAGCTCCATTGGACTCAGTGTCATTTAACTACCTTCGTTTGTTGGCTAACATCTTAGTTAAAAAAAGCCCTGTTAGCGACCAGCACATCAGCCCTGGACAGTGGTGGACAAAGTGCACAACTTCATCACTTGAGTCACAGTATAGATACTCCTGATATTACTCTAATACAAGTGAAGGAACACGGTTAATTGTGTTTTGGATTTTAGAAAAGAAAAGAAAATTCAGCTGACTTCAGAGCAAAAGTATCGCGTAACGAGAACATTCATAGAAATGTAGTGGAGTCAAAGTTAGTTAGTTAGCTTTGGCCTCAGTCTGTTAGCATCATATGTTGACCTGGAACCTATTTAAGCCTTGCTTTGTTAGCATGAGCTCATGACCGAGCAGTTTTTTGCATTACCCTCTGCCTGTTAGCATAATATCATAACAATCTCTCAGCTTGTGATCAATAATTACATCTTTCTGTTGCTTGTTAGCTTTAGTCTGTTAGCACAAAAACATGACCTGGGACCTGTTCATATCAGCCTCTGTTAGCATGATATAATGACTTGGCAGTTTATTGCTTTAGCCTCAGTCTGTTAGCATAATAACATGACCTTAGACTCGTTAGCTTTCGCCTCAGTCCTTTAGCGTCATTTCTGTAAGTGTTTAATTTTAGAGCTCCTGGACACAATTCTTCCCTTTAAACAACTTGGCTGTAAAATATTAAAAAGTCAGCCATAGTTCTGGAGCTAATGTTAGCTAATCAGCTAGCTAGCTGCTCTTGATCAAATCCATCGGTGTCAGTTTTAATGAGAAGCTTGCTTTTATTCATTTCTGTCCTGAATCAGGGACACATTAATTTAACGTGTCCCTCTCTGTGCCTTATTAACTGACAGTTTATTTAGTTAAATCCTACATTATCCTTGAAATGATTTTATAAAGCAGACAGGTCTTTATTTATCTAGTTTTCTGCTAGAATTAAACCATCCCATAATGAATCTGTTTGGGTTTTGGGGATATTTTTTCCCTCTTTGGTCTCTTGTTCATGTTATTTGGCATTTTTCACTTTTTCTAAAATGTTGACATTTTTATACACTAATTAAAATAATCGTTAGCTGCAGCCTAATTTATGTCAAGTTTAATTCACCAGCAGGTTTTACAGTTTCCTAACAGACCCAGTAAAGTTTGTAGTCACACTTTATAAGCCTGTTACACCTCGTGCTTGAAATAAACCCTCTGTGATGTCATTCAGCGCTGTGCTCTGATTGGCTGGATCACATGTTTTGTTGTCTGTAAGATAATTGAATGAAGTGGCCATTTGTGTAATCACATCAGCTCTCTCCTCGTGTTTGACTGCTTTTGTTTCTGCTGTTCACCTTTGATTCAGAAAGGTCAGCAGAGGCCAGCTGGTGCTGTGTGTGTGTGTGTGTGTGTGTGTGTGTGTGTGTGTGTGTGTGTGCGTGTGTGTGTGTGTGTGCGCGTGCGTGTGTGTGTGTGTGCGCGCGCGTGTGTTTTCAGGATGCTGTAAATCATACGGGGGTTTTATTAGCGTCCCTCTCTCTCTCTCTCTCTCTCTCTCTGAGTCGCTGTGTTGCTGGAGGGGATGGGAGGGTGGAGGTGACGTCATGACTGGAACCTGAACACATCACAGCACACACACATTATTCCATGAGGAGAGCCTGAACGCCTCACACAGGACCTTAAGCACTGATGGACTGTGTCTCTGTCTCCACAGGGACGACCAGGCGTGATCTGCTGCTCTGCTGACAGTAAGTCCTGACCTTTGTCCTGATTTCTTCTTCGTGGGTTTGACTGTCTGCACACACATCTGAGCAGGTTTGTCTCCTCCTCATCACATCAGCTGTTGGTGATCAGCCTTCTGGTTGATTACAGGAAATAGTGCTTCCATGCTCGTCTCCGTGGGTCCTGTTGTTCATTATAATCTCCTCTTACACCAGGCTCTGCTCGCTGCTGTGGTCTGAGGTCTGATGGCTTCTGATGAGCGTGTCTAACCACATCCAGAGTTTGTTGAGTCTCACAGTCTGCAGCAGATGATCAGCCCTTTCTGAGTGTAAATCAAAGCTGCTTGATTTGTTTCTGTTTACGTTTCCCAAAGTAACATGGTTTTGTAAGGACTGTTGTTTGGGCACAGTGTGCCAGCTGTTTGGGATGTGACGTCTGCTTCCTGATAAACGTTGATTGATTATGGTTTGTTCATGTGGTAGAGTTAGAGTCTGTAATTCCCTGCATACTGGGATCAGCCGTCGTCCTTGTCCCGCCTGCAGCTGGTGATAAAATGCTGCCTCCAGGCTTCTGACTGGTTCCAGGAAGAGGGACCATATTACTCCTGTTCTGGCCTCTGTTCTCTGGCTTACAGTTCGCTGCAGGACTGATGTTAAGGTGGCACTGTTTGTTTTTAAAGCAGTGAATGGACGGGCCCCCACCCATATCACAGACCTCTTCAGCCCTTACACTACCGTCCGACATGGGCCTCCTGGCCGTCCCTCGCTCGAGACTCAAACTCAGAGGTGATCGCGCTTTTGCAGTCACGGCCCCCAGGCGGTGGAACAGCCCGCCCCTTTCAGTAAGATCGGCCCCCTCTGTCTCGGCTCAAAACTCACTTTTACACACTAGCATTCGAGTCTGGATATTTAATTTATAACAACATTTTTTTTTATTTCTTTATTTTTTTTGGCCTTTCATGCTTTATTGAGAGGAGGGTGGATAGTGTTGGAAACAGGGGAAGAGAGAGGGGATGACACGCGGCAAAGGGCCGCATCAAAGACGATAGCCTCTGTATGTGGTCGCTGATTTTTGGTTTCGTACACTCTTAGGTCAGCTGCAGCTGTTTTTATTATTATTATTATTATTATTATCATTATTATTATTGTAGTTCATGTTTTCTAATGTTTTGAGTGTCTGAAACTGAACGTGTGTTTCCGTCAGCTGGTGGGACTTTGATTGCATTGCAGGAGTTGACCGTGCTGCTCGAGACAAAGTGTGATATGTTGGGTTTTGTTCTCATCAACAATCTGAATATGACACAGGTGTAGTTTGAAGTACAGGTGTGTTGGCCTGTGCATGTAGTGCTGTGTGACTTACAGCTGTACACACACTGCTAACTCACCTGGTAGCACGGGAACAATGTTCATCGAGCTTGAAGCTGTGTGTCACAGAGCAGCTCATAATCATCAGGCTCAGACTTCAGTACGATGTTTCTCTGCTTTAAAGAAAGACACAAAATCTGAGTCAATATTTCAGTTTTCGTTCGGATTAAATAAAAAAGATTCGACGCTTCAGTCAGTGAGGTAAAGAGCTGTCGGTGGACAGAGCCAGACTAGCTCCTCCCACCTGTTTCCAGTCCAAATGCTAAGCTAAGCTAACAGGATGCTGAAGGTAAGATAGCATAGCATAAGATAACCTTTATTGATCCCACTTGGGGGACAATAGCTTATTGTTATATTTCCTGTTAACCCTGTTGACCTCTGATCAAATGGAGGTCAAAGAATGTCGATAATGAACTGGAGCTGAAATCAGATGAATGGAGCTCACACTGAACACGTCTGCAGACGTCGCTGTGCAGACAGTTTCATTATGCAGCTTTGTTTGTAGGTGTTTCTGTGTATTACAAAACACATGACAGTATCTCTGTGTGTGTGTGTGTGTGTGTGTGTGTGTGTGTGTGTGTGTGTGTGTGTGTGTGTGTGTGTGTGTGCGTGTGTGTGTGTGTGTTTGTGCAGGTTGTGAGAAAGTAATGCTCTGGATTAGGGTGGATTAACACCTCCTTCATACATTCAGTTTTCTCCTCCTCCTCCTTTTCTCCTCTCCTCCTCTTTCCTGTATTCTCTCGTCACTTTTTCCTCCTCTTACCTTCGTGCTCCTGCTGTCTCCTCTCTTTCCTCCACCCATCCCTCCTCTTATTATTAACTCCTTCTTTCCTCGTCAGCCATCTTCTAATCACCCTTCTTTATCTCTGCCCTCCATCTCTTTAATGCCTCCACTCTCTTCTCCTTCCCTCCACCCCTCTCCTCGTCCCCTCTCACCTCCCCTCTCCTCCCACATCGTCTCCTCCGTCCTCCTCCTCTGAGGAGACAGCAGAGGAGCTCGGGGAGCAGCAGGGCCACAATTTACATCTTGATGTATCAGTTTCCTGCAGCAGTGGAGGCGGTGATGGATGGCGTGTTGCCGGCGCCGCGGCTCTGCCATGACTTACCGTGGTGATTACCGGCAGAGACGGCTCCTCGCTGGCCACTTCATCACTGTGACTGGTGGGGAGGAAGGCGAGAACAGAGAGAGAAAAAGGAGAGAGGGGCAGAAAAACAGAAGGAGAAGAAAGAAAAACACAATTGGAGGAGAGAGCAGGGGGAGGCAGCGGTGACTTGTGGTGGCAGGACGGAGGAACAGAATCGTTAGAGGACAAAAGAGGAAACAAATCGACCTCGTGTGGAGAATAGAAGCACACGGGAAGAGGAAGAAAGGAGGAGCAGGTTTAAATATGAATCTGCTGGTTATATATGAAGAATCTGAAGCCCCATACTTAAAATGTGAGGCGTTCTGTAAGACTCGACATGCTGGTGAAAGTGACGAGTCAGACGAGTCGTCACGTTACAAGATGATGACAAAGACAAAAATGGTGCTTTAATTGGTTTGACTGTTTGCCATGCTTTCTGATCTTACAGTAGGTAGAGCATATTAATAACATTATAGCTTACACTGACCGTGATTAGTGCTCTCAATTATTCCTGCTAAACAAACACGGAGGCTCCAACTATTCAAATAGCTATTTTTGCACAACATGTTCACAAGAGGGAATACCAGTACGAGAGACACACTTAGTGCAGAGATTTAAACATAAACATGTTAGAAGATCGACAGGCTTCCTGTTTGTAAAACAAACAGATCAATAACTTGGTTACAGTAGAACGGACATTCAGCGCTGCGAGCGAGCTGTGCTGAGGTATATTTATAATAGTATTGATTTATTTATTTATTGAGGTAAAAGGGTTAAATTATGCGCATGGTGGCCAACATGCCAACAGAATGAGGCTAAAGCTAAGAGCTTCCAGGTCCTGCTGACATGCTAACAGACTGGGGCTAAAGCTAAGAGCTTCCAGGTCCTGCTGACATGCTAACAGGCTGGGGCTAAAGCTAACAGTTCCCAGGAAGAGATGTCATACCTACAGAGCTTTGCTAAAGCTAAGCTAGTTTGGCCTACAGGTTGTGATATCATGTGAACAGACTGAGTTCAAAGAAAACAAGTCCCAGGTCATGTTACAAGCTAACAGCCTGAGGCTAAAGCTAACAGGTCTTGGGTAAGGATATCCTCCTAATAGACAGACTGTGCAGCTAACTTGTCCCATGGCATGATACTATGCTAATACACCCAGGTTGAATGTTTATGGTCATGATAACATGCTAGCAGACTGAAGCTAAAGCTAACAGATTCCAGGCTGGGATATACTTTTAAAAGGTTGAGGCTAGAGCTAACAGGACCCAAGTTAGGATATCATGCTCACACTGAAGCTTATCATGCTAAATATAGGCTTAAGCTTACAGACCCTAGGTCATGATATCTTGCTAACAGATTGATGCTTAAGCTAAGAGCTTCCAGGTCCTGCTGACATGCTAACAGTCTGGGGCTAAAGCTAACAGGTTCAGGATATCGTCCTAACAGACTGAGGTTAAAGCCCACAGCCCACAGAGGTCATGAAATAATGCTAACACAGAGGCTAAAGCTAAAAGATCCCAGGTTAAAATATCCTGCTAACAAACTTAGGCTACGGCTAACAGGCTCTGGGCACTTATGTCATGCTAAAAGAGGGCTAAAACTAACAGATCCCAGGTCATAATATCAGGCTTACATGCTATAGCTAAAACTAATCAGTTTCAGGCTACGACGCTAACTGAACAGGACAGTAAGCCATTGTGGAAAATGCCCTTAACGCCATTAGCAGCTAGCTAGCTTAGCCTAGCTGGTGGGCAGCCTTAGGGTGATGAAATGTCTTTTGTTTCTGCCCAGACTGACCCTGTGTGAAAGGCATGCTGTTCAAAATGACGTACATCCTTTGAATGGAAAATTGTGCCCATGAACAAAACTCAGGCAGCCAAACGTTACCAAACACAACATGACTGCCAAACAAATTCATATTATATAAATATCATTTTTAGGACACAGGATTGATGAGAGTGTGTGAAGGCAGCATAATGTGCATATTGCTGCTGTACTTCTGAACGCCGTGTCCTCGGGGAACGTTCACCTCGGCTCTCTCCCTCTCTGTGTCTCGGCCTGTGGTTGGTGATTTCATGTCTAGACCAGCTGCTGCCTGCCATCCAGCTGAGGGAAAATCTGACATCTCCTCCTCCCTCTGCCCTCCATAAAACCTGAGGAGAAACAGATCGATGCTGCTTTTTCTCTTAGCTGCAGGCTCATTAGAGAGGAGAGTCACAGTGCACCGAGAGAGAGACGCTGAAGAAGCATTCAGATCATTAACTGAAGTAAAAGTACCAAAACAACACTGGAAGAGTAAAAGTACTGCAGTGTTCTCCTCATGTATTAAAGTATCACAGTAAAAGTACTGCAGTATTCTCTCCTCATGTAGTTAAAGTATCACAGTAAAAGTACTGCAGTATTCTCTCTCCATGTATTAAAGTATCACAGTAAAAGTACTGCAGTATTCTCTCTCCATGTAGTTAAAGTATCACAGTAAAAGTACTGCAGTATTCTCTCCTCATGTAGTTAAAGTATCACAGTAAAAATACTGCAGTATTCTCTCTACATGTAGTTAAAGTATCACAGTAAAAGTACTGCAGTATTCTCTCTTCATGTAGTTAAAGTATCACAGTAAAAGTACTGCAGTATTCTCTCCTCATGTAGTTAAAGTATCACAGTAAAAGTACTGCAGTATTCTCTCTCCATGTAGTTAAAGTATCACAGTAAAAGTACTGCAGTATTCTCTCCTCATGTAGTTAAAGTATCACAGTAAAAGTACTGCAGTATTCTCTCTTCATGTAGTTAAAGTATCACAGTAAAAGTACTGCAGTATTCTCTCTACATGTATTAAAGTATCACAGTAAAAGTACTGCAGTATTCTCTCTACATGTATTAAAGTATCACAGTAAAAGTACTGCAGTATTCTCTCTTCATGTAGTTAAAGTATCACAGTAAAAGTACTGCAGTATTCTCTCTTCATGTATTAAAGTATCACAGTAAAAGTACTGCAGTATTCTCTCCTCATGTAGTTAAAGTATCACAGTAAAAGTACTGCAGTATTCTCTCTACACGTATTAAAGTATCACAGTAAAAGTACTGCAGTATTCTCTCCTCATGTAGTTAAAGTATCACAGTAAAAGTACTGCAGTATTCTCTCTACACGTATTAAAGTATCACAGTAAAAGTACTGCAGTATTCTCTCCTCATGTAGTTAAAGTATCACAGTAAAAGTACTGCAGTATTCTCTCCTCATGTAGTTAAAGTATCACAGTAAAAGTACTGCAGTATTCTCTCCTCATGTAGTTAAAGTATCACAGTAAAAGTACTGCAGTATTCTCTCTACACGTATTAAAGTATCACAGTAAAAGTACTGCAGTATTCTCTCTTCATGTAGTTAAAGTATCACAGTAAAAGTACTGCAGTATTCTCTCTTCATGTATTAAAGTATCACAGTAAAAGTACTGCAGTATTCTCTCTACACGTATTAAAGTATCACAGTAAAAGTACTGCAGTATTCTCTCCTCATGTAGTTAAAGTATCACAGTAAAAGTACTGCAGTATTCTCTCTACATGTAGTTAAAGTATCACAGTAAAAGTACTGCAGTATTCTCTCTTCATGTATTAAAGTATCACAGTAAAAGTACTGCAGTATTCTCTCCTCATGTAGTTAAAGTATCACAGTAAAAGTACTGCAGTATTCCCTCTTCATGTAGTTAAAGTATCACAGTAAAAGTACTGCAGTATTCTCTCTACATGTAGTTAAAGTATCACAGTAAAAGTACTGCAGTATTCTCTCCTCATGTAGTTAAAGTATCACAGTAAAAGTACTGCAGTATTCTCTCTACATGTAGTTAAAGTATCACAGTAAAAGTACTGCAGTATTCTCTCTACATGTATTAAAGTATCACAGTAAAAGTACTGCAGTATTCTCTCTTCATGTAGTTAAAGTATCACAGTAAAAGTACTGCAGTATTCTCTCTTCATGTATTAAAGTATCACAGTAAAAGTACTGCAGTATTCTCTCTACACGTATTAAAGTATCACAGTAAAAGTACTGCAGTATTCTCTCCTCATGTAGTTAAAGTATCACAGTAAAAGTACTGCAGTATTCTCTCTACATGTAGTTAAAGTATCACAGTAAAAGTACTGCAGTATTCTCTCTTCATGTATTAAAGTATCACAGTAAAAGTACTGCAGTATTCTCTCCTCATGTAGTTAAAGTATCACAGTAAAAGTACTGCAGTATTCCCTCTTCATGTAGTTAAAGTATCACAGTAAAAGTACTGCAGTATTCTCTCTACATGTAGTTAAAGTATCACAGTAAAAGTACTGCAGTATTCTCTCCTCATGTAGTTAAAGTATCACAGTAAAAGTACTGCAGTATTCTCTCTACATGTAGTTAAAGTATCACAGTAAAAGTACTGCAGTATTCTCTCTACATGTAGTTAAAGTATCACAGTAAAAGTACTGCAGTATTCTCTCCTCATGTAGTTAAAGTATCACAGTAAAAGTACTGCAGTATTCTCTCTTCATGTAGTTAAAGTATCACAGTAAAAGTACTGCAGTATTCTCTCTACATGTATTAAAGTATCACAGTAAAAGTACTGCAGTATTCTCTCTACATGTAGTTAAAGTATCAGAGTAAAAGTACTGCAGTATTCTCTCTACATGTAGTTAAAGTATCACAGTAAAAGTACTGCAGTATTCTCTCTACATGTAGTTAAAGTATCACAGGAAAAGTACTGCAGTATTCTCTCCTCATGTAGTTAAAGTATCACAGTAAAAGTACTGCAGTATTCTCTCCTCATGTAGTTAAAGTATCACAGTAAAAGTACTGCAGTATTCTCTCTCCATGTAGTTAAAGTATCACAGTAAAAGTACTGCAGTATTCTCTCTCCATGTGTTAAAGTATCACAGTAAAAGTACTGCAGTATTCTCTCTACATGTAGTTAAAGTATCACAGTAAAAGTACTGCAGTATTCTCTACATGTAGTTAAAGTATCACAGTAAAAGTACTGCAGTATTCTCTCCTCATGTAGTTAAAGTATCACAGTAAAAGTACTGCAGTATTCCCTCTTCATGTAGTTAAAGTATCACAGTAAAAGTACTGCAGTATTCTCTCTACATGTAGTTAAAGTATCACAGTAAAAGTACTGCAGTATTCTCTCTTCATGTAGTTAAAGTATCACAGTAAAAGTACTGCAGTATTCTCTCTACATGTAGTTAAAGTATCACAGTAAAAGTACTGCAGTATTCTCTCTTCATGTAGTTAAAGTATCACAGTAAAAGTACTGCAGTATTCTCTCTACATGTAGTTAAAGTATCACAGTAAAAGTACTGCAGTATTCTCTCCATGTAGTTAAAGTATCACAGTAAAAGTACTGCAGTATTCTCTCTTCATGTAGTTAAAGTATCACAGTAAAAGTACTGCAGTATTCTCTCCATGTAGTTAAAGTATCACAGTAAAAGTACTGCAGTATTCTCTCCTCATGTAGTTAAAGTATCACAGTAAAAGTACTGCAGTATTCCCTCTTCATGTAGTTAAAGTATCACAGTAAAAGTACTGCAGTATTCTCTCTACATGTAGTTAAAGTATCACAGTAAAAGTACTGCAGTATTCTCTCCTCATGTAGTTAAAGTATCACAGTAAAAGTACTGCAGTATTCTCTCTACATGTAGTTAAAGTATCACAGTAAAAGTACTGCAGTATTCTCTCTACATGTAGTTAAAGTATCACAGTAAAAGTACTGCAGTATTCTCTCCTCATGTAGTTAAAGTATCACAGTAAAAGTACTGCAGTATTCTCTCTTCATGTAGTTAAAGTATCACAGTAAAAGTACTGCAGTATTCTCTCTACATGTATTAAAGTATCACAGTAAAAGTACTGCAGTATTCTCTCTACATGTAGTTAAAGTATCACAGTAAAAGTACTGCAGTATTCTCTCTACATGTAGTTAAAGTATCACAGTAAAAGTACTGCAGTATTCTCTCTACATGTAGTTAAAGTATCACAGGAAAAGTACTGCAGTATTCTCTCCTCATGTAGTTAAAGTATCACAGTAAAAGTACTGCAGTATTCTCTCCTCATGTAGTTAAAGTATCACAGTAAAAGTACTGCAGTATTCTCTCTCCATGTAGTTAAAGTATCACAGTAAAAGTACTGCAGTATTCTCTCTCCATGTGTTAAAGTATCACAGTAAAAGTACTGCAGTATTCTCTCTACATGTAGTTAAAGTATCACAGTAAAAGTACTGCAGTATTCTCTACATGTAGTTAAAGTATCACAGTAAAAGTACTGCAGTATTCTCTCCTCATGTAGTTAAAGTATCACAGTAAAAGTACTGCAGTATTCCCTCTTCATGTAGTTAAAGTATCACAGTAAAAGTACTGCAGTATTCTCTCTACATGTAGTTAAAGTATCACAGTAAAAGTACTGCAGTATTCTCTCTTCATGTAGTTAAAGTATCACAGTAAAAGTACTGCAGTATTCTCTCCATGTAGTTAAAGTATCACAGTAAAAGTACTGCAGTATTCTCTCCATGTAGTTAAAGTATCACAGTAAAAGTACTGCAGTATTCTCTCTTCATGTAGTTAAAGTATCACAGTAAAAGTACTGCAGTATTCTCTCTACATGTAGTTAAAGTATCACAGTAAAAGTACTGCAGTATTCTCTCTTCATGTAGTTAAAGTATTACAGTTAAAGTACTGCAGTATTCTCTCCTCATGTAGTTAAAGTATAACAGTAAAAGTACTGCAGTATTCTCTCTACATGTAGTTAAAGTATCACAGTAAAAGTACTGCAGTATTCTCTCTATATGTAGTTAAAGTATCACAGTAAAAGTACTGCAGTATTCTCTCTTCATGTAGTTAAAGTATCACAGTAAAAGTACTGCAGTATTCTCTCTTCATGTAGTTAAAGTATCACAGTAAAAGTACTGCAGTATTCTCTCTACATGTAGTTAAAGTATCACAGTAAAAGTACTGCAGTATTCTCTCTACATGTAGTTAAAGTATCACAGTAAAAGTACTGCAGTATTCTCTACATGTAGTTAAAGTATCACAGTAAAAGTACTGCAGTATTCTCTCCTCATGTAGTTAAAGTATCACAGTAGAAGGTGCTTTGTAGGACACTGGGTTGTGTACTGCAGCGTGTTTTTTCCTGCCTGGTGAATTATTTAATTCTGTGTGGTTCAACCTTGAGTTGTCCTCCGTGGTCTGAACCACACGCTGACATTCCCTCTGCTGCCTCGTATAAAACGCCCCCTCCTCTCCTCCGTCAGCCTCTAGTTTACCTGCTGTTGAGAGAACACATACAGCTCAGAGACAGAGATGGAAGAAGTCAAGGTCAAAGGGTGAATTTATTTATGTAGCTGGTGAAAAACAAACAGTCCTGATCTTTGGTTTGATTCTGCGCTGCAATCATTTGGATATTTAAGATCTGTTGTATATTTTCATTGGATAACTGGTTGAGAGACTGGGCAGCGTTGCTTGAGGAGTTTGGAGTTCAGACCAGATTTGTTTTCATTTAAGAGTAGAGAAGTGTAAGCCATCCGTACCGTATCATCACGGCATTTTAGCGGAGGCATTAGATCCAATCTTGTAGTTGGCTCAGATCAGGGAAAAACAGCTCGGTGTGCTCTGCTTAACTGAAGAATGACAGAACATAGCTCTGAATGTTATAATGGATAAAAGGAGGGGATCAAGGATGGAGCCTTGAGGAACACCACAAGAGAGACACGCAGGGGCTGAGGTTCTAAAAGATTTTATAGACCAAGCCTTAGTTATTGATAATCCAAGAAGGGGTTCAAATGTTTACTTAGCTAAAGAAGGAGCAGAATTTTAACCACCGACAGTTTACTACAAATATTCAAATATTCAAACAGATAAGTTGTCAGACTAAAAAGAACATTTATTTTTGAGATGTACCCGAGAAGAATCACATAATTGCATTACATGGAAATGCTGAAGTAAAGAACAATGAAATCAAAGTTGTTAGATTATCTGATTAAATCCACCTCTCTAAATTCCACCACTGATGCCTTCAGTGAACACAGCTGATCTTCACTCAGTTTTGTGTCTCTGGGAGGTTTCAGGTTTAAATCTGTCCTCCAGCGTGTTGAATAGTTAATGTGAGCACGAAGAGACGATGACAGTGTCACATCCATGAATGTGCTCATGCAGAAGAACATCAACCATGTTAGCAAACTGTCAGACGCTCCTGTACATGTGTCTCGCCTCTGGAAAAATGTCTTTCAAAGCCAGGACACTAAAAGTGTGCAGCAGATTTATTTATATTTCAGAGCTCGGAGTCACAGCGCTGCAGCGTGTTTCTGTCTGCGTCAGGGAGACTTTAAAATACTATTTCAGCAACACAACCAATCCATCCAGCTGACCCCATCCCCCTGAGGGTGCTGCAGCTAAGACTAGATATCATCAATGTACCGTCTTAAATGACAAAGATAATATCCTCACATGAAGCCAACAAAAACAGATGTTTGATGTAATGGATGCTGGAATAACTACATCAGGATGCAGGTCTGTAAAAAGGCTGAACTCATGCTTGGTCAGGTCTGTCTGCAAGACGACGAGAACACTACTTTAAAACGACTGTTTTCTGAATGGAGTTTGGTGGAACTTTTCTGATGCAGTCTCAGGAAGATGTCAACATTGATTCATTCATAACTCAGACTCCTGCAAAGTTTTCACCTGAATGAAAAAGTCCTCGCTCACAAGACGAGAGCATGAGCATATTTTCTGTGCCCCTTCATTGGCATCGTACACGTCGCCTGGTACAAATCCACACGTGTCACTTCACCTCGACTCTGTATGTAGTCATGCCACCGAAGCAATGAATCAATTATGTCTACAGACTAGGTGATTAATCCAGGGGCGGATCCAGAGGGGTGGCCTGGGCCCCCCTTGAAATCTGATTGGCCACCCCGAGAGCCACCCCAAAATCCTAAACTAGGATTGGCTCTTTGCCTCGTCAGAGGCGGGACTTGTGCAACAGGCTGCTCCACATTTCCATCAGACTTTATCAGTCAGTGCCCCGGTTGGGCCCCCCCACTCAAACATCTGGACCCGCCCCTGGATGAATCGTTGCAGCTGTAGTTACGTTTGCTCCTGACACACACACATCATAATTATTGCAGCCACTAGGTGTCGCTGTCACTTGACCGTACTCAGTTAGCGTTCAGCAGTGCGATGCTGTGATGACTCTGTCGTGTTGTCAGGTTCAACCCACCTGAACGTGAGTCTTTAAACACAACAACAAAGCAGCGAGCGAGAGCGAGCGCTGACACCGACATGTGTTCTGTTGTGGCTCCGGAGTATCAGCCTGCTCGTCTCACAGGAAGCTGATCTGCAGCCTTTTCTCTTTTTGTTATGAAATCAAATGAAGCCTCTCACCTCCCCTCTCTTTGATCACTCACAATGAGCCGAGCGCTCCTGCAGCCCTGATGACAGATTGGCTGAGCTCAGGTGTGAATGGAGACACAGTGTGACAATAGAGTCACGCACCAGCAGCTCACAGAGAGGCTGTGTGCATACAGGAGCGAGCAGAGGGAACAGAAAGGAGCTGCATCGCCTCCCGATTAGATGCTTCCACTGATCTCCCCCCTCCTCCCCCCTCCTCCCCCTCCTCCCCCTCCTCCCCCTGAGGCATCTGGCTGCTCTTTAATTGCTGGTGTGAATCAGATGAGAAGTTGCTGCCTGCTCTTTGAATAAACGCCTCTACGCAACAGTGCCTCCATTAAATATCACCAGAGAGCATCTCCGAAGGCCTGGGCGTGTGTGTGTGTGTGTGTGTGTGTGTGTGTGTGTGTGTTGTTGTGTGTGCGCGTGTGTGTGTGTGTTCATGTACTGCTATCTTTGTGGGGACCATTGAAAACATAGACCTTCAGCGTGAGGACACTTTCTCCTTATTGAGACTCCTCCTCCTGTGTGTGTGTGTGTGTGTGTGTGTGTGTGTCATAAATATGTATATAAATTGATGTATACGAGTGTGTTTCCAGGAAAGCAGCCGCAGCTTCAGCCCAGAATAGCTTCGCTTGTTTGTCGACACACCGGGCTGATTAAAGCGTGTTGTTTCTGCGTGTTGTCAGAGGCAGCGTCACTCTGCGCTCACGACTGAGACTGAAGTGTGTTCCTGGTGATAAGAAATAAAGCCCCCGCTGGGATTCCTCCGCTCTCGTCTATTCTTCAGCTATAAAAGAAACATCGTGAGGAAACGATTTTTCTTTCTTTGAATTCACGTTTATTCGGAGCAGCTTTTGTTGGAGCTTCAGCTGCAGCATCAGCAGACAGCAGACAGGAAGTAGAGGTTTCTGTCTGTGTGAACCTCTGTTACATGCAGATTTCTGTTCCTTACTGCACCCTGTTGCACCCCGTCTCGGACTCATACCAACATCATACAGAAACGATACTCATGTTTAGATTCAGCGTGACTTACACTGTCAGAGGACATTCTAACCTCTGACCTCCACAGAAAACAAACGCTCGTGGTTGGTGCACTCGCGCTTCATTTCCACTCGTCATTCAGCCTCTCATATAATCCAGATGTGATTTCAGACTCGTTTATTTACACCGTGTCGGATCACAAATCTGATTACACTCCGTCTTCATGCTAATCAAGCTCAGGTTGAATGTTGTTGTGATGCACCTGAAGCTGTTTAGTCTCTGACAGAAACAGCAGAAGAAGAAAGAAGCGTTCAGCCTTCAGCCCGGCCCAGCCGCCTCACTCTATCAATGGAGGATCTGTGAGCGGGACACTGAAGCTATTCTTTGACGCTCCTCTACGGACGGGCGTTACAAACCAGCAGACGCTATAAACTGTAGGATACTCGCATTGGATGGCTGGTTTCAGTTTGTCAGTGTATATTGTATCTGTCAAATGAATCAGAAACACGTAAATATTCCCGGTCATGTTTTGTAAATTGTCTGGTGTAAAGCCTGCAGCGGGCTGAGCCAGTGAGAGGAGGTTTTTGTTTAGCAGATGGACTTAAGGTCCGGACTATCACAAAGGTATGATGTTAAAAACACACTGTGTTTATCTGCTCTCATGTTTTTTAACAAAACCACAGACACAATGTGTCAAACTGTTCCATGAACTCGTCTGCGCACTGACGACTGGTTGAGTTCAGAGAGACGCTCACTTTGACTCCTGAGTCGGTCTGCGGCTCAGAGTTTGATTGTTCCCTGACAGAGGTCTCCGCCCAGTTACAGCCCTGACACACACACACACACACACACACACACACACACACACACAGACGTGCACACAGTGAGAAGAGGACACCGAGCCACAGACAGACTCACTGTAACCTTCAGAGCTCTCTGCTGTACGTCTCTTTAAGAAGTCAGACTTTACTTCCTGTCTCTCTGCAGCGTCCCTGACCACAGAATGAGCTGGAAATTGAGGTTAATGTATACTTAATGCGACCTCTTACACACACACGCACACACACACACACACACACACACACACGCACACACACACTCTGCAGTGGTTTGGATCGAGCAGCTTCCAGAAATCTGATGAGAGATCCAGATGCTTTGGCTCTCAGCTCCACATCACCATTTATGTGTGTGTGTGTGTGTGTGTGTGTGTGTGTGTGCCTGCTGAGGCCTCCCTGCTCTGCGTTCAGCAGTGATCTTGCTGTGGTCACTTTTCAGGTGGACAATCTGACCTGTTTTCATCCTTGGACATGAAGTCTGACAGACGTCTATCAAACATGAAATATTAACCGTATATAATATAAATAATATTTATATAAATATGAACTCACTGTAAAGATGTTTTTGAATCGAACATTCAGAGTCTGAGTGAAGCAGCGTTTAAAGAAGCTGAAGCAGCAGAGAGTGAGCCTGACGTCCTGAGCGAGCTAAACGCTGAGCAGCTGAGCGGACGTGTGCATCCTCACAGTGTTTGGGTTTAACATGTTGGATCGGAACTTTAATGAAACACATCAAACTGTGAGAGTGGAGAGGTTCCTCTGGGCGGTCCTTTGTTGAAGATCTGATGGAGGTTTGGAGGGTCTGAGTTATATGGAGTCATACTGGATATTGATCTGTGGCTGGGATGACGAGGCGCTCAGTCTGAAGGTGGCAAAGAAGACAGAGACACTGTTATTTCTTTACTTATCACACGTGTAATAACGTAATCACACATCACAGTTTGGTGTTATGATGCAGGCCTGCTCTGTGCATACATGTCAGTGTAATGCAGGTTTCTAAGTGAGCGGCTGCTGTAACAGTGGCTGCATGTTGGCAGTGTCTCGTGACGTGGTCGACCTGTCCCGTTCACCTGCTCTGACCGTTGGTCTCCTCCCTCAGTGCTGCTGCCGGCTGAGCGTCTGCTCCTCTGCTGCTTCCTGTTGTCTGACATCACCACAGTCTGGATGTTATTTGTCGCAGTGATTGGAAACATCATGTTAAAGCACGATTTGATTCACAGCGTCTAACGTGGCAGCTGTCCTCCGCCTGGTTACACCGACACTGTTTACTGAGCCAATCAGGAGCCTTAAACAGCTGCTAACACGGCCAGCGGAGCAGGAAGTACTCTGAGCCGCTCGGCAGGTACAAGTACACCGTTAAATACTGCGTGACGAGTGAAGGTCCGGCAGCTTCAGTAACAGTGGACCTCATGATGCTCTGAAGCTTCCTGCTGACGTTTCAGATGTTTTCATTACAAACAGTCACATTAGATATCTTCGTGGTAGAATAAAGTCTTTTATTGTGGCGGGGCGGGTCCTCAGATAGCAGCGCGCTGGTCGGCTCGGGATGGGCTGTGACTGGCGCTCTGAGGCTCAGAGGAGGCAGCTGATGAGTTCTGTCACTTTGAGTTTCCTCTGATTGTAATTAGAGGAGACGCGAACAGACGGCGCCGCCTCGGCCCGCTGCTTCTGTCAATCAGCCCGTTTAGCATGAGGATTATACAAGACTGGGAACACACACACACACACACACAGACACAGACACACACACACACACACTGCTCATTTATTCTCTCACTGTGCTGCGTTACTTCCTCTGTCTTAATTAATTTATTCTTTTAATCTTGATTAATCACTGATTCTGAGTTTCATCAGCGTCGTTGTTTCTGTGAACGCCTCTGCACACTGCGGACAGAAGTAACGCTCACTCACAGCCCGCGAGCGTTTCCTCTGAACAACATCATCAAACAAGTGAGAATGACTTCTGTTCATGTCAGTGTGACCCTCGAGAAGCTGCAGGACATGAGACTGCTGTCCCCGACCTTTAACCTGCACTAACTGGTGTCTAATGCTGACCTGTTGTAGCTCTGTTTTTGGTCTCCACCAGCTCCTGAGGGACTTATCTGTCTCCTTGTTCTCCTCTATGTTCTCCAGCTGCTCTCTAACTGTGTCTGTTTGCTGCTGAGGTGCTAGTGTAGCGTCAGTGTCTGTCAGGGCTTTTATTCTGAAAGGGATGCTATGAGCGTGAACCAGGACAGCAAACAGATGACACTGAGCTGACGTCATAGAAAACTGAGCCCAGCACCATCATGTGACGTAGTTTGAGTCCTGGAAGAACCACAGGCGGTCTAAAGTCTCGTCCTTCACTTGTGGTATAAACAAGCTACAAAACTACGATATGAAGACTTTTGATGAACAATCGATTGCTTTGATGTCTTTGGCCTTTAATCAGAGAGAGGACAGCAGACAGTCGGAGGAGACTGAGGAGAGAGAGGGGCTGACGCGAAGCTAAGGGCCGAGGGCGGGAGTCGAACACGGGGTCGGACTGAAGCCTCTGCACATCGACGCTGAGCTGAAGCCCTCACAACATTTGTTTGGCTGTGGCTCAGTGGTTGAGTGGGTTGTCTCTCAATTGGAAGGTTGGTGGTTCAATCCCTGACTGCTACAGTCACATGTGGAAGCGTCCTTGGGCAAGACACGAACCCCAACCTGCAGCCATATTAATGATTACTGATAGACTGATTGACAGCAGTGCCCTTTAGGTGGCAGCAGGTGTGTGAAAGGGTGAATGTGACATGTAGTGTAAAAACACTTTGGTGCAGTGTGTTTATGAAAAGCTTGCTGAGCATGTTTCTGACTGTCACAGTGTGTCACACACACAGACAGGTGTTGTGTACAACATGCAGAACAGCAGACAGACTGCACCGTGCTCTCTTTAGCAACTGTTCATGTATCACACATATCGTGTGTGACTCACTGTTCACCATGTAATCACACGTTTCCTCGTGTCGAGCAGGTCGTCTGTCAGCGTGTGCAGCTGAGTTAGTCACAGTATGCTGAGCAGTGAGGGGACCTGTGGACGGACCGGCCCAGGCCTCAGTGTCAGAGGCGTTCCAGCTGAGCCTGAGCGGTCTGACATATTAAAGACAACACTAACTAACGATCACAGCGTAGCGACATGGTGACGATACAGAACCTTTATGAGCTGGAATAAGAAGACGGCCGGCCCAGCCTGTGATCA
This sequence comes from Semicossyphus pulcher, assembly GCF_022749685.1. Lineage (NCBI taxonomy): Eukaryota > Metazoa > Chordata > Actinopteri > Labriformes > Labridae > Semicossyphus > Semicossyphus pulcher. The sequence continues at coordinate 28,787,585 of NW_027211659.1, forward strand.
GCGCTCTGCTTCATGAGCTGCAGACAGTGCTGAGAGGAGTGTGAACTGTGCAGTCAGAGCGCCCTCTGCTGGACAAACTACATGATGACACCATTTATAAATGAGCCCAGGCTTTGTCTGCTGATTTATGTGTTCTGTAAAATCAGGTTTCATACGCCACACAGGAAACATTCACTGCACACCAGCTGAAACCAGCTCAGTGTCGGTCGGGCTGCAGTTACACTCTGTTCGACGTGTCTGTTTCTTTAAGACCTAAAAACACATTTTCCCACAAACCCACAGTCCCAATTATTCTGTTTATCCGTCTGTCTGTGTCATGTAGCATCATTTAATGTATTTATTTATTTGTGTATCAACCAGTCCAGCAAATGACACATTACATGTGTTACTGTGCTCAATGAGTCTGAACACAAAGACTTATTTCTGTCCTCTTTCAGGGAGAGTAATAACTACAGCCGAAATATTACTATGAAAACCAGCAGTCCTGTGTGTGTGTGTGTGTGTGTGTGTGTGTGTGTGTGTGTGTGTGTTCTCCTGGATGTATTATATTATATCCTGTTCTGCAGATGGAGATCAGCTCGTCTTTATCAGCTCTGTGTTTATTTGTGGAGAAATGTGAGCGTGCCCTCGTTCCTGTCTGCCAGGCAAATGTAAATATTCAGGCAGGATTTATGTCTATGGTGTGTGTGCTTGTGTGCGTGTGTGTGTGTGTGTGTGTGTGTGTGTGTGTGTGTGTGTGTGTGTGTGTGTGTGTGTATGTGTGTGTGAGCGATGCTAATTGGTGGGTCTTGCAGAGTCGGCTGTGAGCGACAGAAGGTGTTTAAAATGCAGAGAGCGGTCACGGCTGGAGGAATGCTAGCTACAGAACACTCTCTCCCCCCCCCACCCCCTCCTCTCTCTCTCTCTCTCTCTCTCTCTCTCTCTCTCTCTCTCTGCTGCTGGGTTGCTCTTTTTTTCCTCCCCCTCTTTCCTCCCCCTCGATCTTCCTCTCTCTCTCTCTCTATTTCTCTCTGACACCATCTGGTCATTCTCTGTGACTCAGCGCTGTCGCCTGCTGGAGGCTCTGCCACCCACCCACACACGCTCACACACACACACACACACACACCGACACACACACACGCACACACACACAGACCTGTGAAGTGTGTGATACAGCCTCGGTGTGTGTGAAATATTAAACACTGCACACTTCCTGAAATCACGTCTCTTCTCTCTGCAGCGCTGATTAAACAGAGGATCAGGTTAATCCTCAGAGTTCTGCACCTGTTCATGTTCACTGTGCTCACACCTGCGTTCTTCCTAATGTCCATCAGGGGGCCAAACAGAAGTGTGGTCCTATAGAAGTCTATGAGAACATGCTCCTCCTCCTCTCCTGATGTATTCCCTCAGTAAACATGTTCCTAATGAGTTTATGGTCTCAGTCTCTAGTTTCAAGTCTTCTTCAACACAGCATGATGTTCATTTAGTCACTGATGCTCCCACTGAGAGTCACACAGACCAGGAAGCAGGGGAGGAGTTAGGGCGGGGCTACCTGTGAGTGACAGGTCATAGCACTGCTACCTTAAAATGTCCTCTTGAGCGTTCAGTTGTGATACAAGTACTTTTTTTAGCTTTAGCTAGTCAACATTAGCATCCTGAATAATATCACAGTCACTATGAGTTGCTAACACATGTTGCTAAAGAAGCTAGCCCTGGGTAATCTAAGTGTTGTGTTCACTTACTGAAGCTGGAGCGTCCACAGACTCACCTGTTATCTGATGGTGACAGCAGAGCAGGAAGTCAGCCGCAGCACAAACAGCCGACAGTGATCTCACCGTCCTGCGTCTCTGTTTCCTCGAGCGTCTCATAAAACCTGAACAACTCATGGATCAATGAAAAGGCCTCACTCTGCTCCCAGGGAGAGACACATGGAGATGTTAGTTTATATCAGGACGTTGCTGTTTGCTGCGCTGGACAGGGTGTGGGCGGGGGCTTCATGTACCCCCCCACCCCCGCCCGTGCTCACGTGTAGCCCGTTCATCGTCTCCATGTCCTCATTAGTCAGGCGTGCATTAGGCCGCTCCTGTTACTGGTGTAGCTTCTCTCCTCTTTAATGCAAACTGGCGGCTGTAGCCTCGACCCCCCCCCCCGCCCCCCCTCTAAGTGGATTAAATGGATTTGAAACAGGAGCCTCAGACGCTCTAACAGCATCGCTGGAATTTTAAGCAAATGCTGGATTGATTCACAGACTGAAGAGCAGCAGAGAGGAGACGGAGACGCATCAAGTGCAGGCACTCGCTCTCTCTCTGTCTCACAGAATGAAAGACATGAGTCGGATTAAAAAGACGTAAAGGTTCAGATGAAACTCAGGATGTGACTTTAACCCTTCATGTGCACAGAGATGATCACGTTCTGTCATCAGAATGTCCTCCATGTTTGGCATCACGACGTCTCCAACAGATGAGATGATTCTGAATCACCTCCATCAACACCTTCTTCTCTCCAATAGTCACAAAGTCCAGCGTTAGCTTGTTAGCTTGTTAGCTTGTTAGCTTTAGTATTACCGTAATTAAAGCTATCTGACATGTTATTCTGCAATGCAATCAGACTTGCAATGATACAAACCAACCATATAAATCACACAACAGGCAGCACAGGTCAGAGGTCATCATGGCTCGGATAGAGCTGCACAGGTAATCAATTATTGATCCCGATCATGATTTTGTCTTCACGATTAAATAAACACGACTGACGTTTAAAAAGCTCCGCCCGTAGAAAACTCTGCTGCACAGCAAACCAAGCGCTCCCTAAACTAACAGCCGCTCCCCCAGGGGGCGATGGAGAGCTTTGGGCTTCACTTTGGGGGGAGCTGGCAGGTCATGTGATGAGCACCGACCTCTCAGCAGCAGGTTAGAGTGAAGAGTAAACAACAGAGACGGTCGGAGAAACTAGTCAAACGTCTGAACAGAAGACGAAGAGCTGGTCCCCTGAAGCGGCTCGTCAGCGCTTGTTTGGAGGTGTTTCAAGTTTAAGTGATGTGAAGAAGAAACAATAACCTGCAGAGAGGTCATGACCCCTGCGTCTGCGTCGCAAAGCAACACGACTAACTTGTTGAAGCAGCTGAAAGAACAAAGTGCAGCATGATGAGTGTGTGAAGGCCGAGAGGAGGAACGAGCTGCTCCCCGTCCTCCAGCGTCACGTCAGACATCCAGAACAGAGACGCTGCACAGAGACACCCGATCCACCCAGCTCCCACAGACACTCTTACATTACCCATGATGCACCACACTCAGGTGAAGAAGGGCTACTGGATGGTTTTTAGGTAAATGAAATATGATTAACGTTTACTTTTTATCTTAAACTCAGCTCCGTGTCTCTGCATGTGAACGTGTTTCATAAACACATTCTGCACAAAGAACGGGCGTTGTTAGGACCCTGCGCGGCCCCTCCCTCTCCTGATACCTGTCGAGCAGCTCTGATGAAAAGCTCTCTGCGAGAATGAAAAGCTGACAGTTGAAACAGAGCGATGATATGAAGCAGCAGCGCTCTGACAGACAGACGGAGCGTAACCTGAACCAGGCCGGAGGCAGGAAGAGGAAGTGAGCCGACCGTCCACGCAGAGAGAGAATGAATGTTTTCATGGATCCGGGGCCTCTGGCTCCGTCCTCTGTCCTCTGCATCAGGAGCTGATTGCTGCTTGTTTCGTGCTGATGAAGCTTTTCACGGCTAATTTTAGACTCCGAGTGTTTGTGCGGGGCCGTAACCTGATGAAGAGATAATGACAGAGAGGAGGAAGAGGCGGTGAAAACAGAGACACTGAAAACAAACAGTGACGTCATCAGCGGGCAGATCTGCTGCTTCACTGAGAACTCTGTTTATTTTATCATCACGCCTCCTCGTGCTGCACAGATGTTCATGTGATCACAATGTTCATGTCTACACTCTTTTAGCTAAACTAACTTATCAATCACTATGTATCAATAAAACCAGATCACATACTTCCTGTTTCACATTAAAAGCCTATATGAGCTTTATGTCCTTTGAGCTCTTATTGTGAAACATGTTCACTGACAGTTTACGTTTACCAGCTCTCAACAGGAAGTAATGAATGAATAACAACAAACAAAATCACTTTTATTCTTCAATCGCTGACACTCAAACTTCCTGTTTCAAATCAGCAGAAGGATTTTAGGCTTTTATTGTGAAATCTCTGTGCTGAGAGAGTTAGGAGCAAACGTTGGAGCGATGGGAGGTAATTAAACTTTCTTTATATTCATTGAGTTGGTGTTGAAATGCCAACAAAGTAAAAATGGAACATCTCAGAGAACGTAAAACTTAAAACATTTACTCAGACTTCATCTTCTCTACATAAACACACTCTGCAGGCTGGCTAGTGTTCTGGGTTCTGACCAATCACGTATCAGCAGGTAATCGGTGTATGCAGGACGAGTCCGTGTGGAGAGCAGCGTGAGCGTGATCCACCGTAACATCCTGCCTCCCATCAGCTTCTTATTGATCTCTATGAACAGACTCCTGCGTGCTAACAGCTAACCATCTGTTCTGAGACGTGTCACAACTCCAGATCCATCCTCACTCTCCAGCCGCTCACCGGACTGTAAACGATGCAGCGCACAGAAAAGGAAGTCTGGGCTGGAAGTCGTTGATCTCTGACCCCTGGCTTCTCCAAAAGCCCCAAACAAGTGGGCGTAGCTTCCAGAGGATATATCGTCATCAGAGGACAGCCAATGGGCTTCAAGACTGATGCTAACATGACAACTTAACAGATGTTTCATATTTATTAGCACCTACTTATCGCTTTATTTTGAAAGTCTAAACAGATGTTGACCTCTGATAGGATGGGACAGTCTTATTTTGAAAGCTGCCTGATGTGATGACTGATGGAGGACGTGTTGAAGGGTCCGCTTCGTGCCTGTCCGGCCTTCTTTCATGTTTCCAGCTTTTCTCCCTTAAATGGCTGCAGCTGAAGTTCCTGCCTCTTCACTCAGAAATCCGCTCGTCTCTGATTTCTGATTGTTTCTGATGTGTGTCTGACACAGAGGAGGTCTCTGATGAATCGCAGCAAACCTGCAGAGTAAACTCTGACGGCTGTTTGAACGTTCTCCTCCTGTCAGACGTTTCTGAGCTTTGAACTGTTTCTCTGCACCGTGATGTGTGCAGCTGATTGGATTCACTGCCGCAGCCCGTCTCTCTCCCTGTCTCTCTCTCTCTCTGTCTGTGGTTAATGGTGCCTTTGTAAAAGCTTCATTAGAAGTAATTTGCTGCAGAGCGCTGACTGATATCTGGGCCGTGACCCTGTCTCTCTGAGCTGAAGGGGAAGGAGTCACAGTGGAGGAGGCAGCCTGCTCTCGTCACACATTAGAGGCCTTACACTGCACGTGCTGAATACATTACAGGAAGTGAGGGAGCACAGAGAGGAAGTGACAACGATCAGGGCGGCGAGCCAGACGTGTCTTTGGACGTGATCTTTTATTTCGTCGTTATATTTAAGGAGACGAGGAGCGACCCAGTGACTACGATCTTTAGTGAAGTCGTCGTTAGCTTTAGGTGAGGCAGGTGTTTTTGTACCGCCTCCTTCAAAACAATAGACGGAGGATTACGGTGGTGATCGACGTGCGACCTGATGGATACAGTGGAGACAGATGGACAGGCGCTCCAAGTCCTGGTACTGATCCGAGCTCATCACACTGGGCTCTGGTCAGCCTCAAGGAGAGTTCATGCAGACACAGCTCAGGAGGAGGAGGAGGAGGTGTGTGGGACTACAGGTGATGTTCGAGGCAGCAGTGTGTCAGCAGCAGAAGAGGACACACACACGCACACACACACACACACACACACACACACACACACACACAGCTTCTTCCTGTTTACCTTATAAAGCTGATGATGCTGAGGGTGCACAGTATCAGCTGACAGTTCCTGGAGTGTTTCCATAGATACGGAGCGAGCCTCAGGAGGATGCTGCTATATACAGTGTGTCATGAATATTCATACAAGTCATAAAAAGCACACAGAACGTGTGAAGCAGACAGAGCAGCACCGAGGATGATACAATATTCATACGTTCACAGATGAGCTCCGAGCGGAGGCATGGATCTGCACAGGGGTTAGCACTGTGAGCTACGAGGTCGATGCAGAGGGAAGTATGCGTACAGATATCTGACTGGATGAAGGGACTGTTGATCCCTACATGTGTAACTAAGCTCCAGTAGTAGCACGCCTGCTTCAGCATCCTCCGTTGCAACATGTTGACAACTCATCAAATACAGCACCTTGGTCTGCGGTTAGCTTAGCGCTTAGCTTCAAATCAAATCCAAATGTTAATAAAGTCCTGGGTTCGTCTCCCTGATGTGTTCATGGGCTCAAAGCTGCTCGTCCTGCAAAGACGAGGTGGCCATGTTTCTGTGTGATACCACTTATAGGCTTTCACCCAGCATGTACCACTTCACTTCCTTTACAAACCTGATGTTTCTGATCATGTCACCGGCACACAGCCGCACTGTTCAACCTCAGTGGATTAAAACACAAAGTATACGATATTAAAGAGTCTTAAGCATTCAAAGAATCAGCTTTTGTTCACACACAGAAACAGACGAACTTATTTCAATAAATCATCAGGGAACAGGAACAGATTTATTTGTGTCTCTGCAGCAAACTGTCCTCCTGAGACTCTTCATGTTTCCAGTTTATCTTCAAGCATTAAATAGACCACAAGTGTTGCATGCCAGCTTCCTTCATGAGCTGTATTTTTAGTCTGTCGTTGCGTGTGTGTGTGTGTGTGTGTGTGTGCTGCTGCTCGGGTGAAGTGAAGCAGGAGACACGACTGTACATGAATCCTTCATCTGCTTCCTGCTGCGGTCATGTGACGTTAAATAAAACATTCAGATATCTCGTCGGCTCTGTGAGCAGATTTACAACAAAGTGAGCGTCTGTAATCTTTCATTAGTCGTCAGCTGGGACGAGGTCGCTGCTGAAACTGAGGCTTTGATGGCTGAGTGTTTACAGAGTGTGATGAGGGGAAGCTGCCAGACTCCATCAACACATTAATGCAGATGGAATTTAAGGAATCTCCCTGAGCTGCTTTTAAAGAAGCATGAGGAGGTTTTTGTTCTGATTTATGGGAGGTGTTTTATAGACGGACATCCTGAGCAGCATGTGGGACTGATCAGGAACACATGTGTCACACTTCGAAGAGATTAAACTGAATCCTGCTGCTGTGTCTCTCCCTGTCCCTGAAACAGGCCGACACTGTCTCTGTCTGTCTTTAGAGCTGCAGAGATCCATGTGGCCTCTAGGGGGCAGAACGACTCCTGACAGACGCACGTCCTGTTAAATATGGCCACCTGGTCAGTGACGCATGAAAAGATGACGCCCTACGTATCTGTTTAGTGTCTTTAATCGCAGAGCTCCACAGTCGAGTTAGACATAATAAAGATACATCAGGTTATAGAGCAGTGATAAACATGGATTATAAAGCGACACCTTCAAAATAAAATGCTCAAATCATACACATAAGACATCAGGTAACACTTCAGGTGTGCAATAATTAACATTTTCAACTTAAAAAAAAAGCAAGTCAAAAACCATGAAGATGCAAAGTCCTGTTAAACCTCCAACAAACTGTGGCCAGGTGAGCAATAATATTTGTCATTTCCTGTTAGATTTACAAAGTAAAGCAGACAACTAAGCAATTATAAATATGCAATGCATGGTTAGACTTTCAAAATAAAGGCTTCCTGTTGGCAGTGATGAACACGTAATGAGGTTATTAATGTTTGTTAAACATTCAGCATTTTACTGCAGCAATACACGCTGTCCTTCTCAGAGTCATAACTCACTCTCAGCGCACACGCATGATACACGTGTTCTTAAATTCAGTGTAACGTCCACTTCCTGCTGATTTCATCACCAACCAGAGAAAGCACACAAAGCGATGCTCCCTCTCTCTGCAGCAGCCACCTGAGAATGTTCCCGTCAGGACCACACTGAGCAGAGAGAGCAGTGCGTCTATGTGACCCTGCTATCAGGAGATGCTAACGGCTAATTCAACTAACTGCTAATGGAGACTATTGAAATTCATGTAAACAAAAACTTCATGTGGCTCGTGTGTGTGTGTGTGTGTGTGTGTGTGTGTGTGTGTGTGTGTAAGAGCCACATCACCAAACACATCCAGCTCAGTGTGCTCATGAACGTGTCCCCACACTCGCTGCACATTTATCACTGAGTCTGTCTGTGTGTGCGTGTGTGTGTGTGCGCGTGTGAATGATTCAGAGATGTCAAGTGAGCTCATGAATAATAAACAGGACATGCATTCAGCTGTGAATATTTCATGGTGCGTGAAAGTGAGCAGAGGCTCAGCGGAGTTTGGCATCGTCCAGTCAGCTCTCAGAAGAAGGAAGGAAGGGAGGAAGGAAGGAAGGATGGACAGAGACATAGAAGAAGAGAGAGGACAGGTTGGTGGAGAAAGAACAAGTTAGACACCACTGTGCTTTGAGGTAAATGCTAACAACCGAATGCTAACATGCTCAGATATTTTTACATTTCTGAATTTGTGCCTGATCTGATTTTTCTTTCATTACGACTAAACTGAGAAACATCATATTTATCCTGCATCATTATAACCCACAGGAGAGGAGAAGGATAACTAAGGGAGAGACAGCTGAAAAACATTAAAGTGCTCTGCGTCCACCTGTCACTCAAAGAGGCCACGCCCCTAATGCTGCATCACTTTAAGCCTTAATATAATGTAAACAGGTGAGCTGTATAAAGATTCTCCCCGTACAGTTGTCATGAAGAGAGAAATGAGCTATAGAGACCCAAACTGTTTTTTGTACCAGGCTGTAAACATGTTTATTTCTGCTGTAAAGTTTAACATGGGGCTCTATGGGGACTGACTCACTGCTGGAGACAGCCTCAAGTGGACACCAGAGGAACTGCAGGCTTTAAGCTTCAGAGGTTTTTTATCAGCTTTAGAGGGAGTTGTGTGAGGCTGGTCTGTTTATAGTCTGAGCTAGGCTATAACAGATGAGTGTGTGATGGTACATTACATATACACACACACACACACACACACACACACACACACATACACATACACACATACACACACAGAAAGATGACTATAAAACGACAGGATAAGGAGGTGTGAGCAGGTAAGCAGCTGCACACACAGACAGTGACAGTCTGTACACAGCTGCAGGTGTTTGTGTCTGTTTAGATTTCAGGTATCTGCCTGCTGAGGTCCATTAAACACACGACTACTACCTGGATAAAGACTGTGTGTGTGTGTGTTTGGACAGTATGTGTGTGTGTGTGTGTGTGTGTGAGCTTGATGGCAGCAGCTCTGCCAGCGTCTTGTTGTGCCTTACATGAGCTCTGAGTCAACCTGATCATTTTATTCCTGCGAGAGTCTGCGGCAGCGAGGGAGGCCGAGGCTGCAAAGCATCCTGGTCATAGATGACGTCCAGCAGGGGGCGACTCCTCTGGTTGTTAGTGTGATCCTATAGAAGTCTATGAGAACATGCTCCTCCTCCTCTCCTGATGTATTCCCTCAGTAAACATGTTCCTAATGAGTTTATGGTCTCAGTCTCTAGTTTCAAGTCTTCAGCACAGCATGATGTTTTTCCCTGAATTCAACCACAGCTAACATGTTACAGAAACAATTGTTAGCATTCAGCTACTTCCTAGCTAGTGGTAATATTAGCCAAGAAGCGGCTAATGCTAAGTATGACATTACAACAGCACTTTAGCTTCCCACACTGAGAGCAGTGTCGGAGGAAAATGGCTGCTGTCTGAGTTTAGTCCAGTTAGAGTCACTCAGACGATAAACGTGATTTAGGGTGTGGCTTACACCTGATTGACAAGTCGCTAACATAGTGACGTAGCAATGCGTGTCCACCCTGACGTCCAAATATGGTCACTTCTGGTTGCAAAGAACAAGATGGCAGCGGCCAAAACGCTGAGCTAAAGACCGCAGCTAAGTGGTGACATCACCGTGGGAACGTCCTCTCTGTCACAGTCTGTGTTGTGTTTCTGTACACTGAGAGGAGTTATCATCTCCTTGATCCTGAGGGGAGACTTCATCCCGATCCGGTCACAGTCACAGAGATGTTTCACATTCGGAGGCCTCACAGCTCCATCTTCTCCTCCTCGTATTGTGAGATAAATCTGTCTTAAAATAAACTGTGCAGAAGCTCCAGCTGCCTCCTCGGCTCCTCATAAGCCTCCTCTTCATCCACAATCCCCCTCCGTATCATCGGGACCTAATTCTGCCTGCAGGAAGTGTGTGTGTGTGTGTGTGTGTGTGTGTGTGTGTGAGAGTGTGTGTGAGTGTGTTTGTGTGTGTGTGTGTGTGTGTGTGTGTGTGTGAGTGTGTGTGAGTGTGTGTGTGTGTGTGTGTGTGTGTGTGTGTGTGTGTGTGAGTGTGTGTGCGTGAGTGTGTGTGTGTGTGTGTGTGTGTGTTGTTCTGTCTTTGTGAGGACTCTGAGGAACATAAAGACCTGGTTTAAAGGTTCATGTTGGAGTCAGGTGTAAGGTTAGACTCTGATCAGATGAGTGTGTGTCTCCTCCATGTTCCTGTGTGATAAAGTCACATGACTCTCTTTTGGTTTCCATGTAAACGTTGGTAGAGTGTGAGCGCGTGCCGGAGATGCAGACGGTGTGTGTGTGTGCCGTGCAGCTACAGCAAACATGTTTACATCAGCAGCTTCCCTCCAATCACCACGCTCACGCTGCAGGAGGCGCACACTTCAGGATGTCGTCTTTAATGAGCCGTCAGTCATGTGACCGCGTCTCATTAAGGAGGACGTGTTCACAGCTGTGATGGTTTCCTGTGTCACATGTGAATGTGCTGATGACTGCTGAGCACAGAGCGCTGACACAGAGGCAGAGACGTGTCCGGCATACAGAACACTCACACTCTCACACACTCTCACACTCTCACACACACACACACACTCTCACACACGCACACACACTCTCACACACTCTCACACACTCTCACACACTCTCACACACTCTTTGAATCCTCCATCAAACACATGATCAGGCTGCTCCTGACGGGTAAAGAACCAGTAAAGGTCAAACATGAATCTATAATCTACAGACTCTGCATGTGTTTGGCTTTCTGTTGCTGCCTCCATTCTTTAGCCTCTTCGGGCCCGATCAGACGATCAGACAGGACGCGCTTTAGCAGCTGGGGGCTTTTTGGTCATTGTCTTCAATGGGAGGGACTCTGTTTGCACGCTGCTCTTGCGTTGCAGAGCGCCTCACATTTTTCCGCTCTGTGCGCCTTGCGTTTTTGAGGAAACGCTCCGATCGCCTCAAGTTGAAATTTTTTTAACTCAAAGCAGAAAAGCGCCCGACATCATGGGCGGTTTTTTTTCATTGTCCAATGGGATGAAAGGAGAGGCGGGCCTTCTCTCAGTAGACAATATAACGGTTAGGTTAATGACAGCTGTGATTCGGTGGTTGCCTTAACAACAGTAGAAAAAAAAGTCGCAGCGACCATAGGCTTCAACAGCCTGCAAAGAGACGTGCTGGCTATGTTGTGGTGCGCCAACGACTGCAGCGAGTCTGTGATGTCTTCAGGTGTTGATGTTTCCCCCACACAGAGACGTACCATCAGTGGTTAAAACAGAGATGATTTATTATCCTGTTTAAAGTCATTGAAAGAGCAGCGTCATGTTTAAGTCACATAAAATGCTCTGCTTGAAATGACTGTAAAAGGCGTCTCGTCCTTCGTTTAGTGGCGACGTGTTGAAATGTAGTAATTAGCAGCAGTAACGTTAGCGTTAGCAGTCAGCAGTGAGTCTGTAAAAGTTACGATGACGGTTACAGCTGGCTCGCACAGCGCAGAAGTGGTTGCCATAGGTTACACATAATGATATGCACAGCGTCACCCCGTCCATTAACGGGATTTGCTCCTCAGGTTTGTGACGTCTCAAACCTGCTAATCTGAACACGTGTTGTTCGGCCTGTCCTCGGTACACTGCAGGTTAACAGCAGACAGGCCCAGCCATGGAGGTGATGCTGACGTTGTTCCTGCTGTGTCTTTATGAACGACACCACGTGGAGGTGTTCACAAGGTGAAACTCTGGAGTTTACCTGGAGGCGTCTTTAACATAAAGAGTAATTAGCAGTATGTAGCAGAGAGCTAAAGCTTCAGTCTTTTGTGTTGTCTGCAGAAGTGGGGCGTGATGAAGTACAGATACTTACAGGTGTGTACAGGTCTTTTTATCTGTCTGACAACTTTTGTTATTTATTTGATCACTTAGTTTTTGTCTGTTTCATTTATTCTCCTGTTTGTAGTAAGCCCTTTAAGCGTCTCTGCCTGTCTCATTATGAGGCTTTTACTTCCCAACCTGTCTCTGCTGAGACGAAGCACACCTGCTGCATGTGTGACAAACGAGACACCT
>NW_027211659.1:28802500-28820000 GCF_022749685.1 Semicossyphus pulcher
GTGGTGAGGCGGGGGATTTGTGTGAGCGTCTCTGTGTGCAGACCCTGTGTGGGCCGTGGCTGTATTAGTGCTGCATTGTGCAGGTTTATTAAATGAACGCGGGGAGATTTGTGGAGTTTTTGTGTGTTAAGCCCAGAATAATTGAATGTGTGGATTTAACTGAGCGGAGCTGATAGAGGAGCGACAGACAGCAGAGAGCTGGCTCCTCTGCAGCACAGACAGAGTATTAAAGTGACGACGTGATGTGATGATGATCAGACTCCACCTCTGGCTGCAGCCGCACGCCTCCTCCACCTGTCGAGTCCACGTGGGAACATTTAGATCAGAAGACGCTGACAAGGTGGATATGACGTTAAAACATCACTTGAACTTAAAATCCCAGAAACACACATTTACACACACTCCACTTTTTAACCTTAAATCTTCAGACTCAGACTTCAGACAAAAAAGGAGTCGACAGTCTCAAAGTTGTATCCAGTGAAAGTGTCTGTCCAATGAAAGAGCCTATTAAAGCTAGAGTCAACATCAGAGCATCCATCGAGGGGACGTCATGTGATTTTGTTAGCTTATATTAGCTTGCTCACTAATGCAGACAACTTGCTAACTAGCTAAGATGGCAAAATACTGTTGTGTGTGGTCAGCTAACTAATCCAGACTCCAGGCTGCTCTGGATGATAAACTAGCTAGCTTTCTGTTAGCATGTTACTTCACGTTACCTCGCTAACGTTATTGCTAATAAAATACAATCTCAGTGTATATGTTTATTGGCTAAACTATTTCACAAGCTAACAATATCCATGATGCTAACTATCCATGATGCTAACCAAACTCACACTTTAGCTGCACGTACAGAAGCAAAGGCTCGTACACAGCAGCCCTCTCACACGGCCAGTTAGAGGCAGGATTGTTACACGTCCGTTACATCTCACTGTCATGGTGAAACACACGGGGGCGGAGTGGTGGGGAGAACTCGTTCGTCCTCTGAGCCGGCCTCGGAGGTAGTAACAGGCGAAACAGCGTCTGTGTTAACGGCAGAGGGGGGAACAGCGGCGTGTGTGAAGTACACAATGTTTGTTTATGGCGCGAGGCTGTTGCTTCCACAGGAACACTAAAAACACACACTGGGGCGGCTGTTAAAAAACAACGTTCTGAAAACTAAACTATAGTAACAGTAGCCATAGTGGTTGTAGCGGCCTAGCAGTAACATTAGTAGTACAAGCAGCAGCAGTATAGGACCATAGAGCACGTACTGTACCTGAGTACAGATTAGAGATACGATGTTTGTCTTTCTTTCTTTCTAACAGCGTTAGTCACATTAAAATATATGAAGTAAAATTACATTATTAACCTCTCAGAAATACAGCCTGTGAGATACATTTGCTCAGCATTGATGAGCTACAACATCAGAGAGTGAAAAATATAGTTTAATCATGTTGTGGAGAAAAATGATAGTTTTCCTTTTGACACTTGAACTGTATTGTGGTGAATGTTTTTCATTCTATTTTTAGACTCTTAAATATATCTGTACTTCTTCCACTCGTGGCGGCTTCAGGGTTGGACTGAGGTTAAGATTAGTTTCAGTGTTTGTGCCTGATGCCATCTCACCTCCTCTCTCTCCTCTCTCTCCTCTCCTCTCCTCTCCTCTTCTCTCCTCTCCTCTCCTCTCCTATCCTCTCCTCTCCTCTCCTCTTCTCTCCTCTCCTATCCTTTCCGGTTCCGGTGGTGTGTGAGTGTGAGTGGTGGTGGTGGTAGGAAGTGCGAGTGGCAGAAAGTTTGAATTGTTTGCTGTCCCAGTTTTCGGGTCTCCCTGTGTTTCCCATCTGTATGTGCATGATCAGGTAAGCGGCTTATTTTGATACTTTGTACCGAGTGTTGGGTAAGTGAATTAGTTGTTTGTTAGGTGTTTTTTTCGGGAGGAATGGCGTCCTCCGAGACGCCACCTCCGTCTATCCGGCAGGGAGTGCGGATCGTCCCGCCGGACAGTAGCACCGCGGTGGAGGAGGTTCTGCTGGCTGTGGGTGAGCAGGTAGGCCACGACAAACTGTCATTCGCATCCAGAATGAATAAAGCGGTGGTTGTATTTTTGACGGAAGAGCCGCTTGTATATCGACTGATAGAAGCTGGTGTGTTCATCAGGCAGATCTTTGTACAAGTTTCCCCGCTGTCAGTTCCCTCCACGCGGATCACCGTCTCCGGTGTTCCGCCGTTCATACCAAATGTGTTGTTGGAGAACGAGCTCCGAAGGTTCGGCAAATTTGCGAGCGTGTTTAAAACCGTGACTCTGGGATGTAAAGATCCGAAGCTGAAGCATGTCCAGTCTCTGAGGAGGCAGGTGTTCATGTTCCTGGATTCACCTGCACAAACACTGGAGGTGTCATTCAGAGTGAAGCACGGTGATGGTACATATATGGTGTACGCTAGCTCAGGACAAATGAAGTGTTTTGAGTGTGGAGATGTCGGACACAAACGCTTTGCCTGTCCGCATAAACAGCGAGGGGAGGTGCGCTCCGACGGTGCGGCGAGCGGCTCCGTCCCCGCGGACGCGGCGGGCACTTCCGCTCCCGTGGACGCGGCGGGCGGCTCCGTCCCTGCGGACGCGGTGAGCGCTTCCGCTCCCGCGGGCGCGGCGAGCGGCTCTGCTCCCGCGGACGCGGCGGGCGGCTCCGTTCTCTCGGGTGCGGCGGCTGATGGGCCTGCAGCTGCTGAGAATGTGAGCAGGCTGCAGTCAGCAGTGCATGTTAGGGAAGCAGCCTCTACCAGTGTTGCAGAAGGAGGTCACAGTGAGATTACCACAGAAGGACAAAGTGTGTTTAACAGCCAGGCGTCATGTGATGGAGAAGACATGGAGTATGACTCTGAGTCAGACTCTGTATCTATTGCTGAGACGCCTAACAGAAATGTAGAACTCTATTCGTTAGAGGAGATAAACAGATTTCTTGATGAAACATTCAAAAAGTCTGTGAAAGTGAGTGATTACTTCAGTGACACTGGTAAGTTCATCAGGTCTGTTGATGTATTGAAAAAGCTTGTTGGTTTTGACCTGCTGGATGAAAAGAAGCGCTTCCGCCTTAAAAAACACATCACAACCCTGAGAAAGGCAACAAAAGGAAGAACTGGTTTAAGGACCAAAAGAGGTCAGCTAACATGATCATGTATTGCACGGTGTTTTCCTCTTTGTACTGTTTGGTTGTTTCATCTTGTCTGATTCTCCTTCTCGACCTCTCCATGAGAAACCTAAAAATAGGGTCTCTAAACATTAACGGTGGTAGAGACGGGCAGAAAAGGGCTTTGGTTTCTGAAACCTCTAATCAAAAAAGGGTTGATGTGTTGTTTTTACAGGAGACACATTCAAATCCAAGGGATGAGACAGAGTGGAGGTCATGGTGGGAGGGTCCATGTCTCCTTAGTCATGGCACTAACCTTAGTGCGGGGGTAGCTACTCTGTTTAAAACAAATGTGAATGCTACCATCTTATCCTCCACTGAAGTGGTGAAGGGTCGACTGTTAATAGTCAGGGCAGTGATAGAGGACTCTGTCTTGTGCTTTGTTAATTTATATGCTCCAAATCAAGGAGCAGAAAGAGTAGAGTTTTTTAACCGACTGAAAAATGAACTCACAAATTATCATCAGGATCAATTCATTTTGGGGGGGGATTTTAACTGTACATTAGATTTTACCATGGACAGGATAGGTGAGGAACCCCATCCACAGTCATCTCAGAACCTTAAAAACATCACAACACATCTGGATCTGCTCGACACATGGAGGGTTAAACATTCACAGTCCAGACAGTACACATGGGTGAGGGTCAGCAATAACAGGGTGAGTGCAGCCAGATTAGACAGGATATACATTTCACAAAGCCTCAGCTCGAGGTTAGCACATAGCAGCATTAGTCCGGTCGGTTTCTCTGACCACCATCTTGTCAGCGCTGCCTTGATTCTTTCGCCAGGTGAAAGAGTTAAATCCTACTGGCTTTTTAATAACCAGCTACTGCAAGACAGATTTTTCTGTCAGAGCTTCGAGCTTTTTTGGCAGCAGTGGAAAATTAAAAAAGCAGATTTTAGTTCTTTGAAGCTGTGGTGGGAGGTTGGTAAGGCGCAAATTCGTGTGTTTTGCCAGCAGTATACCTCTCATTCCACTGCTAAGATCAAGGCAGCAGTTCAGGGTCTTGAAGCCAGCATTAAAACCATTGAAAAAGGTTTACATAGAGACTCAGACCCTACTACTGGTCAGCTGCTGCGAGAGAAGAGGCTGGAACTGAGCTCCTTCCTGCAGGAGAGAGTGAAGGGGGCTCTTGTCAGGTCTCGCTTCCTGCAGCTCAAAGACATGGACGCCCCAAGTTCATTCTTCTTCAATCTGGAGAGGTCGGTGGCGCAGCGGAAGCAGATGACCTGCCTGAAGCTTCCAGGAGGCAGAGTGACCACCAGCCCGGGCGAGATGAGGAGCCACGCCATGGAGTTCTACGCTGACCTCTTTGGGGCAGAGCAGTGCAACATGGAGTGTCGTGAGGAGCTCCTGGAAGGACTTCCTCAGCTCAGCTTGGAGGAGAAAGCTGCCCTGGACCTTGAGCTGACTCTGGAGGAGCTGACAGTGGCTGTCGGTCAGCTGTCATCAGGACGGGCACCAGGGATCGATGGTCTCTCCACTGATTTTTATCAGCGGTTTTGGAATACCCTTGGACCTGATCTGCACAGTGTTTTTATGGAGTGTTTTAAAACAGGATCTCTCCCTGTTTCTTGTCAGCGAGCAGTGCTTTCCCTGCTGCCCAAAAAGGGAGACTTGGCCTTACTGAGGAACTGGAGGCCAGTTGCCCTGCTATGTGCAGACTACAAGGTTCTGTCCAGAGCGTTGTCAAACAGACTAAAAGACATCCTTGGAATTATTGTTCATTCTGATCAGACTTATTGTGTTCCTGACAGGACGATCATGGATAATATTTTTCTTATTCGGGATGCTTTTGATGTTTGTAAATTGTATGATGTGGACTGTGGTATTGTCTCTTTAGACCAAGAGAAAGCGTTTGATAGGGTGGATCACACGTATTTGTTTTCTGCACTGAGGGCTTATGGTATTGGTGATGGGTTCCTTGCTTGGGTTGGTCTATTGTACAGTGGTGCACAGTGTATGGTGAAGATGGGGGCAGGGCTGAGTCGGCCAATTCCTGTACAGCGAGGGATAAGGCAGGGTTGCCCTATCTCCGGTCAACTGTTTAGTTTAGCGATTGAGCCCTTGCTTGTTAGGTTGAGGGATCGACTCAGTGGTCTCTCGCTGCCCGGGTCCTGCACTCTTGATTGTTCTCCTACTGTCTCTGCTTATGCAGATGATGTCTATGTTTTTGTCTCCAGCCAGGGGGACGTTCAGTGTTTGCGGGATACCCTGTCCCTATATGAGAAGGCCTCATCTGCACGGGTGAATTGGGCAAAAAGTGAAGCGTTGTTGGTGGGACAGTGGAGGGGTCGGGCAGTGCCCAGTCTGCCTGGGGGACTTGAGTGGGGGAAGGAGGGGCTTAAGGTGCTGGGAGTTTTTTTGGGCAATGAGGGCCTCCAAATGAAGAACTGGGAGGGAGTGAAGGAGAAAGTGTGCGCTCGGTTGTCTAAATGGAAATATTTGCTACCCCAGTTGTCATATAGGGGAAGAGTTCTGGTCGCCAACAACTTGGTCGCCTCGACTCTTTGGCACAGACTTGTTGCTTTGACGCCACCAAAAGGACTGGTGGAGGACATACAGAGAGCCATCCTGGACTTCTTCTGGTCTGGACAGCACTGGGTCCGAGCAGCAGCCCTCTACCTGCCTGTGGTTGAGGGAGGCCAAGGACTGATCAACATCCAGGCAAAAATTGCTTCGTTTAGACTCCGGACTGCACAGAGGCTGCTCTACGACTGTGGCCCAAGCTGGTTTGGCACAGCTCGATTACTGCTGAGGAGAGCTGGGTGCTTGGGTTATGACAAGCAGCTTTTCCTCCTACAACCCAAGGACGTGGACGTTACTCGACTCACACCTTTTTACAGCTCGGTACTGCAGGCGTGGCACATCTTTAAAATCACACGTGCCACAAATGAGATTCCGGGCATGTGGCTGTTTGAGGAACCCTTGTTCTTCAACACTCTCATACGAACAGAAACGCTGCAGTCTGCCAGCCTGAGAGCTGGTTTCAGAGAGGCCGGCTGTACCAAACTGGGCCATCTGATGAAGATGACGGCTGAATCTGTTGAAACACTGAGGAGGAACAGCAGCATCACATCAGTCAGGCTGATCAAAAGAGTGGTGGAGGAGGTCTGTGCTGCCCTGCCACAGCCTTCCAGAAGGTTTGTAAGTGACAGGACTCTGTATGACCAATGGAGCGAGGAGAGCGAGTACTGTTTCCCCTCTCTTTCCATCACCCCAGCTGTAGGAGAGTGGCAGGAAGGAGGAGGCCAGCTGCTCTCTCTCACAACCCCCCACCTGGACAAGTTTCGAGATGTGGGGAAGAAAGCTGTGTACCAGGCCTGTGTCAAAGTGCTGAACCTGCGCTCTCTGGCAGGTCTAAAGGAGTCGAGGTGGACTGAGGTTTTTGGTCCAGACATTTCCCCGAAGGGCAGCTGGCGGTCCCTGTACAAGCTGCCCGTTGAAAAGCGGACAGCAGACCTCCAGTGGAGGATTGTTCACGGGGCAATAGCTACGAACAGATACAGAGCGCACCTTGATCCGGAGCTGGGGGAGGGGTGCATTTTTTGCTCACAGGTGGAAACGTTGGCTCACTTATTTGTTCAGTGTCCTCGGCTTTCAGAACTGTTTGAACTTTTAAAAAGGTGGTTTCAGGGTCTCGGGGAGGACTTCTCATTTGTTTTGTTTATTTATGGCCCGAAATACAGCGCCAGGAAGAAAACCATTTGTACTCTGCTGAACTTTGTTTCTGGTTCTGCCAAGCTGGCCATCTGGCTGACTCGCAGGAACCGGACTGAGGGCGCTGGCAGTGTGGAGCTGGTACCGGTTCTGAAGGGACTGTTGAAGGCCAGGCTGAGGGTGGAGTACTCTTACTACCACATGATGGACAATCTGCAGGCCTTCAGGCACATGTGGGCTGTTGGGGGGGTTCTTTGCTCTGTGGGGGGCGATGGAGAGCTGATGGTTCATTTTTGATTTTGGTATTTCAGTGAAAGTTTTAATGTATTTTTGAGGACCTCATTTGATGAGGTGACAGTGTTTTGTTTTTTTCCCTGCAGTGGTTAAATAAAGGGATTTTGAAAACCAAAACCTCTCTCTCCTCTCTCTCCTCTCCTCTCCTCTCCTCTTCTCTCCTCTCCTCTCCTCTCCTATCCTCTCCTCTCCTCTCCTCTTCTCTCCTCTCCTATCCTTTCCGGTTCCGGTGGTGTGTGAGTGTGAGTGGTGGTGGTGGTAGGAAGTGCGAGTGGCAGAAAGTTTGAATTGTTTGCTGTCCCAGTTTTCGGGTCTCCCTGTGTTTCCCATCTGTATGTGCATGATCAGGTAAGCGGCTTATTTTGATACTTTGTACCGAGTGTTGGGTAAGTGAATTAGTTGTTTGTTAGGTGTTTTTTTCGGGAGGAATGGCGTCCTCCGAGACGCCACCTCCGTCTATCCGGCAGGGAGTGCGGATCGTCCCGCCGGACAGTAGCACCGCGGTGGAGGAGGTTCTGCTGGCTGTGGGTGAGCAGGTAGGCCACGACAAACTGTCATTCGCATCCAGAATGAATAAAGCGGTGGTTGTATTTTTGACGGAAGAGCCGCTTGTATATCGACTGATAGAAGCTGGTGTGTTCATCAGGCAGATCTTTGTACAAGTTTCCCCGCTGTCAGTTCCCTCCACGCGGATCACCGTCTCCGGTGTTCCGCCGTTCATACCAAATGTGTTGTTGGAGAACGAGCTCCGAAGGTTCGGCAAATTTGCGAGCGTGTTTAAAACCGTGACTCTGGGATGTAAAGATCCGAAGCTGAAGCATGTCCAGTCTCTGAGGAGGCAGGTGTTCATGTTCCTGGATTCACCTGCACAAACACTGGAGGTGTCATTCAGAGTGAAGCACGGTGATGGTACATATATGGTGTACGCTAGCTCAGGACAAATGAAGTGTTTTGAGTGTGGAGATGTCGGACACAAACGCTTTGCCTGTCCGCATAAACAGCGAGGGGAGGTGCGCTCCGACGGTGCGGCGAGCGGCTCCGTCCCCGCGGACGCGGCGGGCACTTCCGCTCCCGTGGACGCGGCGGGCGGCTCCGTCCCTGCGGACGCGGTGAGCGCTTCCGCTCCCGCGGGCGCGGCGAGCGGCTCTGCTCCCGCGGACGCGGCGGGCGGCTCCGTTCTCTCGGGTGCGGCGGCTGATGGGCCTGCAGCTGCTGAGAATGTGAGCAGGCTGCAGTCAGCAGTGCATGTTAGGGAAGCAGCCTCTACCAGTGTTGCAGAAGGAGGTCACAGTGAGATTACCACAGAAGGACAAAGTGTGTTTAACAGCCAGGCGTCATGTGATGGAGAAGACATGGAGTATGACTCTGAGTCAGACTCTGTATCTATTGCTGAGACGCCTAACAGAAATGTAGAACTCTATTCGTTAGAGGAGATAAACAGATTTCTTGATGAAACATTCAAAAAGTCTGTGAAAGTGAGTGATTACTTCAGTGACACTGGTAAGTTCATCAGGTCTGTTGATGTATTGAAAAAGCTTGTTGGTTTTGACCTGCTGGATGAAAAGAAGCGCTTCCGCCTTAAAAAACACATCACAACCCTGAGAAAGGCAACAAAAGGAAGAACTGGTTTAAGGACCAAAAGAGGTCAGCTAACATGATCATGTATTGCACGGTGTTTTCCTCTTTGTACTGTTTGGTTGTTTCATCTTGTCTGATTCTCCTTCTCGACCTCTCCATGAGAAACCTAAAAATAGGGTCTCTAAACATTAACGGTGGTAGAGACGGGCAGAAAAGGGCTTTGGTTTCTGAAACCTCTAATCAAAAAAGGGTTGATGTGTTGTTTTTACAGGAGACACATTCAAATCCAAGGGATGAGACAGAGTGGAGGTCATGGTGGGAGGGTCCATGTCTCCTTAGTCATGGCACTAACCTTAGTGCGGGGGTAGCTACTCTGTTTAAAACAAATGTGAATGCTACCATCTTATCCTCCACTGAAGTGGTGAAGGGTCGACTGTTAATAGTCAGGGCAGTGATAGAGGACTCTGTCTTGTGCTTTGTTAATTTATATGCTCCAAATCAAGGAGCAGAAAGAGTAGAGTTTTTTAACCGACTGAAAAATGAACTCACAAATTATCATCAGGATCAATTCATTTTGGGGGGGGATTTTAACTGTACATTAGATTTTACCATGGACAGGATAGGTGAGGAACCCCATCCACAGTCATCTCAGAACCTTAAAAACATCACAACACATCTGGATCTGCTCGACACATGGAGGGTTAAACATTCACAGTCCAGACAGTACACATGGGTGAGGGTCAGCAATAACAGGGTGAGTGCAGCCAGATTAGACAGGATATACATTTCACAAAGCCTCAGCTCGAGGTTAGCACATAGCAGCATTAGTCCGGTCGGTTTCTCTGACCACCATCTTGTCAGCGCTGCCTTGATTCTTTCGCCAGGTGAAAGAGTTAAATCCTACTGGCTTTTTAATAACCAGCTACTGCAAGACAGATTTTTCTGTCAGAGCTTCGAGCTTTTTTGGCAGCAGTGGAAAATTAAAAAAGCAGATTTTAGTTCTTTGAAGCTGTGGTGGGAGGTTGGTAAGGCGCAAATTCGTGTGTTTTGCCAGCAGTATACCTCTCATTCCACTGCTAAGATCAAGGCAGCAGTTCAGGGTCTTGAAGCCAGCATTAAAACCATTGAAAAAGGTTTACATAGAGACTCAGACCCTACTACTGGTCAGCTGCTGCGAGAGAAGAGGCTGGAACTGAGCTCCTTCCTGCAGGAGAGAGTGAAGGGGGCTCTTGTCAGGTCTCGCTTCCTGCAGCTCAAAGACATGGACGCCCCAAGTTCATTCTTCTTCAATCTGGAGAGGTCGGTGGCGCAGCGGAAGCAGATGACCTGCCTGAAGCTTCCAGGAGGCAGAGTGACCACCAGCCCGGGCGAGATGAGGAGCCACGCCATGGAGTTCTACGCTGACCTCTTTGGGGCAGAGCAGTGCAACATGGAGTGTCGTGAGGAGCTCCTGGAAGGACTTCCTCAGCTCAGCTTGGAGGAGAAAGCTGCCCTGGACCTTGAGCTGACTCTGGAGGAGCTGACAGTGGCTGTCGGTCAGCTGTCATCAGGACGGGCACCAGGGATCGATGGTCTCTCCACTGATTTTTATCAGCGGTTTTGGAATACCCTTGGACCTGATCTGCACAGTGTTTTTATGGAGTGTTTTAAAACAGGATCTCTCCCTGTTTCTTGTCAGCGAGCAGTGCTTTCCCTGCTGCCCAAAAAGGGAGACTTGGCCTTACTGAGGAACTGGAGGCCAGTTGCCCTGCTATGTGCAGACTACAAGGTTCTGTCCAGAGCGTTGTCAAACAGACTAAAAGACATCCTTGGAATTATTGTTCATTCTGATCAGACTTATTGTGTTCCTGACAGGACGATCATGGATAATATTTTTCTTATTCGGGATGCTTTTGATGTTTGTAAATTGTATGATGTGGACTGTGGTATTGTCTCTTTAGACCAAGAGAAAGCGTTTGATAGGGTGGATCACACGTATTTGTTTTCTGCACTGAGGGCTTATGGTATTGGTGATGGGTTCCTTGCTTGGGTTGGTCTATTGTACAGTGGTGCACAGTGTATGGTGAAGATGGGGGCAGGGCTGAGTCGGCCAATTCCTGTACAGCGAGGGATAAGGCAGGGTTGCCCTATCTCCGGTCAACTGTTTAGTTTAGCGATTGAGCCCTTGCTTGTTAGGTTGAGGGATCGACTCAGTGGTCTCTCGCTGCCCGGGTCCTGCACTCTTGATTGTTCTCCTACTGTCTCTGCTTATGCAGATGATGTCTATGTTTTTGTCTCCAGCCAGGGGGACGTTCAGTGTTTGCGGGATACCCTGTCCCTATATGAGAAGGCCTCATCTGCACGGGTGAATTGGGCAAAAAGTGAAGCGTTGTTGGTGGGACAGTGGAGGGGTCGGGCAGTGCCCAGTCTGCCTGGGGGACTTGAGTGGGGGAAGGAGGGGCTTAAGGTGCTGGGAGTTTTTTTGGGCAATGAGGGCCTCCAAATGAAGAACTGGGAGGGAGTGAAGGAGAAAGTGTGCGCTCGGTTGTCTAAATGGAAATATTTGCTACCCCAGTTGTCATATAGGGGAAGAGTTCTGGTCGCCAACAACTTGGTCGCCTCGACTCTTTGGCACAGACTTGTTGCTTTGACGCCACCAAAAGGACTGGTGGAGGACATACAGAGAGCCATCCTGGACTTCTTCTGGTCTGGACAGCACTGGGTCCGAGCAGCAGCCCTCTACCTGCCTGTGGTTGAGGGAGGCCAAGGACTGATCAACATCCAGGCAAAAATTGCTTCGTTTAGACTCCGGACTGCACAGAGGCTGCTCTACGACTGTGGCCCAAGCTGGTTTGGCACAGCTCGATTACTGCTGAGGAGAGCTGGGTGCTTGGGTTATGACAAGCAGCTTTTCCTCCTACAACCCAAGGACGTGGACGTTACTCGACTCACACCTTTTTACAGCTCGGTACTGCAGGCGTGGCACATCTTTAAAATCACACGTGCCACAAATGAGATTCCGGGCATGTGGCTGTTTGAGGAACCCTTGTTCTTCAACACTCTCATACGAACAGAAACGCTGCAGTCTGCCAGCCTGAGAGCTGGTTTCAGAGAGGCCGGCTGTACCAAACTGGGCCATCTGATGAAGATGACGGCTGAATCTGTTGAAACACTGAGGAGGAACAGCAGCATCACATCAGTCAGGCTGATCAAAAGAGTGGTGGAGGAGGTCTGTGCTGCCCTGCCACAGCCTTCCAGAAGGTTTGTAAGTGACAGGACTCTGTATGACCAATGGAGCGAGGAGAGCGAGTACTGTTTCCCCTCTCTTTCCATCACCCCAGCTGTAGGAGAGTGGCAGGAAGGAGGAGGCCAGCTGCTCTCTCTCACAACCCCCCACCTGGACAAGTTTCGAGATGTGGGGAAGAAAGCTGTGTACCAGGCCTGTGTCAAAGTGCTGAACCTGCGCTCTCTGGCAGGTCTAAAGGAGTCGAGGTGGACTGAGGTTTTTGGTCCAGACATTTCCCCGAAGGGCAGCTGGCGGTCCCTGTACAAGCTGCCCGTTGAAAAGCGGACAGCAGACCTCCAGTGGAGGATTGTTCACGGGGCAATAGCTACGAACAGATACAGAGCGCACCTTGATCCGGAGCTGGGGGAGGGGTGCATTTTTTGCTCACAGGTGGAAACGTTGGCTCACTTATTTGTTCAGTGTCCTCGGCTTTCAGAACTGTTTGAACTTTTAAAAAGGTGGTTTCAGGGTCTCGGGGAGGACTTCTCATTTGTTTTGTTTATTTATGGCCCGAAATACAGCGCCAGGAAGAAAACCATTTGTACTCTGCTGAACTTTGTTTCTGGTTCTGCCAAGCTGGCCATCTGGCTGACTCGCAGGAACCGGACTGAGGGCGCTGGCAGTGTGGAGCTGGTACCGGTTCTGAAGGGACTGTTGAAGGCCAGGCTGAGGGTGGAGTACTCTTACTACCACATGATGGACAATCTGCAGGCCTTCAGGCACATGTGGGCTGTTGGGGGGGTTCTTTGCTCTGTGGGGGGCGATGGAGAGCTGATGGTTCATTTTTGATTTTGGTATTTCAGTGAAAGTTTTAATGTATTTTTGAGGACCTCATTTGATGAGGTGACAGTGTTTTGTTTTTTTCCCTGCAGTGGTTAAATAAAGGGATTTTGAAAACCAAACCTCTCCTCTCTCCTCCTCTCTCCTCCTCTCCTCTCCTCTCCTCTCCTCTCCTCTCCTCTCCTCTCTCTCCTCTCCTCTCCTCTCCTCCCCTGGCTCAGGTTTTCCTGTCCTCCCTCTGTGTTTTTCCTCCTCTCATATGTCTCCCTGTGTCTGCTGTGTTTTTGGCGTCTGCAGCAGAGCTGGAGCAGAGGAATGAGGCTGGCCTGAATCGTTTTGGCTGTGCGAGCAGAAAGCAGCCGGCTGTGATGATGATGAATGTGTGGCACAGAGATGTGTAATTTACCTGTCCGGGTTATCGCAGACACCGCTTTAATGAGTTTTCCTAAGACCTGAGGAGTCTGTGAATGCACCGCGGCTGCACGTGCTCAGATTTATGGAAGATTATCCCTGCGACTGTTTTTCTTTCCTTTTACGCGACTGAAGATCTTTAATAGTGTGTGTGTGTGTGTGTGTGTGTGTGTGTGTGTGTGTGTGTGTGTGTGTGTGTGTGTGTGTGTGTGTGTGTGTGTGTGTCTCTCTGTTTGCCAAACAGAGCTGAGCAGCAGGAGTTTTACCGCTCGCAGCTCTCTGCTGCCCTGACGCTGAGGAACATGAGACTATGTGAGGAATTATTGTGATCGTACCGTTCACAGAGAGCCTGCTGTGAATCACTGAGCTTCAGACAATACGTTTTAATGAATGAAGATTAAACAGAAGGTTTACAAGATGAGGTTACATGTTCTCCTTCCTATCCTTGAGCTTCGTCCCTCCAAAACCCGGGTGAGGTCCTGCTGACCGTGTGCGGCTGTGAGACGACTGCTGTCATCGTACACTTGAAGGAATCAGAACCAAAAACAAGCTGAGCACCTGGAAACATGTTCTGCAACAGTCAATATCATCCATCCAATATCCACACCGCTTATCCTGTTCAGGGTCACAGGGCACTGGAGCCTATCCCAGCTGTCATTGGACGAGGGGCGAGGATGCTCACTCTCACACCTACGGGCAGTTTAGAGTCACCATGAACCTAACGAGCATGTGTTCGGACTGTGGGAGGAAGCCGGGAGGGAACCCATGCATGCACAGGGAGAACATGCAGACTCCACACAGAAAGGCCCACTACATCTGAACCGGGACTCGAACCAGGAACCTTCTAGCTAACCACTGCACCACCGTGCAGCCCATAGAAAAATCAACAAGCGAGGCCAGATTTCTCCCTGATCAAGACTTCTGTTTCTGCTGGATCAAAAAGATTCATGACGTAAACAGAACAGTCCATATTTGACGTGATCCATGAAGTTAAGTTTCCATCCAAAATACACAGAGAGAGAGGGAGAGAGGAGCTCAGTGTGTCCCTGCAGGCTGAGCCTGTAGCAGCAGGACTCTGGGCTGAGCCTGAACTGTAAGCTTTATCAGAGAGGAGAGTTTGAAGTCTTAAAAGTAGAGAGGGTGTCTGCCCCCCGGACCCTGACTGGAACATGATTGGAGGCTGCTGCTTCTTCTTCTCTGGGTTGCTGACATGTTAACCTTCTCTGTGACTGATGATGTCTCTCCTGCAGCACAGACATTTATTCCTGAGATGTTCCTGTAGGAGACGTCTGTCCTCTCCCTCTGACGCCTCCTCTCTCCTCTTATTTGAGTCACTCCTCCTGCTGCTGTAGTGGCTGCGTGGGGGGGGGCAGCAGTGGAGGGCTTTGGGGGGATTTTCTGCTGACGTTTGGCTCCTCCTGCTCGCTTGTTATTGCAGTGTATAGATAGGAGCATGCGACGCTGCACCGCCCTCCTCCTCCACCCCGCCTGCTCTACTTTCACCCCGACAGCTGAAACATGGCTCCTGTCGCCGCTTTATCTCCTCCTCTGCCTCACTTTCCCTTCTTCCTCTCCTCTCTCAGCTTCTCTTCCTCCTTTCATTTCCTCAGGACGTGTCTTCTTGTCTTTCCCTGCAGATCTTCCCTCTCTTCTTTATCTTCTCTTATCTGTTTCCTTCAGATAGCGATGATTTATGTCTCTCCTTTGCTTTGTGTTCTCCTTCCCTTTATTCTCCTGCATGTTTTTCTGTATTCTGATAAATTACAGTCAGTTTCTCCTCCTTCTTTGCCTCATAGTCCCCAGCTCGCTCAGATGTCAGGGCTGGAAACGAGACACTTGCATGCAATAGCTGTAAGATGTCTGCCCTGTTCGTCACCTCCTGGTGTTAACCTCTGTGTCTCTGTCCTGCAGAGTCTCTGTGCATCCAGAGGTTCGAGCCCGGCCTCGGGCTCATCGCTCCCATCAACCCCATGATGGCGGGCATCAGCCTGGTCCCGCCTCCTCCTGTTCCCCCCGACATGCCCGTCATCAAGGAGATCATCCACTGCAAGAGCTGCACGCTGTTCCCCCAGAACCCCAGTAAGACCAAAATCAAACAACCTCACCTTCATCATCAGGACTCAAACCTTTGACAGACACAAATAATGCATGTATGAAAGATGTGGATCGTTTCAGTCAGTGGAGGATGGTGTCACTGTCGTTCTGCAGACCTGCCCCCTCCCTCGACACGCGAGCGCCCCCCCGGCTGTAAGACGGTGTTTGTGGGAGGCCTGCCAGAGAACGCCACCGAGGAGATCATCAGGGAGGTGTTCGATCAGTGCGGAGAGATCAACGCCATCCGCAAGAGCAAGAAGAACTTCTGCCACATCCGCTTCAGCGAGGAGTTCATGGTGGACAAAGCCCTCTACCTGTCAGGTGAACAACCAGTGAAGCACTATGACAGGTCCAAACCCTTCAAAGCCACCAGACTCCAAAACAAACTAACCAACTAAAACTGAATTAGACCGATATCTTCCATGTCCTGTGAGCTTAAAACACTGTTTTTATGAATGGAGTCTGGTGTGTGTGCAGAGAGCGATGTAACGTCTGTCTGTGGTTAAAACAATCATCTCTGTAGGGATCCTTTCTGTCATGTTGTCACACACTTAGAATATCAATCTGAGCCTGTCAGTGGAAACAACAAGAACCTTTAGTGGACGACCTTTGACCCATCAAGGATTATGTTGCAGCCTTTTAGAGCCCAAAGTGTGTATGGGATCCAGGATTTAAAGATTAAATCTTTAATATCATGTTTAACATCGTGTGTGTGTCCTCTCAGGGTACCGGATGCGTATCGGCTCCAGCACTGACAAGAAGGACTCGGGGAGGATCCACGTGGACTTTGCTCAGGCCCGAGACGACCTGTACGAGTGGGAGTGTAAACAGCGCCTGCTGGCCAGAGAGGAGCGGCACCGACGCAAGATCCACGAGGACTTCCTGAGACCGCCGTCTCCTCCTCCCATCGTGCACTACACCGAGCACGAGGCGGCGCTGCTCGCCGAGAGGCTGAAAGGTGAGAGAGACGGGGGTGAGCTAGGAGTTCATCTTTGTACACGTCAAAGATCAACACGCCTGCTGCTCTGTGTGTGTGTGTGTGTGTGCGTGTGTGCGTGCGTGCGTGTGTGTTTGTGTGTGTGTGTGTGTGTGTGTGTGTGTGTTTGTGTGTGTGTGTGTGTGTGTGTGTGGATGGTTTTACAATAGGTTGAGTCTGTGTTGATTATCCTGGACAGATGGAGATATGGCATGTGTGGCAGAAACATAAATAAGTAAATAAAATAAACAAATAAATGGGTATAATGTTACTGCATTAATAGAATTCTATAATAATTATATACTATATAATATTAACATATAAGCAATCAAATAATATAATATAACTTAATATAGTACAATATAATATTATATGATATATAATCATAATACAATATCATATCATATCATATAATGTATGTACAACCCTATAATGTAAAACAATATAGTTTCGTATATTGTGATGATGAGCATTATTTTGAAATTGAACTGAATGTTTTTCCTCTCTTCCCCTTTTAATAAAACCTCCTTTAAGTTTAGTTAACATTTTAAGTTTTTGGGGCAATGTTACTTGGGGCCGCACCCAAACAACAAACCTGGTAGCTGCATGTGCATGCTTATATTCACCAAGCAAATGTGATTTTACCAATGACAGCAATTCACTGGTAAGCAAAGCTCAAAGTTCAGGCCCCCCTGGTATAACCAAAACTCACTTTTACACTCTGGTTTTGATACGGATTAAACAACTTTGATATAATGTGTTTATAATTGTACCTCAGAGAAGCAAGCAGGATGATTGTCTAACCTCTTGCTTATGCTAGGCTGGCTGCTCCTCACTTGTTCAAATTCTTTATGCTAAGCTATGCTAAGCTAAGCTTTACCTGGCTTTAGCTACATATTTACAGTATAGAAATGAGACAGGTTTAGAGCATCTTTTTGAACAATGTGAATATACGTGCATGTCCCATTATGTTGAACAATTAATTGAAGAATGTGTGGGGTTAATTCCAGCGGTGTTAGTGCCAGCCTGGGGGAAAGCAGAGGATGGACTTGGGCTGTGATCTGCCTGGATCATCCATCCAGAGTCACACACAGTCGTCAAAGTTACTCAGCCCTGACAGCAAGAGGAGCAGAGATGAATGAAACAGACTTATTTATTTATCAAAGTCTTCAAAAATAGCCTGGGGATGCTAATACTGCCAATTCTACTGAGAGTCCACACTCCTCCGTAGCTCTATCAATCCTTCAGCTCTTTTTAAAAATCTTTCGTTACATGGC
>NW_027211659.1:28825000-28845000 GCF_022749685.1 Semicossyphus pulcher
GCAGTCTGTGTAGAAAGTCCGACCTTTATAAAACCTTCACATCCTGCTCTCAGCTGTGAGATCAGCAGACTTCCTGTGTGTTTGAAGGATTCAGTCAGAGAACAGTCGTGTACGTCTTCATCACATTGAAGCAGCTATGGTTTACATCAGAGAGAGACTGCTGCAGCTACAGCAGGATGAGCTGCTCGTCTCTGTTTATCAGTAAACTGAGCAACCAGTGGAAACCACAGAGTTCAAACTGGGATCGTCAGAGCTCCGAGACTCACAGTGACTCATCTGTGCTCCCACACACACCTCACACTGCCAGCATGATCACATGATCAGCAGTCAGACCGGCGTTATAGAGTTTTACCTGTAAATACTTTTTAATCAAAGTCACGATTCAGGACTTCCACAGGTGATATGAAAACATGAGATCACAGTCAGAGGTGTTGTTACTTTTGGCTGCTGTCACACCTGAAGTCTGTTTGAATCAAAGAGCAGATTGTTACACTTTACCTCCAGCCTGGTTTGTGTTCACGAGGCAGCTCTCTGCTCTCTGATTGGTCAACAAAGAGCGAGAACAAGAAGAGAGAGTCACAGACGGTCATGTTTTTTTTTTACTTGTAACCGACATCGTCCCACAGATCGATCGGCTCTGTCCTCCTTTAGTTGTTCACACTTTGAATACCTACCCACTCGCTGCCTGGCTGCATGGCGCCTCTGCAGGTGTCAACATCCGTTAACAACCCACAATGCACTTTGTTTGGTTTGCTTCCTGTATCAGGTCCTACTTTAAGTCCGTTTATGTTCTCACGTGAATCGAACCGGGCCGTGGTTCATTTGGAAACAGAGCGAGTCCCGATTTTCTGCCGTCCAGTGGTTTGGTCCGCACCAGAGTTTGAATGTGTTCTCACCTGTTCAGACGAACTGGACTTTTAGTGTAAAGTTGTAAGTGTGGACCAAAGCTGTCAGGTGTGAACGCACCTTTACTTTCAGTGGCTGCATGGGCGAACGACCTGCAGGGCCAAAAGGTTTCTGATGGACGGATGGTTCTGCTAAACTTACCGCTGTTTTAAAAGTGTAGCTGCTGTTAGCTTATTAGCTCAGTTAGCTGTGCAGCTAGGGGCACTATTAGCTGACTCCGCCCGCTCTGCCCGCTCTGAGGTGTTTAATTGTCTAACTAGCACTGGAGCTTCAGACCAGCTGGAGGTCGAGGTCTTTTAGGCCCGGGGCGGGGGGGGGGGCTGATGTTTCTCCTGACAATGCAAAGAAGCGTCCCCGACACAACAGTTAGCTTCTGTGGTCCCCTCCTCTGCTCCGTCCTCCGTCAGACTCAGCAGCAGGTTTCCTGATTGTAGCTCGACCTGCGCCTCTGAGCCGCGCTCCCACCCAACATCAACAGTCGAGTCTCTCTCTGAATAACCTTTTTGAATTCATTCTTCTCCCCTAACAGCGGGCAAATGGATTTAATTCTCCCGTTCAGCGGTGCCTCATTGTGCTCTCTGTAATGTGACTGTAATCTGCTGTGTGCGTGAATGGAGCTGTATCAGAGCGGGGACAGTGTCTTCTTACAGGTTGTGTTGCAGCGGGTATTGAGCTCATTAAATGTTCTCTAATTCACTCTGTTCTGCCGCCGCCCGCTCCTCCACCGCTCCGTTCAATTATTATTCAAATGAAGGAGAACGACGGCGTCCGCAGAGGCTTTTATGACCGAGACTGAAGCTGCTCCACGTTCTGGTTGGAAAGCTGAAAATCAAAAACGCCTTTATGTTCGATGGCTGCGACGCGCTCACAGAGGCGTGAACAGTGAACGCCCCCCAGGAGGAAGATTACATCTGCTGTTTGTTTAGCCCGACTGAGTGTTCAAGGTCCCGTGAAATATGTTCAATATCCAAACGTGCACGAGACAGGAAGCTGGAGAGGAAGTGCTCTGAGACTGCAGTACCCATGAAGCATGTACAAACACCTCAGTGCACGACACACTCACAGTAAAAGTACTGCAGTATTCTCTCTACATGTATTAAAGTATCACAGTAAAAGTACTGCAGTATTCTCTCTTCATGTAGTTAAAGTATCACAGTAAAAGTACTGCAGTATTCTCTCCTCATGTAGTTAAAGTATCACAGTAAAAGTACTGCAGTATTCTCTCCTCATGTAGTTAAAGTATCACAGTAAAAGTACTGCAGTATTCTCTCCTCATGTAGTTAAAGTATCACAGTAAAAGTACTGCAGTATTCTCTCTACATGTAGTTAAAGTATAACAGTAAAAGTACTGCAGTATTCTCTCCTCATGTAGTTAAAGTATCACAGTAAAAGTACTGCAGTATTCTCTCTACATGTAGTTAAAGTATCACAGTAAAAGTACTGCAGTATTCTCTCCTCATGTAGTTAAAGTATCACAGTAAAAGTACTGCAGTATTCTCTCTACATGTAGTTAAAGTATCACAGTAAAAGTACTGCAGTATTCTCTCTACATGTAGTTAAAGTATCACAGTAAAAGTACTGCAGTATTCTCTCCTCATGTAGTTAAAGTATCACAGTAAAAGTACTGCAGTATTCTCTCCTCATGTAGTTAAAGTATCACAGTAAAAGTACTGCAGTATTCTCTCTTCATGTAGTTAAAGTATCACAGTAAAAGTACTGCAGTATTCTCTCTACATGTAGTTAAAGTATCACAGTAAAAGTACTGCAGTATTCTCTCCTCATGTAGTTAAAGTATCACAGTAAAAGTACTGCAGTATTCTCTCTACATGTAGTTAAAGTATCACAGTAAAAGTACTGCAGTATTCTCTCTACATGTAGTTAAAGTATCACAGTAAAAGTACTGCAGTATTCTCTCCTCATGTAGTTAAAGTATCACAGTAAAAGTACTGCAGTATTCTCTCCTCATGTAGTTAAAGTATCACAGTAAAAGTACTGCAGTATTCTCTTCATGTAGTTAAAGTATCACAGTAAAAGTACTGCAGTATTCTCTCTTCATGTAGTTAAAGTATCACAGTAAAAGTACTGCAGTATTCTCTCTACATGTAGTTAAAGTATCACAGTAAAAGTACTGCAGTATTCTCTCCTCATGTAGTTAAAGTATCACAGTAAAAGTACTGCAGTATTCTCTCTACATGTAGTTAAAGTATCACAGTAAAAGTACTGCAGTATTCTCTCTACATGTAGTTAAAGTATCACAGTAAAAGTACTGCAGTATTCTCTCCTCATGTAGTTAAAGTATCACAGTAAAAGTACTGCAGTATTCTCTCCTCATGTAGTTAAAGTATCACAGTAAAAGTACTGCAGTATTCTCTCTTCATGTATTAAAGTATCACAGTAAAAGTACTGCAGTATTCTCTCTACATGTAGTTAAAGTATCACAGTAAAAGTACTGCAGTATTCTCTCTACATGTAGTTAAAGTATCACAGTAAAAGTACTGCAGTATTCTCTCCTCATGTAGTTAAAGTATCACAGTAAAAGTACTGCAGTATTCTCTCTACATGTAGTTAAAGTATCACAGTAAAAGTACTGCAGTATTCTCTCTACATGTAGTTAAAGTATCACAGTAAAAGTACTGCAGTATTCTCTCCTCATGTAGTTAAAGTATCACAGTAAAAGTACTGCAGTATTCTCTCCTCATGTAGTTAAAGTATCACAGTAAAAGTACTGCAGTATTCTCTCCTCATGTAGTTAAAGTATCACAGTAAAAGTACTGCAGTATTCTCTCTACATGTAGTTAAAGTATCACAGTAAAAGTACTGCAGTATTCTCTCCTCATGTAGTTAAAGTATCACAGTAAAAGTACTGCAGTATTCTCTCCTCATGTAGTTAAAGTATCACAGTAAAAGTACACATCAGTATATCTCCTGTGTATGTTTCCTCCCTCAGACGATCATAAGTTCAGTGAGGCGACGGCGGTTCTGTTCATGTGGATTGACCGCGGCGAGGTGAACCGTCGGACCGCCAATCACTTCTACTCCATGATCCAATCGGCGAACAGCCACGTGCGGCGCCTGATGGGGGAGAAAGCTCAGCACGAGGAGGAGATGGAGCGAGCCAAGGAGGTGTTCAAGAACGCCCTGATGGCCATACTGACACAGTGTAAGGAGACGCTTTAATATGTTTGAACAGACACAGTCGTAAACAGAGCTGGGAGGAGTCACTGTAAGAACTGTGACTCAGCAGTTACTCAGGTAAGAGCGTCTCTGCATGACTTGTTTTAATGAAGTCCAGGAAGAGCAAGAATTTAAGAATGCAATCAGACACCAAGTCAAGAAACACATTCATACTTGTGAGAACATCTGTCTCTGCTGAGTGGCAGTTTCACTATATCTATGAGGTCACACGTGGGCTGAGATCTGTCTCACTACAGCGCTATGAAGCCAAAACAAACAGACTTAATGACAATAAACAGGCTGACAGGATGCTGAAAGAACTACGTCAGGATGCATGTTTGTAAACAGGCTGAACTCATGCTTTGTCAGGTCTGTCTGCAAGACGGCACAAGCACTACTTTAAAATGACTGTTTTTTGAATGGAGTTTGGTTTGAGCATTTCTGATGCAACAGAAGGATGTCAGGAGAATCTTCTGCAACAGCCTCACATTTATTTTGGAGCACATCCTGGTGACGTGCATGATTCCCTCTGCCGCTGTCTATTCACACTTTGTGAATGTAGCACCTGCAGCTTCCCCTGCAGCTTCCCCTGTCCCCATTCAACCTTCTCGTTGGGGTTTTATTACATTAAATAAGGGTGTAATAACCTTCGCAAACACTGACAGACAACAGGATGAGTTACACATCCTAAAACTAAAGCCGTGTTGTCAGAAACCCTTGTGTTGTTTTTATGACGGTGTATAAACACGGGGGATGATCTCCGTCGCCCTCAAGTGTGTCTGCTGACGTCCCCTCGCTCGCTCAGATCACAGAGGTTCAGAGCATGAAGTCAGTCTCACCACGTCTGTTTTAAAACCTGCCTTAAAGCAAGTCATTTACTCTGCCAGCATCTCAGCCCAGTCTCCATGACAACCGTCTCCCCATCAGCTCCATTATCTCCAGCTCGCTGTGCGGCAGCGATGAGGTCAGTCACACCGAGGTTTGAGAGGCAGCGGTGTAAAAACGCTCTGACCTTTCACAGACGGGCTGCAGGACATACCAGCACACGGCTGCTGGTTCTGATGCAGGAAATGGGATGGTCTGACTCGATTAAAACTCAAAGCTTCATCGGGGAGGCCGAAAATGGAACGGACGAGAGATGTTTTTTGCTAACTCAGTCACATTACTTTGAAAGTCTAACCACACGCTGCAGATGCAGTCGTTGCTTTTCGCACGTCATATCTGAGAAGTGTGAGATGAGTAGGTGTTGTCCTGTGAGCACATTCAGAGTGCACGTACAGACGCTCGATGGAGGCCACAGGAGAGCCTGAAGGTGTCGTCTGCTCCTTCAGAATAGTGATGATGATTAACAGGTCAGATGAACAGTCTTTATCAGTCGGTGTCGACGGGCTGCGGAGGTAAGTGAAGTCTGAGTGTGTTTATCACAGAAAGTCCAGAAGGCAGAACGCAGTTTGTTTCTGTTCATGTTTGGTGAGTGAAGATGATGTCACTGAAATGTTTGACTGACACACGAGAGAGAGTGATTCTGTGAAGGCAGCATTTAACAG
Organism: Semicossyphus pulcher; assembly: GCF_022749685.1. Lineage (NCBI taxonomy): Eukaryota > Metazoa > Chordata > Actinopteri > Labriformes > Labridae > Semicossyphus > Semicossyphus pulcher. Next base: position 28,830,628 of record NW_027211659.1, read on the forward strand.
AATGTTTCGCTTTAATCACTAAATTTAAAAACTTATATTTTCATCCTTTTTATGGACTTCATGTAAACTGACGAGTGTGAAAATGAGCCTCCATTCTGACTCAATGCTGCCTTAGTGAGTCGTGAAGGAAGTGAAGCTGCAGGTGATGTAAGTACAGAGCAATGGACAGGAGAGAGACTGATCACAGGACACACACACACACACACCACCAGACCTAATAACAATACAAGTTGTACAATCGTCTGATTCTGTTTATGACACAATATTTGTGTCATAACGATAAATAATTATATTTATGATAAATTAAAGACTCCTTCACTCACACATTTGTGACTTTCTTCACAGGAGCGCTTCACTCCTCGTGCGTTCATCATCTGCTCAGTGAGTCTCTGCAGGACGTCAGAGGACCATCTGTTTTACAGGGACCTGTTCTATATTAAGGACAGAAGCTGTCTGAGGTTCACGTCTGCAGACGAGCACGGCTGCTTTTCATTTACAGTTTTTCACAGCCTCTTCATCTGTCCTCCAGAAGGCCGCCGCGCTCTGAAACTCGTAAAGTAAATAAAGTCTTCAGGGATGAAAAGTGCATCAGTCGCTGTCAGAATGGAAATGGCTGAGTCATTTGGAAAGCTAGCCAAACAACACATCCACTCAGGTTTACATGAGCTTTAAGTTAGTCAGCTAGCTGTAGCTTAGCTTGAACACAAGGGGCTATGGTTGTTAGCTAATAAAGTGATTTTAAACTACAAGCGAGCCAATCGGCACAGAGAGTCTGGATGAATTAGCTTTCTTTTTTGACTCAAGACAATGTTATGCTAGTTAGCTAGCTAGCAACCCGTCTGAGTAAGCAAGGTAACATTAGCTAACATTACCACACAGAGGTTCATCAGGCTACATGTAATGAGACTTGTTTTGTGTCCGCCTGACTTCTTTGTTACTTCTCATTAAAACACATATAAAAGACTCAGATTGTTTCCTGCTAATGACGGTCTCCTCTTTGAGTCAGGGTCAGAAGTGTTTGGGACAGTCTGAGTCTGAGCACATGATGAAGCAGTTTGTATTTGGAGTGAACTGTTCCTTTAATATGAAGCTAAGTTCGTTATTATCCGTGTCGTGGTCGGTGTGTGTCCTCGGTCTCTCCTCTGTCCGCTGTACGAGCCTCAGTCAGAGCTGCAACGCTACATAAACGGCTTGTTTTGTCTTGACCCCCCTCCTCCTCCTCCCTCCTCCTCCCTCCTCCTCCTCCTCCTCTTCCTCCTCCTCTTCATCCTAAAGTCGAGCAGATCACCACCGTTTTCACCGCCGCCACCAGGCAAAAGGCATGGGACCATTTCTCAAAAGCTCAGCGAAAGAACATAGACATTTGGCGAAAGCAGTGTGAGGTTGGTACTCCTTCTGTTTCCTCCTCAGATCTCTGATTTCTGCTCTGCTGTCACTGCTGAGACCTCAGGAGAGCGCTGACAGACAGACAGACAGACAGACATGTGGGACCTGTTGTTGTTTTCTGGATGCATCACCCTCACAGACAGACAGACAGACAGACAGACAGATCGGCCTCTGATCTCTCCTCCTCCCTCAGGATGTAAACCAAAGATCTGACGCCTCCTGGAAAGTGTGAGGCACCAGTGATTCCCAGGCTGAAGTGTGTGATGAATCTTTCATCCAGAGTCACATTTAGATCACGAGTAGAACATGAGTTAATGAAGGAGGGACAATCCGTCATTGTACTCAGGCGGGAGCAGCCTGCTGATCTGCTGAGGGGACAAACATGGAACATATTTCATACGTCTTTATGTATGCATTTACATATATGATATTTCACTCTTGTCCAGCACACATCTGCCAATAATACATACAAGAATAAATACAGCAGGGTCATTCGTCCTTCAGTCCATTATATAAAACAAAAGCAATCAACTGTCCAATCACAGCCGCGGGATGGGACAATGGGCGGAGCCACCAGAGCCACATGGACGGTAAACTAAAAGCTCGTGCATCATGTGACTCGGGTAGCTTTGAGTCAGCCTGGACCACCACACAGAGAAGGATGCTGATAAGGCTGGAGTCTGAGTACGGCCGGAGATGGACTCACTTTTTAACCTCGCGTTCTCGAACACACCCGTCTGCAGCATGAACGTAACTGTTCACACGCGTCTCTGCACTGCGTGTGTTACTGCAGGATACCTCTAGAGGGCGCAGCAGAGAGCTCAGGCCGTATGCAGCTACTGTATGTGCGGGATGTAAACAAACAGACATGGAGACGCTCGAGGAGGTTACTGTGATGTTCACTCTGAGGTCACAGCAGAAACAGCTTCTGTGTGTTCAGTGGACAGAACACACCGTCTGCTCCGTCCCCGCTCCGTCTCTCCAACATGTTCCTCCGTGCACAGACGTAACGCTCCCGGACTTGTTCCCATTTAGTTTTGCAGGTTTCCACGTCGACTTCTAAAACAGAACTTATCTGTCTGCGGCTGTTTGACAGGCATGTTTGTCTCTGACACATCGTACAGTAGTCTTACGAGCTGCTAGATGCAGTTTTGGGCGAGCGGAAAAGAGCTTTAAAAACATGATGTACTCAGAAACTGAACAAAGACTCCTCAGAGCGTCTCCTGAAGGTCGCCGCGCCCTTTAACCCCTCTGATCTACTAAAGCACATGTTAGCTAACTGTGGAGCCGATGCTGCAGACATGATGTGTGCCAGCTGCTGTCAGCTGTAATCAGCTCCGCCCATGACCCCGCCCCCAGGCTGTGATTGGACAGGTGATCATTTTTTTGTATCGTCAGTATTAGCCGGCCTGTGCTGCCCCCTGCTGGACGACACTGAAACACAACATTGTCTTCTTTGATGTGATTACCTTTTAACTGTTCTTTAAATTAACTTTTCAGTTTAATGTTTTGTTAAATGTTTTTTTCTGCACGTTAAATCTTCTGTAGATAAAATGAATTCAGCAGCATGACTCTGACCTCTAACCGTCACTGAAGCTTCCTGTGAGGCAGCTCAGTGTCTCCACTTACTGTAGCTTTGGTCGTAAACGAGGTAAGAGACGGTTGATGAGACAGAACTATCTCTCGCATGCTACAGTCCCTTCTTTATTGGCCTTGCACCTGTGGTAAGTCTACCTGTACCTCTGTCTCTAACTTTATAAAACCTGGGTGCCTGACAGTGCGGCGTTCTTGTCCTCGGAGGGCCTCGCTCTGTCACAAATGTGCGCTGAGATCTCAGCTGACAAATGAACAGATAATGAAAATGGCAGCAGGAAAGAGATCTGATTTCCCTGCGGGCTCCGACAGCACTGATGAGACATAATGCAGCTCTCTGCTCTCATCGCTGACGGTCTCCTCACCAGTTCACTCCATGAAAGCTTTTAGTGCATCAGAGCAGGTCCTCGGCACACGCTCTCACTGAAGAGATTCTTAGTGAAGCAGAAACTAATAACTTATCAGCAGAGCCAGAGGAAATTATTCTGCAAAGTTTGAGAATATTTTTAATTTTTCCTCCAAAGATGTTCAGATATTTTTTGTTTTCAGCGTCTAAACTGTGAATATCTTTAATGACCAGTTCAGTACAAAGCTTCAGCACACAGGCTGTCTGTAAGAAGTGGAAGTAGCCTCTTGTGGGCTGCACGGTGGTGCAGTGGCCTCACAGCTGGAAGGTTCCTGGTTCGAGTCCCGGTTCAGACGTAGTGGGCCTTTCTGTGTGGAGTCTGCATGTTCTCCCCGTGCATGTGTGGGCTCCTCCAGGGAAACTCATTTGGAAGTGTCTTAAACCTGCACTCTTCCTAGTGTCCAGCAGGGGGCGACTCAGTCTGATCCTATAGAAGTCTATGAGAACATGCTCCTCCTCCTCTCCTGATGTATTCCCTCAGTAAACATGTTCCTAATGAGTTTATGGTCTCAGTCTCTAGTTTCAAGTCTTCTTCAACACAGCGTGATGTTCATTTAGTCACTGATGCTCCCATTGAGAGTCACACAGACCAGGAAGAGGGGAGGGTTTAGGGCGGGGCTACCTGTGAGTGACGTCTACCACGGCGACCTGAAAAATGTCTTCAGCGTCATGTTGAATTAAAAGACGCTTTGAGGAGGTGGCTGTCAGGACATTTTGTTTAAATTAGCATCCCATTTAATGTCAAGGTCACCGTGAATTACAGATGCAGCTTGCTTACCTAGCTAGCATTAGCTTTAGCGGATTACTTCAGATTAGCTCCTCTCCAGCTGCACCCTCTCTTCTAAATAAACTCACTTCTGGCAACAACAAAAAAGATGGCTGCCTAAATGTGAAACTGAAGGCTGCAAAATGCTAATTCACAAACCAGTGTGCGACGCTACAATGCTATGATGCTACGATGCTACGTCCACTTCTTTTACACAGTCTGTGGTTGGAAGAGAAGAATCAAGTCGCAGCTGAGCTTCAACAGAACAAACTCTTCACTTGAACACAGTCTGAATTATGGATGTGACGCCCCCATTTTATTTTGAAAATCTAAAAGGAAGTGTAAGAAGAGTTGATGTGTGTGTGTGTGTGTTGCTGAGGACCTCGTGCTCTGTGTGTGTCTGCTGTGATGTTTTAGGAGCTGAGGAACGCTCACAGCGAGGAGATCATGGGCATCAGGCGGGAGGAGGAGATGGAGATGTCCGACGAGGAGTCGGAGGAGAACCCGTGTAAGAGGCTGCGCACGGAGAACGGTACGAAACACCGGAGACACAGCCACACACATGCACACACACACACACAGACACGTACGCACACGCACACGCACACACACACACAACAGGAAGTTATTTATGTTACATGATCTTCTCTTGTCCAACTACTCTCCTCTCTCCCTCCTCTCCTCCCCTTTTTCTCTCCTTGTTTCCTTCCTTTGTTCTCCCTCTTTACTTGTTTTCTTTCCTCTTTTCTCTCGTCTCCTTTCCTAACTTGTTTCCCACTCCATCTTTTGTTTCCTCTCCTCTCTTTTGTCTCCTGTTTTCTTTCCTATGTTCTCTTCTCTTCCAATCTCTCCTCCTCTGCTCTCCTCTCTTGTTTCCTCTGGTCTCCGTCCTCCCCCCTCCTCCCCCATCTCTCCTCCTCTCCTCCTCCCTCCTGCAGGAGTGTGGGACCAGGCGTCTCTGCGGGAGGAGAACGACTCCCTGCGCTGGCAGCTCGACGCCTACAGGAACGAGGTGGAGCTGCTGAGGAAGGAGGCGAGAGGAGCGGGTCGCCTGGACGACGACCACACGCAAACACATGCGCTGACCAACTCTCACGCACACACGCACAGTCCTGAGGCTCAGATCCAGCTGCTGCAGCAGAGCATGCACAGCATGCAGCAGGTACCGGTCAATGATGACGCCATCTTATACACAGCTGAAATACTGTGTTCATCAGATACACTCACAGTCACACCTGTCACACCTGTCGCACCTGTCGCACCTGTCTGTCTTTGTATATATTGTGTTTTTTAATGTAGTTGGATTTAGATCATTCTGAAGCTGCTTTAAGCCGTATTTATTATAAGCCTGCCTGTGTCTTCATCACCTGACAAAGGTCACCCGACGCTGGACAGTCTTGTGTCGGTTTGGGTTGTTATCAGTTCACCTGTTGTTGTAAAGCTTTTAGGAGACGTTGGTTAAAGGTGTGGAATTGTGTTCTAGCTGCCCTAAAGCAGCAACAGGCTCACTAACAGAAATGTCGGGCTCATTAAACTCATCTTTCTTTAATTCCACTCAGTGTCACAAAGTGCAGCTGCTGTCGCTGCGTCTGTCTGAAAGCGTCTCCTGCAGCCGTGACAGTCTGCTGACCTCAGAGCAAGGTGTGCGCTTGTTTCGAGTCACACAGACGTGCTGGTGGTCGTTCACGTCGCTCTGAGTGTTCAGGCGCTGACATGTGAATGTGACGCTCCGGCAGGAAACACACAGAGTTTACAGAAGAGTGTGAGCAGGAGGAACTCTGCTGCTGCGAGGGGATGTGAAATAAACGCTCGACAGCGGCTGCGCAAACATGTTGAGCCTCCACGAAGCGGGGATAGGTCAATACTGTGGAAGGGAACCAAGAGCCTGCGTAACGCCAGCGTGGCCACCAGAGGGCCCCCAGAGTACTCCATTACCTTTGATATACATTATGTCCATGGTAATCATACAATGATTATGAGAGCACCTTGGTAGCTGAGTGGTTACAGTTTGCTGTCCTGGTTCGATGAACTCGCTGCCTCTGTTACACCTGGTGTCTCTTTAATGCACATGTGCACTGTGGATGAGGATGAGGCTACAGTCCTCCTCAGGTGGCAGGTATGATGTGAGCAACACGTGAACATCGGTAATGTGTGCGTGTGTGTGTGTGTGTGTGTGTATTCACAGTAGGTGTGCAGTAGTCAGAAGTATCATCAGCATCGACGTGGAGGAGAGTGTGTGAGTCTCCAGTTTCTCCAAACAACAATTAAAATATCTGTTACAACATTAAAGCTCGTGTTACATCACACAGCCTGAGGGGACACGCGCACACACACACACACACACACACACACACACACACAGCGCTGAAGGTTGAACAGGTGAAATGTTCTGATGTAAACGGTCAGACAGGCTGATGAGGTGTCTGTGTAAAGATGCCCTCGAGCAAGGCATTAAACCCCCGAGCTGCTGCAGGTGTGTGTGTGTGAGTGTGAGTGTGAGTGTGAGTGTGAGTGTGTGTGTGTGTGTGTGTGTGTGTGTGTGTGCAGACAGGTTGATATCAGAAACAGCTGCGAGCTCACTTTGTTTACTTCCCTCAAGCAAACAAAAAACAAGCAGAGTGTTTTTCAGAGCTCTCCCATGATGCTTTGCTGCACTGCTTCCATAAACACAGAGACGGTTTGTTAGAGCTCGACGCTCGTTTGTTACCAGTTAGCCTGATGTGACTCGACTTCCTGTCTGTCTCGATCTGAAGTGACAGTGCTGATAGAAGCAGGCACATTAGAGACAGCCGTGCGCGCACACACACGCACACACACACACGCACACACACGCACACACACGCACACACACGCACACACACGCACACACACACACTCGCACACACACACACACACACGCACACACACACACACACACACTCGCACACACACACAGACACACGCACACACACACACGAACACACACAGACACACACACACGCACACACACACACACACACACGCAGCCTGCTGGCTTGCTAATGTGTTGCGTTGTTGACTTCTAACTGTGTGAGAGAACGTCACCATGCTGTCGCTTCTCGTTTGTCACCTGCTGCTCGCTCAGAGAGCGAATCAGAGCTTTGATGAATCTTCCTTCACGTATCACAGTTTTTATTTACCGTGAAATAATTGAACACTCGCTCAATAATATTAGTTATTAGTTTGTTCAAATAATACACACATCCTCAGAGTTAGAGCGGCCATCATGACCTCTCCCTGTGCCTCTGCACTGTTCACTAACACTGTGAGCGATTGGTCAGGACTGTCTCTGCAGTTTGAATAGTAAAACTCTGTTCAGCCACTGCGCGGATAATCATGTCTGTAACGTCAGCAGGCTGTAAGCTGTATCTGAGCAGACAGGAAAATAACACCTTCACAAAGGTGTGCTTAAGGTGTCGTAACCAGAGGAGGGAAGCACGTCTGATCAAAATCATCAGTGTCAAAGTTTCCTTCTCAAACAAAGCTCTGATGTTCGGTGACTTTCAGGTGAACCGAGCGTCAAATATTCTCCATGTTTCTGTTCAACAACAAATCGATCAGAGAACAGCTGGGTGAAGAGTGAGTCTAACTGATGATCTGAATACAGTTAGCAGTGTTCATGCTGCAGCCTGGGGTCTTTGAACAAGTCCTCTTGATCAGAGCGAATAGTTTACAGTCCAACAACCCGACTTAGACTTTAGATACAGCCATGCTAACTTAGTTAGCATTTCTGTTAGCTTAAAGGCTATCCTGTTAGAGAGGTCAACAGACATTCTGTGTGTTTAACTTTGACACAGCTCCGATGAAAACGGACTGCTCCACCTGCTTACTCATTTTTAAATATCATCAATTAAGACAAATGTGTTTCTTAATGCTGCATCGTGTGTGTGTGTGTGTGTGTGTGTGTGTGTGTGTGTGTGTGTGTGTGTGTGTGTGTGTGTGTGTGTGTGTGTGTGTGTGTGTGTGTGTGTGCTTGTCTTCCAGCAACTGCTCAGTCTGCAGGAGAAGCTGAAGAGTAAAGAGGCAGAGCTGGAGCAGGCGAGAGAGGAGCATCACTACCTGGAGGGGGAGGTGCGCACGCTGCGAGACAAGGTGTGTACTCAGCTGATTGGTCTGACACTTCCTGATAATAAATCCAGTGATGTCACAGATCAATCATAAATCTCATATTGTCGACTTGTTGCTTCAAATCTGCCTCAGTCTCAGTTTCTACAACTGAACATGTAACAGACGAGGAGACGTGACACAACACAGATGTCAGCCTTTGTCTGTTTTAGCTGTAATTTAGTTTGTCGTGACCCAACACACACACACACACACACACACAGATGTTTCAGGCAGGCTGAGCTGACACACACAGTTATATATGGAGCTAATGCAACATCTCACATCACCTGAGAGGAGCTGCAGCGGCAGCTTTGATACAGAGACCTCCATTTATTTAAAGTGCTTTTTACAATCCCTCTGCCTTTTTCATGGTCTGTAAACACACACACACACACACACACACACACACACGCACACACACACACACACACAAACACACACAGGTTTAAAATGATGAGGGATGAAGGGGGGATTTGAAGGACACAGGGGCTGCTATGGTAACAACCCCGCCAGGATGTGTTTCTGCTTCTTCCTGCTGAGTGGAGAGTGGTTTGACCTGAGACATGAGTGTGTGTGTGTGTGTGTGTGTGTGTGTGTGTGTGTGTGTGTGTGTGTATAAATACTTGTGTGGACCAGTCAGCCGGTCACATATAAACTGTATCAGTCCTCCTCATGTGCTGCGTGCTGTAGTAACGCAGGTGTTGCATCTTTTCTTTGTCACATCATAAAGCAGGTGTCTTGTATGTGATGGTGTAACCAGCAGGACGCCTTCAGTCTGGAGGGATTTACTGACCCTCCAGCAGCAGTTAGCTTAGCATCAGTATCTGCACACAGTGCTGACCTCAGCTGCTCGCTTCACACCCCAAACAGCTGGAAACAGAACGAGCTAACGAGATGTTCTGTGATGACGTTCAGTGGCTCCTTTAAGGGCAGCTCCAGTATTTTTAAAGCATGAGCCTATTTTTTTTCATCCACTAAAAGTTCTTGTTGTTTCCACTGACAGGCTCAGATTGTTCTTCTAAGTGTGTGACAACATGACAGAAAGGATCCCTACAGAGATAGACCTTTTTGTTACAGAGGAAGATGATTGTTTTAACCACACACAGACGTTACATCGCTCTCTGCACACACACCAGACTCCATTCAGAAAAACACTGATTTTACAGAACACAGGAGCTGCTGCTCTGCGGCCCCTGCAGCCTGTGTGATGGCTGTCACCTGAAGCAATCTACCGGACCATTAAAAACACTTAGACCTGTTATAAAGAAATAGTGTAATCAGCCTTTAAACAGAACGTCCCTGTTGTCTGAGCTCAGGACCGTTGGGAAGTGAAATGTAAATGAAGCCGAGTTCACACAACCTGCATTTTCAACATCATTTCTTCTCCCTCCTCAAATGTTTACTCGTCTTCTAAAGTCCAGGTGTTTCTCTTTTTGCTCTTCATGATGTTTGAACCTGCTGGTTCACACTCTGCAGCGAGCAGCTCCTCTATACATGAGAAAACACATGCAGGGGCTGAATTAAACATTATTGCGCTCCGACGTAATGCATCCATCAGTGCTCATGCTGCTGCAGGAAGGAGAGGGAGGCGGGGGAGGAGGGGGAGGAGAGGGAGGAGGGGGAGGAGAGGGAGGAGGGGGAGGCGGGGGAGGCGGGGGAGGAGGAGGAGGAGAGGGACACGTGTTTTATTAAGTGGTTCTACAGATTAGATTTAAACAGGATATATATACTCTAACATCTCGTGTGTATAAACCTGAATATAGGTGTATCTGAGTGAAGTCATCAGGGAGACACAAACTATACTGTTGCTGTTTGTTTGCACATGTTTCATTTCTTGACACCTCAGTAAATGAGGATGTTTGGTGGGCGGAGCGAGGTGTCATCAGCGTAGCGGTGGATAAGAAGTTAAACCAGGGATGTGTTGAGCTCGTTCGCTCTCTGTGTGTTTGATGAATTACCTGATAAAACATGACCTGAGTGACCGACAGCAGCCACACTGCAGATATCCTCCTGTCATGTTACAGGACCAAACAAACTTTATGGATCCATGGAGGGAAATTCACTTGTGAACAGCTCACACGTCAGGAAAAAGGGACAAAGATAATTAAGTGAACAGTTTGGGTTTTCTATGCATCCATCATCCACACCGCTCATCCTGTTCAGGGTGACGGGGAGCTGGAGTCTATCCCAGCTGTCATTGGGCGAGAGGCGGGGTTACACCTGGACAGGTTGCCTGTCAATCACAGGGCTGACACATAGAGACAGACAACCTTTCATGCTCACACTCACACCTACGGGTGATTTAGAGTCACCAGTGAACCTAAAGAGCATGTGTTTGGTCTGTGCGAGGAAGGAGGAGAACCCAGCGGGAACCCACGCATGCACGGGGAGAACATGCAGACAGAGAGGCCCTGCTGGCATGAAATACAAACGTGACCACGACTTCTGATTATAAAGGTCCACTTTCAGTCTGGACTACGGATGAGTCACCGTCAGACCTCCCTCCGGACACTGAGCAGTGAAAGCATCAGGTTTAGTGAGATGCAGAACTGGACAAAAGATAGTGAATCAGAAGTAAAAGGAACCAAAATGTCTGAATGTTTACTGACAGGAGTGAAAGAGAGTCCATCAGGCTCTGTGTGCAGAGGAATACACCACAGACACCACAGAGGGACATGAAGGAAGCATAGGTATGAAGAAATATATGAGACGCAAAGAAGGGAGTGAACAGCAGACTCCATTGTAACCTAAGATGCACAAAGTCTCCATGTGATAAACAGGTTTGTTCTTTTAATGGTGGTGCGTGTTTGTGATGTGGTGATGAATCATTCATCAGAGCTTCTCAGTGGACAGATCCTCGAACAGACACATGTATAAAACAGGAGAACAGAAACACACGCTCCTCTGCTGCAGAGCAACCACTGCTCTCACTCCGCCTTTCACTGCCGCTCATCACACGGCCTGCTCCCTCTCCCTCCCTCTCTCTCTCTCTCTCCCTCCCTCTCTCTCTCTCCCTCTCTCTCTCCATCTCCCTCTCTCTCTCTCTCTCTCTCTCTCTCTCTATCTCCCTCTCTCTCTCTCTCTCCCTCTCTCTATCTCTCTCTCTCTAGCTGCTGAACAACAATGTGGAGGCCGTGGACGGGACCAACGGAGAGCTACATGAAAAGGTAACAAATGCACGATAAGATCACACTAGAGGCTGTTCCAACCTTCTCTCCGTCTCATCAGACATCTATACTACGATACAGATCGTCTGCTGCTAAACTAAAAACAAGACGACTTATTGTAGTAAGCTGTTGCATGGACTCAGAGGTCAGTGTAGAAGGGATCGAGCGGAAGCTAAACAACCTGTGTGGTGATGGATGAACAAAGTGAAGCTGTGAAAGTGATGTTTCTCTGGTGCCAGCAGCCATTTGATGTGCTGCTGTCCCCAAAGAGCTGCAGGCAGTTTGTTATGCTCTTTATTTAAAGGCTCTGCTTTGGCCTGTGTGACCGAGCAGCTTAGAGAGTAAATACACGTCGAGCGCACTGAGGAGTTTATTCTGATTATCCCATCATGACAGGATTTCAGGATATGATCACTAGAGGTCTTGAAAACAGGAAACCTCAGACAGTATAAGTACAGTTCAGCCGTGTGTCAGAGGTCAAAGGTCACCAGTGTGCATCAGACACATCAGAAGCAGAAGCAGAGAGTGGAGAGAGTCCAGGCTGTTATTTGTGGTCGTCTGCAGCCTCACAGCACTTTACAGCCTGTCACACAACACACACACACACACACACACACACACACACACACACACACATACTGTATAACATGAGGGATAAACTTTTGACCCCGAACCTGCTGAACTGCAAACTGAAGGAGGACGTGGATCCATGAAAGTGTGACGTCTGATATTAAACATGTATGTCCTGTGTGTGTGTGTGTGTGTGTGTGTGTACACCGTGTTCTCTGTGCTTCTAAGAATCAGTGCTGGTAGACGTTCTCTGACTCTGCAGTGTTCTCAGCTTCATGTAGTTTAAGTATCACAACAAGTGACTACAAGTAAAGTAAAGTACTTCCTGTTGAGTAAATAAACTGTTTAATTTAGCACCAATGCTATGAATGTTTTATGTTCTTCATTATGAACTTGACCGTACTGTATTGACCCGTGTGTGTGTGTGTGTGTGTACAGGGGCTGAACGGGTGTGTTCCTGCTCTGTTCCTCAGCAGAGAGAGGAGGAGTGAGGTCGTCATGAGGGGAGGAGTCACGTCAGAGAAGGAGGCGCTGCTCCTGGGTACATTTTCTTCTCCAGTGTGCAGATGTTTCACTTGTTTGAACTCGTGTTTCGTTGTTTTTTATTCTTTATTTTACAGTAATCTGTGTAACACGAGCATTTTGACATTGAGGTAAATACGAGCCCTGATGATCCTTCACAATAAGAGTCTCTCGCTCAGACAGCATCCTGTTCTCTCTCCTCTGAAACAACGCTTTAAGAACCTTTACGACCTGTGCGATGGTTCTCACATGTATTCATCATGTTCTCCTCTAAATCAGACGTGGAACAGGAAGTGCTTTCTGTCCATAGCTCTGTCGTTGCCTGTTAGCATTAGTTAGCATCAGTTTCTGATTAAGAACACGTCTCAGAGGTAGATGATGCTACAAACTGTTAGCGTGTGGATGAAGAGCTATGAGCAGGATTAAACACAGACTGGGACGATGAAACCTCTGACTGGAACTAACCCACAGCTGTTAGAACAAATGAGCCTCCACGTAGCGTCTGTGCAGGAGGTGCTGTTCATGCTACACATGGAGACATCTCTGCATTGATTTCTGTGTGTCTCCTGTGGAGGCAGCTCAGTGCACAGCGGGGCTCTGACTGTTTGTTAGCTTAGCGTTAAAGATGAGTGAACACCCCCACACATGCAGGAAGAGCAGAGCTGACACTGAAGTCAGCTCATGTTGCAGCAGTTTAAACTCTGCTGTCGTCTCCAACGCGAGCAGCTGGTCCGAATCCATCTCAGCTGTTTGTTTCTGTGTCGTACAAACGGTGATGTAGCAGGACGTGCAGCAGCAGCAGCTCACAGTGATCTGTAACTGTGTGTCCGGAGCGGAGGGGAGCGGAGGAGCGGAGGAGAGAGGAGGAGAGAGGAGCGCGGAGGAACAGCAGCACATTTATCTCCATTAGTGCTGCAGAGAAAATCCAGATATGAAGGAGAGAGGAGGCTCAGCGCTGTGTCTGCTGCTGCTGGAGCTCGATGCTGCTTCGCTTTACACACAAGCACACAGAATCACTCTCTCTGTTACAGTGTCTCTGCACACACACACGAGCTAATGTTAATATGGATGCATGGACGGGGCTCATTTTTCTTATTGCTCAGACACAGATAGCTGTGAGAGAGCTTTGATTGTCTTTAAGTGTAGATATTGTTGCTCAAAGGTCAGAGGTCAGAGGTCAAGGTCACTGTGACCTCACAAAACACGTTTGTGACCATAACTCAAGACTTCATACGTTAATTGTGACAAAGCTTCTCACAGGTTTAAAATGATGAAGTGACATTTCATACCCAGAAGGTGAAAGGTCATCTTCACTGTGACAGCATGATGCATCATGTGTCACAGCTCTTCATCAGCACTCTCCCCTCCTCTGGAAACATCTCGTCTCTGAGTGAGGGCAGCATGCTTCTCTCTGGGATCAAACATGTCGCTGTCGTCTTTACTTCCATTTCTCCAAAACAAACACGTCGTACCTTTTGTTTAATAAGTCAACATCCAGAGTCCACACTGACAGACGTGACCTTCACTTGACTCGTTGGCGGAGGCAAACAACCACAAGGCGCTGATTCTAGTTTGTTAAACAAATAAATAAATAAAAGGAGGTTGTGATGTGTCCTGAGGTCAGACCAGCTGAGAGCCACTGCTCTACAGCTGATGCTCTATTAACATGACATCTCACTCTGTCAGGTATCCTGTATGCAGACCTTACAGCCCTCTAAACCAGAATACACCTGGACTAAGTTTATCTTTATTGAGCTGATCGTGTCAGCGTAACGTGTCACTCTTCATGTGATTCAGAGGAGCCTGGTTTCTGGTGTGAAGTCACCGTCATGCAGCGT
>NW_027211659.1:28847500-28857500 GCF_022749685.1 Semicossyphus pulcher
GGATATTCTGCTGGACTGAGGCAGGAAACTGGAGGAGACAGACTTCTGACACTTTGAGGTAAAGAAGTGACGGACGTGACCTCCTCCTCTCTGCAGACCTTCATCACAGTGAAGGTCACCTGGACAGAGCTCGTCAGACCTCCTCACCTGTGAGAGACGTCGTTGAACTGTTGGGTTGTTCCTGAAGGAGGAAAAGTTACACCAAAGTTGATCCGTCACACTTTTGGTTATAAAGCAAAACTTCACACCAAACCTCTTTGAATTTATCAACCAAATCGCAGCATTGATTCACACACAGGGACACATCGTCGTCACTCTCACATTGTTTGTGTGTCGATGAAGCACGAACATAAACTTACATGAACATACAGAAAGCAGATTTCAAACAGTCAAACAAAAACTGTTTATGACTTCAGAAGTTTTCTTTTATTATTAGATTATTTCTTTTTAAAAAGTTTCAGACTCATTTTAAGTGTGTTTGTTGTAAGGCCGGAGATGGACTCGCTTTTTAACCTCGTGTTCTCGAACACACCGTCTGCGTCATGACACACACACGTGTCTCTGCACTACGTGTGTTACTGCAGGATACCTCTAGAGGGCAGCAGAGAGCTCAGGCCGTATGCAGCTGTATGTGCGGGATGTAAACAACAGACATGGAGATGCTCGAGGAGGTTACTGTGACGTTCACTCTGAGGTCACAGCAGAAACAGCTTCTGTGTGTTCGTGGACAGAACACGCCGTCTGCACCGTCCCCGCTCCGTCTCCAACATGTTCCTCCGTGCACGGACGTAACGCTCCCGGACGTGTTCCCGTTTAGTTTTGCAGGTTTCTACATCGACTTCTAAAACAGAACTTATCTGTCTGCAGCTGTTTGACAGGCATGTTTGTCTCTGTGCAGCGGCAACGACACATCGTACAGATGCCTCCACACTGCCCCTACTGCTCATGTGCAGACTGCAGCTCACGTACACGTAGCGTTTATTTTTGAGGACGTGCACAGCCGACGCTCCAAACAGACACAGGGAACACGAACACATAGTTAAAAGCAAGTATATCTCCGGCTTTATAGCCACTTCCTGTTTCCTGTATAGAACACGGGGACGTGGTGCCTCTTGTGGCTGACATAAGGTTTACAACACTTTAATTAATGAGCCTGAGTCACACCTGTGTCACAGATTTAAAAGGTTTGTGCTGAAAAATTACAGAATATCTTCCACGTCTTTTAGAACACAGGAGATAAAACAGTTCTGGACTCCTTCACTTCTCCCTCAGGGCTTCAGTCCAACATGAGACCAAGTTATTATTCTAACAACAGACCTTATCGGACGAGAATAACGGGCTGCAGGTTTAAAATAATTGAACCTGCTGGGTGTGAAACGTTGACTTCCTGCAGAGATCAGGGACACAGACAGGAGGCTGGAAAAGGACAGTAACTGGAGAACACAGGAGGATTTAAATCCGACAGAGAGGCAGAGAGGAGTCAACTCACTGAAGTTATTTCATCATGAACGAGAAGCTGTTCTCTAAAGACACACAGGCTGCGTCTGCATTTAAACCTGGTGAGTGATGTTCCTGTCTGCATGAGGACGAGGAGACGATGTTAAACTGCAGATCAGGAGGAGGTGAACTGTTTGGGTGGTGATGATGGAGAAGAAGACAAAGATGGAGGGATGACGATGAAGAGAGGACTCTGATTTCTTCTGTTTTTTGCTATCAGCTTATTTTCTGCTTCCAGAGACAAAAAGGCTGTAAAGTTACAGACGTGATTTTGTATCGTTCTCCCGTCAAGTTTGTTTTCTTATTTAAATAAAGTTGTTGTTAATTAAGATTTACATTTGAGTCCGTTACACGTCTCACTGAGAGAACACAGCAGTGTAAAGCCTTTTACTCAGGCCGAGACACGTCTATGTTCTGTTCCACCTCAGTGTTCGAATCCAGCTCACAGGATGATGTAAAACTGTGCTCACAACCAGGGAGCTGCTTCTGATGTAACACACACACACACACACACACACATTATCAGATCAACTGTTCCTGGCAGACTGCACACACACACACACACACGCACACACACACACATTATCAGATGTGTGTATGTGTGTGTGTGTGTGTGTGTGTGTGTGTGTGTGTCTGATCTAAATGAAATCTAGGGCAGAGCTTCACACTCTCTGTTAAACCTACACACTGAACACATGAACGTTTCATCCTCTGCTCATGAATCTCTCTCAGCACGAGGACGATGAATCCACAGAGGACTCGCCGCCTCACTCACGTCCATGCAGAGGAATTCATCCTCCCTGCACGCCGCAGTCCCTCCCAGCCCCGAAGGTCCTTATAATGAGCCGAGGCTGGATGTGGAGCAAATGTGAGAGGTGGTGTGATCGCTGGAGAGAAACGTGTGCAGATGGAAGAATTGAGGACAAGTTTTAACCTGATCCAAAGATGAGTTTATCCTCAAGATAAGATCAGAAACAAGAAGAGAAAGTGCAAGAACATCAGGTGATCTAAAACACATTGTGATACAGCATCTGTACAGTTTAACATCCAGGCACACGATGTACAGCTGAAGCTAGCGTAGATACTGTCGATGCATACGGTGCTACAGCTAGCATAGATGCTGCAGATGCATACGGTGCTACAGCTAGCGTAGATGCTGTCGATGCATACGGTGCTACAGCTAGCATAGATGCTGCAGATGCATACGGTGCTACAGCTAGCGTAGATACTGTCGATGCATACGGTGCTACAGCTAGCATAGATGCTGCAGATGCATACGGTGCTACAGCTAGCGTAGATGCTGTCGATGCATATGGTGCTACAGCGAGCATAGATGCTGCAGATGCATACGGTGCTACAGCGAGCATAGATGCTGCAGATGCATACGGTGCTACAGCTAGCGTAGATGCTGTCGATGCATACGGTGCTACAGCTAGCATAGATGCTGCAGATGCATACGGTGCTACAGCTAGTGTAGATGCTGCAGATGCATACGGTGCTACAGCTAGCGTAGATGCTGTCGATGCATACGGTGCTACAGCTAGCGTAGATGCTGTCGATGCATGCGGTGCTACAGCTAGCATAGATGCTGTTGATTCATACGATGCCACAGCTAGCACAGATGCTGCAGATGCATACGGTGCTACAGCTAGCATAGATGCTGCAGATGCATATGGTGCTACAGCTAGCACAGATGCTGTCGATGCATACGGTGCTACAGCTAACACAGATGCTGTCGATGCATACGGTGCTACAGCTAGCATAGATGCTGCAGATGCATACGGTGCTACAGCTAGCATAGATGATGTCGATGCATACGGTGCCACAGCTAGCATAGATGCTGCAGATGCATACGGTGCCACAGCTAGCATAGATGCTGCAGATGCATACGGTGCTACAGCTAGCACAGATGATGTCGATGCATACGGTGCTACAGCTAGCATAGATGGTAAGATAAGATGATCCTTTATTCGTCCCACATCGGGGACATGTACAGTGTCACAGCAGCAAAGTGGATCGTGCAACAGGACAATGAAGGGCGTATAAAAATAGGTAACAAGTGCATCCTAATAAGATAATACGCAACAGAACAAATGACAAAGTAATGCAGTGGATGCATACGGTGCTACAGCTAAAGCTAACTTCTGTGCAGTCCATGCAAACTGTATTACAGCTACAGCTAGCATGGATGCAGTCCATGCATACGCTGGTTCAATTAGCATCCATGCACACAAGGTACAGCTAGGCCACAGCTAGCACCTGTGCAATCAACACACAGTTTTAATGCTACAGCTAATGTTTGCTCACTTCAAGCATGCAGTGGTACAGCTACAGCTAATAGATACGCTGTCTATAAGGTGAATAGACTACAGCTAATTTCTGTGCAGCAGACTCATACAGTTTTACGCTACAGCTAGCATCTGTGCTAGTTGAATATAACTTCCAGGTCAGTGCTGAGGTCATCATTTCATTGTGATGAGGTTTAAAGTTCAGGAGAAAATTACGAAACTTTTTAGAAAGTACTCCTTGATGTTTGACATGAAGTAACGCGTGACTGTAATCTCATTAGTTTTGTTGTAACACAGTAATGTGACACATTAGGCTACTGTCTTAAGTTCAGTCATCACATTACTGTTACTAATCAAACAATTAGGCTCCCAACGGTAAAGTACAAGCTGTGTCCGGCCAGGAGCATCCACTGCTGAGAACACAACATGGACATTAACCAAGCACCTGCAAACACACAAACACAAAGCTGGTATGGCTGGTCAGACCCCGGGACCAGAGTGATGCTCAAGCTGAGGACATGCCGACCCCAGCCGAGCAGCCGAAGCTTGCTTTTCAACAACAGGTAACAAACGCAGAGATGAACAGGCTCGTAGCATCGTTTAGTCGAGGAAGTCGAGGTGTTGTCTTTCAGAAACACACTCGGCAAAACACAGACAGCTCCTTATTAGGACGGGGATTTGTGCTGATACGTGGGCATATGTAAGATTTAACATTCTATTGTAAACAGGCAGTTATGTGACGACACATCGTTATGACTCGTAGTGTAACAAGTTACTCTCCACAGGGAGTGATTAGGTAATGTGTTAGTTTTTAAAAAAGTAACGAGTAACGAGTGTGAAGTGTGAAGACCCTGACGCTGTCTTCAAGTCAAGTTAAACTGAAGTCTGTGTTTAAAGAGGACTAAACACCTGACTGACAGTAATGTGATTCTGCAGCACAGGAAGAGTCCAGCTCCTCTTCGTGTCCTCATTCATGTGTTCATTATTTTGCACCAACATCGAATCCATCATGATCAACGTTTAAACAGCTGATGGCAGAAAATGTTCCTGATTAAGTGAAACAGTCAAAAACAATTAACTGAATTCATGTTTATATATTTATCTTTTCTGTGACTGTTCTTTCCACTGGATGATAATGACTTTAATAATGTGGAACGACATCATCTCATTACGGCTGCGTCTCTCTCTCCATCAGGCTGTCTGCAGGTTCACCTCCTCACATTGTTTCTAACAGCAGCAGCTCGAGCTCATTAACATGTTGTGATGTTGTGTGTGCAGCCTGCTGTCAGAGGAGATGAATATAATGTGTTACATTAGTTTGCATTATTAAATCACAGACAGCAGCGTCCGGGTGCGGCAGCCTGAGACGCTTCACACATCTGCTCGTTTCCTTGAGGCGACTGAAGAGAGAAAACATCGGAGTGTTCGGGGCGGAGCTGAACCTCAGCAGCACAGGTGGAGGACGCTCGCTGCAGCTTTACGTCTCTGTTAGATTCACTGAGTCTACAGCAGGCTGCTCTCTCTCTGTTGTACACACAGCAGGCTGCAGCTTCAGTCACAGTCACAGTGCAGCATCACGTCGTTCTGGACGTAAATGTAGAAAATAAAAAGACCTTTTCTCATTTTGATTTCTGTGTAACGCATCATTTCCTTTCAAACTGTTTAACGTGTGAGGACCTCCACTCAGCTCATAGCATCCTCTGACAACACCTTCACAAGCAGGTGCATGAGTTACACTTTACTATAAAATGGTGTTTCATCCTGTCCCCAAGTTGCATCTCGGATTCAGAATCAAAACAAAGATGGCCGCCCATCAGCTACCTGGAAAGGAATCAAAGTCTCCTGCAGCAGATGGAAAGTGTCATCGATGTGATCCTACAGGTGATTTAGAGTCACCATGAACCTAACAGCATGTGTTTGGACTGAGGAAGCCGGAGTACCCCGAGGGAACCACACATGCACGCGGAGAACATGCAGACTCCACACAGGAAGGCCCACTACGTCCTCCTAGCTGTGAGTTCCACTGCACCACTGTGCCGTGTCACTGAGGAACCTACAGATGTTCTGTGAATGCACCAACGCTGGCTCCACCTGCGTCCTGCAGAGAAACACCTGACCTGAAACAACGCACACAGACTTTAAACGTTATGACAACAGCATTCTCTCAGGAAGTCAACACTTTGTACGACACAACACAAATAAAACAGGATTAATAAACCAAATATTCATGTTTTAAATCTGCTTCCTGTTATGCTCTCAGTCCTCGGTGTTTCTGTCCTCTGTCTCTGTCTCACAGTCCCTCCTCCTCCATTTATCTCTCTCTCTCTCTCTCTCCCTCTCTCCCTCTCTCTCTCTCTCTCTCCCTCCCTCTCTCTCACCCCCCCTGTCTGTTGTTGTTGTGTGTGAAAGCCACATTAAACACAAACAGACAGAAGGGAACCGTAGCTGTCAGCGCTGCAGGATGATGCCTCAGGCCTGTAAACACCTCCAGCTCTCGGCCCTCTCTGAGCAGGATAAACACACAGAGACAATATTATATACAGCAGCAGGTAAACAACAGTGTATTCTGAAAATGCTCCCAATGCAGGCTGAAGGTGGACTGTAAACAAAGAACAAACAACAAGTTTAAAATACTGAGACAGTTCAGTTAAAGAGATCATGTGGAAGGTGTTCATGTAAATAAATGTCTGTAAGTCTCTCTCTCTCTCTGAATGAGGTCACACATGGTGACTGAGCCTATGGCCCACTGATGAAAGCCTTTGCATCTGCAGTATATAGTATTATTATGGGCTGGGTGTCTGTGGCGACGCCCAGTTAGTGACGCGTTTTCCATCAGCCAGCAGTGGTTGGTCTGCCAGAGAGGGTAGGCGGAGCTAAGCGGCTGCTTCTCCGCTCTCTGCAAGTGTTGCGAGTAAACAGTAATCTACTATGGCTGAACAAACAAAGAAAAGATGGATGACTACAGATACAACTTCAACAAGAAGTGAAAATCCAAAGAAGAAGAAACAAACTCGACGCTCAGATGAAGCAAACAGTCTGAAAAGGAAAGCGACCGTCAGCCAGGAAAATCAAGAGTTACAACCGGAGCCAACCGTGGACGTCTGGTTGAAGGAAGTGTTCTCACACAAATACAGTTTACTAGAGACGACATTTAAATGTTCGAGATTAGACCTTTAATATGTTTAGACTTTTCTGTTACCCATCTTCTCTCATTTGTTTATAAGTTTAAATATTATAAAAACATAAACATATATTCAGTTATACTTTCCTTAATTTAAAGTTCTGTTAAATAACATTTGAGACACATTGTTTTGAATAAAAAACTGTATTTAAATGTTAAATTTGAAACTGTGACTAAACGTGTCTCCATTTTGTCCAATTATTAAAAATTAAACCAAAAGAAGAAAAAATCCAAACATAAATGAAACTGAAAAACGCTGCATGCACATCCCGACAAACGTTGGCGAACAATCCGATTCTTTTGAACGTCTCTTTGGTGCAACCGACGGAAACTGAGTCGTAGCTGAGAGTTCTCTTTGTGGGGACCTATATCTCACTGCCCGCCCTCGATCCACTCCTCTCTAACATCATAGTTAGTTCTTATCATGCTGATTTATGTCCAAGTGTTTTTTTTTCAAGTTTACTTTTAATTAGTTATTTGATGCTATAAAAAGGGGGCGTGGCGTCCTGATTGACAGCTCTGTGGACAAATGGGGCTCCTGCAGCGTTCTGTTCCCAAGTAGCAGAGTAGAGGAGGAACGGCGAGAGGAGACGTAACTATCAACAGAAGTCACATGTGAAGATGAACATTCAGTCAGAGGTGTTCAAAAAACAAAAATCAGCTCAGTAGCCAAAAGAATCACGTGCTCTACATGCTGATGAGGGAGTGTGTGTGTGTGTGTGTGTGTGTGTGTGTGTGTGTGTGTGTGTGTGTGTTTCTATAAATAATGAGCAGAGCAGCAGAGGGAGCAGCTCTCCGTTAGCCGTGCTGTGTCTCTAATGAAGCCGGCTGTAATTAGCCGCAGCTCTTTGTGTTTTCTTTGTCGACTTTGGTGTTGAGTCGTTCCTTCATCCCCCGCCGCTGTCACGTCCTGTCACTGACGCCTGCTGCTCATCACACCTGGCAGACATTACTGAGGGAAAGTTGTTGTTGGTATTGTGATGCTGCTGGTGGATGACAGCAGCGGGTGAATTAAAGCGACGGCATCAAATGGAGCGTCCAAATTATGTGAACACGTCTGCTGAGGAAGTAAAGCATGCGCTGTGGAATAACAAGAGGCTTTCTGAAGAACTCTGTTCTTTATATGTGAGAACAACGGTCGCTCTTTTAGCTCTGGTTTGTTCTCCACCCACTCCACAAAGATCAGACTGAAGAAGAACCAGATTTTCAGAAGTGATTTCCTCATCTGAGAAGCTTGTTTTTTATGCTTTTTTTTAATGTTTCTACTTTGACTGAAGTTAAAGAAGGGTTAGGGTTAAGGTTAGGCTCTCCCAGCAGGGGCCGTGCGGACTGATATCTACTGTACGTAGGACTCCACTTGAGGTCCTGGCTGATGATGGTCCCCAGAGAGCGGGAAGACTCCACAGAGAGCTGCAGAAAGTCAATATCATTTTGAGACAGGGCAGGAGAAGGTCTTTTATCAGCATTAGTTGTATTGAAATAACAGGATTTTAAATGTTCTTATTGCATTAATAATTTAGAGATGTATGTATATGTTTGTATTCAACAGTTCAGTTAAAGCATGCACCTTCTGTGAGGCTGTGTAACGTGTCATCCGTCCCTGCAGAGAGAGGAGAGGTCAGGGTCTGCAGAGATGTTCACTGATGAGTTCACGTTCGCCAGCAGCACCTCGTCACGTTCGCCAGCAGCACCTCGTCACGTTCGCCAGCAGCATCTCGTCACGTTCACCAGCAGCACCTCGTCACGTTCACCAGCAGCATCTCGTCACGTTCACCAGCAGCATCTCGTCACGTTCACCAGCAGCATCTCATCACGTTCACCAGCAGCACCTCGTCACGTTCACCAGCAGCATCTCGTCACGTTCACCAGCAGCACCTCGTCACGTTCACCAGCAGCATCTCGTCACGTTCACCAGCAGCACCTCGTCACGTTCACCACGTTCACCAGCAGCATCTCGTCACGTTCACCAGCAGCACCTCGTCACGTTCACCACGTTCACCAGCAGCATCTCGTCACGTTCACCAGCAGCATCTCGTCACGTTCACCAGCAGCACCTCGTCACGTTCACCAGCAGCATCTCGTCACGTTCACCAGCAGCACCTCGTCACGTTCACCACGTTCACCAGCAGCATCTCGTCACGTTCACCAGCAGCACCTCGTCACGTTCACCACGTTCACCAGCAGCATCTCGTCACGTTCACCAGCAGCATCTCGTCACATTCACCAGCAGCACCTCGTCACGTTCACCAGCAGCACCTCGTCACGTGCACCAGCAGCATCTCGTCACGTTCACCAGCAGCATCTCGTCACGTTCACCAGCAGCATCTCGTCACGTTCACCAGCAGCACCTCGTCACGTTCACCAGCAGCATCTCGTCACGTTCACCAGCAGCACCTCGTCACGTTCACCACGTTCACCAGCAGCACCTCGTCACGTTCACCAGCAGCATCTCGTCACGTTCACCAGCAGCATCTCGTCACGTTCACCAGCAGCATCTCGTCACGTTCACCAGCAGCACCTCGTCACGTTCACCACGTTCACCAGCAGCACCTCGTCACGTTCACCAGCAGCATCTCGTCACGTTCACCAGCAGCATCTCGTCACATTCACCAGCAGCACCTCGTCACGTTCACCAGCAGCACCTCTTCACGTGCACCAGCAGCATCTCGTCACGTTCACCAGCAGCATCTCGTCACGTTCATCAGCAGCATCTCGTCACGTTCACCAGCAGCATCTCGTCACGTTCACCAGCAGCACCTCGTCACGTTCACCAGCAGCACCTCGTCACGTTCACCAGCAGCATCTCGTCACGTTCACCAGCAGCATCTCGTCAAGTTCACCAGCAGCACCTCGTCACGTTCACCAGCAGCACCTCGTCACGTTCACCACGTTCACCAGCAGCATCTCGTCACGTTCACCAGCAGCACCTCATCACGTTCACCACGTTCACCAGCAGCATCTCGTCACGTTCACCAGCAGCATCTCGTCACGTTCACCAGCAGCACCTCGTCACGTTCACCACGTTCACCAGCAG
>NW_027211659.1:28862500-29110000 GCF_022749685.1 Semicossyphus pulcher
CGATCTCTGGGAAGGGGTCGTCACCGTGAGGAGTCACCAGACCCCGACTGTGATCCTCCAGCAGGAGACGCTCGTGTCCGGTGAGGCGGTGCCTCCAGTGCTCCAGGAGCCGGCCAATGGTCCTCACCGATCTGACCCCCAGAGCAGCCGCCAGAGTAGCCGCATCCTCCAGACCAGGCCCAGCAAGATTTATCACAGATCCCAGGGTGAGCAGGTCAGCTCTGATGAACACCTGAAACACTGCTGAACCCGCCCAGCAGGGGGCATCCAGGCGTCCGCCGTGCACCACCGGCTCCTTCAGCAACCAGTGAAGAGAGGCACTTTGGACCGGTCGCTCCTTCACCAGCATTTTCCACACAGTGAAAACTCCTCGATAAAACAGTGGCAGACCCCGAAAGTTCACGCTTTTAAAATCCATTAAAAAGAGAGGCATGTCCAGTTTAAAACCCCCGCACTGCTGCAGGACCAGGTGAGCCAGCGGCCTCCACACCAAGTCTCTGTGTCCGAACAATAGTCTCTGGACAAACTGCAACCGGAAAGCAGCTGCTCTGCTGGCCAGATGAATAAGTCCTTGTCCTCCTTCCTCTTTAGGGAGAAAGAGGACGGCCTGAGGAAGCCAGTGCAGCTTGTCCCAGAAAAAGTTCACGAGAACAGCTTGGACACGACAGAGTAAGTTAGAGGGGGGGTCAACGCAGGCCAGCCTGTGCCACAGAGAGGAGGAAACCAGGTTGTTAATGACCAGCGTCCTCCCTCTGTAGGACAAGCCCGGCAGGAGCCACCTCCACTTTTTCAGTCTCCCCTCCACCTTCTCTACAACGTTCTCCCAGTTTTTCATTAAAAACGACTCGTCACCTAAAAACACCCCCAGGTACTTCAACCCTCCCGTTTTCCAGGTGAGCCCCCCCGGTAGAGTTAAGTGGTCTGACAGTTTATTACCCACCATCAGGGCTTCACTTTTACCCCAGTTGACTTTTGCAGATGACATCTTGTGAAAAAAGTCCACATTCTGTTTTAAAATATCAATATCTGTCTGTTTGTTGGTTAAAACCATGATGTCATCTGCATAAGCCGTGACTTTAAAAGTGGAGGGACAGCCTGGGAAGGACACACCTGAGAGCTCTCTCCTGAGCTTGTGAAGCAGAGGCTCAATGGAGAGAGAATACAGCATGCCCGACAGCGAGCAGCCCTGCCTGACCCCCCTCTGGACATTAAAAGGTGCAGCCAGACCGCCATTGATTTTCAGTATACTCGCAATGTCACGGTACAGGACCTGTATCCTGGCTATGAACCCTGGGCTGAACCCAAACGCACTGAGCGTGTGCCACAGGTACTGGTGTTCAACCCGGTCGAAAGCCTTTTCCTGGTCTATAGAAATCAGACCAGTATCCTCAGCCAACGAGCCAGAGACCTCCACAACATGCCGAATCAGTGTGACGTTGTCACTGATGAGCCTGCCGGGCACACAGTAGGTCTGGTCGATGTGGACCACCTCACTCATCACGTGTCTCAGCCTGGACGCCAAAGCCTTGGACAGTATCTTATAGTCCCCACAGAGCAGGGACACAGGCCTCCAGTTCTTCAGCTCCTGTAAGTCTCCCTTTTTAGGCAGCAGGGTTATGATCGCCCTCCTGCAGCTCAGCGGGAGCAGCCCAGTCCTTAAACTGGCCTGAATGACCTCTAACAGGTCTTCACCAATCACGGCCCAGAAGGATTTATAAAAGTCAACCGGGAGACCATCTATCCCCGGCGCTTTCCCATTCTGCAGGCTCATGGCAGCAGCGTACAGCTCATTCAGGGACAGTTCAGAGTCCAGCAGTGTGTTGGACTCCTCCGTCACCTGAGGTAGACCATCATAAAAACGACCAGCCAGCTCTGCGTCCTCCACAAACTCCTTCTGAAACAGCTCCTTGTAGAAGGAGGTGGCGTAGCTCCTGATCGCAGAGCTGTCTGTCACTGTGGATCCACTCTCAGAGCGCAGAGAGTGGATGATCTTCCTCTGACCGTTTCTTTTCTCCAGGCTGAAGAAGAACTGGGAGGGGGCGTCCATCTGAGAGGAGCTCATGAACCTGGACCGAACCAGAGCCCCCTGTGCTGTGATGCCCAGCAGGTTGGCTAGAGCAGCCTTTTTAGCTTTCAGGGCCTCAACGTGCCCCTGATCTCCTGTAGAATCTACCAGACTCTGGAGCTCTACCACCTCAGTCTCCAGGTTGCTCAGACAGCGGGCCATGTGCTTGGTGACGTTGCGAGTATACTGTTGACGAAACTGTCTGACCTGGACTTTTCCAAAGTCCCACCAGCGCTGCACTGAGGGAAAAGCAGCCTTGCTGTTTCTGTGCGTCTTCCATAAATAAGTAAAAGCCTCTCTAAAACAATGATCCTTTAAAAGCCCAGTGTTAAAATGCCAGTATGCACTGGTCACCTTCACATTCTGGATAAAAAAGGAGCAGTGAACGAGACAGTGATCAGTAAAACCCACAGGAGAGATAAGACAGGACTTAAAGACGCTAAAATGATGTTTAAAACAGTAAAAGCGATCGAGTCTGGCCAGAGACAGCAGATTATCTCTGCAGTGGCTCCAGCTGTACTGCCTGCTGTCTCTGTTCACACCTCTCCACACATCTTTTAACTCATACGCCTCCACCAGACGCCTGAGCCTGGCCGCTGAGGCTGGGTGAGGCTCCAGGTGATTCCTATCTAAAACTGCATTTTCAGTGCAATTAAAATCCCCCCCCAGGAATAAAAACTCGTCAGCACAACTGTTAAGAACATCACCTAAAACATGTAAAAAACCCATCCTCTCAGAAGCTAAAACCGGAGCATAAACATTCACTAAAACCAGCTTCACATTTTCATATTGCACTTTAACCTTTAGGATATGGCCACACATGATCTCCTCCACGTCCACAGCAGAGGGGGTGAACCTCTGCGAGAACAGCACAGCGACCCCCCCGCTGTTAGACAACTTATGGCTGAGGATCACCTGCCCAGGCCACTCCTTCTTCCAGTCAGCCTCATTGTCACTGTCACTGTGAGTCTCCTGCACAAAGACTATGTCTAAGTGTTTAAAACCCATCAGTTTAAAAAGAGAGGCTCTCTTCACGTCACTTCTTGCTCCATTTATGTTTAAAGACCCAATTTTGATGTCAGCCATGGAGAGGAAGAGACTTAATGAACACACACACAGAGCCAGCACGATGAGACAGATTCTGGGTTTAGTCATCATCTTCAGTCAGCTGGGCTTTGACTTTGGTCACCATTTTCTTGAGTCTGTACACCTCCTGCTCACTGAAAGCATCTTCTTCCTTTCTCAGACGCACAACAGATTTAACAAACCCTCTGAGATCAGGGAAAAACTGATCTATTTTCACCCTCTGACCTTTAGTTTCCAGGAGAAACTTTTTAATCTTCTCCAGAGAGTAGCACACAATGGACTCCTCCTGTGAAGGAGTCCACTCACACTCCTCATCAGAAAGATCCTCCTGCACCTTTTTAGCCTTAGAGCTGCTCTGCTCCTTATCAAGGTTCTTTCTCTTATTACTTCTGTTCAACAGTTCATCCTCACACATGCGTTCATCTATCTGAACATCACTCACAGCGCTGCAGCTCTCGACATTTTCTTTACACTTTTCCTTTTCTGTCTGTTTGGTTTTACCTGCTTCCTCACTGCTCTGCACGATTTCTACATTTTTCACTGTCTTACCTTGATCCACATGAGTCACCTTCACCTACCTTGAGTCACATTCAGCTCTCCGTCCTCCATGTCCTCCGCTCCGTCCCGCACCTCCTCTGTAGTCCTAGACGAGCCGAGAAATCCCGACCCGACCGCGGTCCGAGCCGCACCGGACTCGTCCGGCTCAGCCGAAACGCCGCCCCCCGGCGGACCGGCGCCGTCCGGCGCACCCGCGCCGCCGGAGGTCGACGCCGAACCGCCGGCGGACGGCGCACCCGCGCCGACGGAGGACGCCGCCGAACCGCCGCCCATTTGCCGCGCACCAGCTCCAGGACAAGCTCGAACCAGGTGTCCCTCCGCCCCGCAGCCGAAACACTTCATTGTTTCAGAAGTGGCGAACACGTTGTAGGCGAATCCATCCGCTCTGAAACTGAACGTTAGGTTCAGGTCTTTGCTGCTATCTTTCAATAACATAAAAACCTGTCTACGGTGACAGACGACGTGCTTCAGCTGGGATGATTTGCAGCCCAGTAGAACCATCTTAATGGGAGACACGAGCTGCCCGTAGCGTGATAGCTCTTTAGCTAAGTCATCATTTCTGATGAACGGGGGGGCGTTAGAAATCATGACTTTTTTCGCCGGGTTTGATAACGGGAGGACGGGGGTGAATGTGCCGCGGATCACGACTCCTTCCTCCACTACCTGCTCTGCTTTAATCACCTGGTCTAAAAAAATGACTATGGCGCCGTTCATCCGGGAGGCCGACTTGACACTGTCGAAACCAACAGCCTCCCCGACAGCATAGCTGGCCTCCTCCACCGAGAAGCCCCCACCCGACAGCAGCTTCACACCGTGTCGGCGTGTGAGCTTCTCCAGCTCGGCATGGCTGCCGACAACCGGCATACTGCCTAGCTGCCGACACGCCTACCTGCAAACTCACCTGTCTTACCTGATCTCACCTGTTCTTCCACTAAAAAACACAAAAGAAACTAAACTATTAAACTGAGACTAACAATAACAATTAAACAAGAGAGAAAGATAGAAAATAATCAAAAACACACTCCAAACGCTCTCCGACCAACACGCTCACTCCCACCATGCGCTCAGACAGAGAGAGAGAGAGAGAGAGAGAGAGAGAGAGAGAGGGAGGGAGAGAGAGAGAGAGGGAGGGAGAGAGAGAGAGAGGGAGGGAGGGAGAGGGAGAGAGGGAGGGAGAGAGAGAGAGACAGAGAGAGAGAGGGAGGGAAAGAGGGAGGGAGAGAGAGAGAGAGGGAGGGAGAGAGGGAGGGAGGGAGAGAGGGAGAGGGAGAGAGGGAGGGAGAGAGAGAGAGACAGAGAGAGAGAGGGAGGGAAAGAGGGAGGGAGAGAGGGAGGGAGAGAGAGAGAGAGGGAGGGAGAGAGGGAGGGAGAGAGAGAGAGAGAGAGAGAGAGAGGGAGGGAAAGAGGGAGGGAGAGAGGGAGGGAGAGAGAGAGAGAGAGAGGGAGGGAGAGGAGTTCTTAATCAACTTAAGTAACTCATAGCACAGCTCTGGACATGTTTGTTTGGGCACAAATGCAGAGAGAAACTGTTCCAGATGTTACCTGGAGCTCACGGCGGCCTTCAGCGATCAGTGTGTGTCTTCAGTGTCTTCATTTCTTCAGCAGGAACAAGGAGAGCAGTCGTAAGTGTTGCCGCCTTCATGAGAAGAAATCAAAATAAGGAGCACGTTCAGTTGGTTAGAGAACCTGTCATGGCCAGGACACAAGAACAGGCCTTCTTCGGAGACAGTGTTTTGTTTGTCCGCTCAGGGTTACTATGGAAACAGAGATCATTCTACGACAACAGAAACGCTATGATTGTTCTGTGTTGTGATGACCTCACCATCGTACTCAGGGAAACACGTGTTGAGATGAGCTTTCTTGATCTTCTCAATGAACACATCTTTCTTGTTGAGGAAGAGAACGATGGAGGCGGGTGGCGACGTAGCGGCGGTTGCAGATACTGTTGAACAACAGCAGACTCTCGGGCATTCGATTCTGAAAAGACGAGAGTGTTTTTACTACAACTGTAGCCTGGCAGGATCAGTCGCTCCAAGTCATTCAGACAGCTGAGGGAAAATCAAACGTAACCTAATAATTAACCCTGATGAGAGATGTGACTGTAACAATTTGAAATGTCTTTGTCTTACTATCCTGCAGAGTCGTTGAGTTGGTTCTCCGAGGCCCTGTCGAAGCACGCCTGGATGCCAGAGTCCTTCCACAGGCGCAGAATGATGTCTGACATCTCTTTAGGCATGCTGCCCTCCTCCGTGGTGTCTGCAAGGTGCATCCGTTTCCTGCAAAGCAAGAGGACAGAGACACGTACAAGCTATGTTTAGTTGTCTTCTAGAAACAGGAAATCAGTCAAACCAAAGTCTACCTCAGCTGTCGTTACCTGCTGATCAGAGTGTCCGCAGCTGATGTCGAGTGTGTTCATGGCCTTCACGACGGCCATGTTGGACTGCGGGGTGTTGCTGTAGATGATGGTAACGCACTCCAAGCTTTCTTCAAGTGAGTAACCATCTGTGTGCATAATTGTGATGAGAAAATACAGCATCAGTGTGTGTAGTGCAGTCGGTGAGAGAAGAACTTAAGTCAAATATCTTCCTTCACCTGTTTGACGAATCGTCTGATTCTCCCGCGCAGAGAAAAGAAGAGACACTCACTGGATGTAGTTATTTGCATCATATCATAAAGCTGTGCTTTTATTCCAAACGTGTTCCCTAAACTCTGCACACATTGGTAGAAACATGCCTGCAGCTCAGCCCGAGTCTTCATGCTTTGATTCATATCTTGTGTTGAACTGTTGTGCGGCAGACGGCTGGCCACCACTGAGTCTCGTTCTGCTCCAGGCTTCTGCTCATGATGGATTCATGTTTGGTCTCTGTAAGAAATGTGACACAGAGTGTCACGAGCTAACTTTTGTTGTGATTTGGGACGTTATCAATTCAAATTGATTGATGGAATCGATTGATTTATGTGAGCAGAGAAGGATATTAACTGCTGGTGACCTCGTCAGACAGGATCCAACAGTTTGTTGTATTCAGGGTCTTGTTCAAAGCTGATCTCAGGAGGAACTTCTCCTGACCCGTAACTACGACATCCTGAGGAGACAGTGAAGCTGAGTGTAAAATAACCTGACAGATATTTAGAGCAGTATATCCTGTATTATGTTATAACACCTGTTCTGTGTCTGTTAGGAGAGAGTCGTGTCATGAAGGAGAAGGTGACCCACCTCTCTATGTGAACCTGAACATGTTCAGCGGTGAGATCATGAACACCTGGAGTGACTCCCTTCAGGCCTTCTTTCCTGGGCTGCAGGTGAGATGAAGCACTTTAAGCTCTGACCTCTGCTCCCTCCAGGAGGAGATGGAGAAGTTAAGAGCCTCCTGTCTCTCTAACGTAGATTACCAGAGAAGAAAGAACAAGGAGCTGACGTCCGCTCTGAAGGAGGCTGAGAGGGAGCTGGAGAGACAAAGCAAGTGGAAGGAGGAGAAGCCAAGACTCCTCCAGACCAGAGAAGGCCTCAAGAAGACCCTGCGGGAGAAGGAGCAGAGGAAGAAGAAGGAGAGCTCCCTGAGGTCCCTGCTGACACACCTGCAGAGCTGACACACCTGCAGAGACAGGTCTGTTAAGGAGAGCGTGGGCTGCTGCCAACATGCTCACAATTAATAATAAGCATAAAATAAAAATTAAAAAAATGTAATTAAAATTAAATTAATGATATATTGTTGAGAATATAAAGTTGCATTAAAGTCAGGTGTACATGTAATCCCTCACCAGTGTCTCTCAGGTGCTGAACTTACCTGAGCTCCTTGTTGATCACTTGTTACCTTTTTAACCTGTTTACACTATTAGAACTTTTGAAGTAAATAAATCACTGTCTCTAAATTCATTGTTGTGCTGACCATGTCCTCATGCTTATTGTTTAGGGTGACCATACATCCCGATTTGATCAGGACCGTCCCGTTTTCAAGCTCCGTGTCTGAGTCCCGACAAATATCTCTAAAACATGTCCCGGTTCTGAACAGGCCCTGTCCTGGTTCTGAACAGGCCCTGTCCCGGTTTTGACCGATTGAAATAGAAATGATGCACCATGCTTATAACACTGATTTGTCTGTATGTCAATCAATGTCGTTTCCAAGGCTGTTGCTGTTTTAACCGATAGAAATCATCACTGTGCACCACCAGCCAAAGTTCAACAGTCATTTGTTTGTACACGTGTCAGTCAGTCGGTGTGCGGCTGTTGCTTCGCTTGCCCATCTTATCATCCTGACAGGACCTGCTGCACAACATCAGGTAGGCTAACTGTCATGCCAATGTTATGTTATATATATCTGTTTAAGTGACATCGGCCTCGAGGTATTTGCAGGCCTACCTTGTTTTTGTTAAAACGACTTCCAGTCAAGACTTTTCCACGTGCTGCACTGTTTCAGAAAGAGAACCCGCTTTTCCTGTGATTGACTTTAATTAGCGGCTCTCAGCTTCACCCAAATTTAACATCATGATGCAGATTAGTAAAAAGCTTTGTCAGGTCTGTCCTCAAGAGGAGAAGAAAACGACTTTTAAAATGCTCGTTTGTTGAACGGAGGTCGGATCGATCATCTGATGATGCATTCAAGGAGGTCGGGAAATCTGAACGCTGATCCTCTTTAGTGACACATCGTCAAGGGAATTTATCTGAAGTTGAATTTTGGATCTAGTCCGCATTGTTGGCTGAACTTAAACACAGACGTCTGTTTATAGAGATCAATAAGAAGGTAAATCGTTGTCAGATGACTCTGATGGGATCCGCCTGCTTCTGCTCTCCACACAGACGGTTTTTCCTGCATATGTCGCAGCCTGCTGATGCGTGACTCTCAGACTACAAGCTACTACAAACGGGAACCAGAACACTTGTCATCCCTAAAATCCGTCCCTTTCTTCAGATTCTACATTTCTCGAATCTGTAAATAGAAACGATGATCTGGTGATAATGAATGAATATGTTTTGAGTTTACTCGTGTTATATAATTACACTTTTCAAATAGGCCTAAAGTTTCGGTTGATCTTGGGAGACAGGATTTTTCATCTGCTGAGGCACTGTCCATGGTGCTGAAAGGTGCACCGATGAAATATCCAATTGTACCATGAGCTCACGAGTGTTTTGTGATGTTGTCATACTGCGATGTTTCGTTCCGTCTCAGATCCAAACTGCACAGATATTAATCAAATGAATTTGCCTGGTTCAGACCTGAAGGCATGTCCTAAAGCATCCTGCAATAGCTCTAATTTTCAATTAAAGAGAAGCTTGAGATAGCGATGCAAATAAATCAATTGGTAACACGTATGTTTGATTTTGTATACAGTCCCTTAAAATGAAAAATGATCCATCAGGATCAATCTTCTGTCTGAAGAGATCCATAAGTGTCACTCATACTTTGAATATATCTTTTTATCTGTGGACCTGTAAATATCGTTTCATTCTTTTGTGTCCTGTGTCGACTTTGTGATCGTTTTCAGCGTATGTCTATTATGTGACTTTTAGAGCAATGAATGAGTCCATCATAAGTGTAAACATACCTGTCCTATAAGGCTGACTGTGCTTCTGATATCAAGTCTATCATTATCAAAATCTATAATGGACACCTTCATGTGTAACACCTTCATCTGCTTGAGATTCTTCAATTAAAACAAAAGATATGGACACAAAAAACCACAGCAGAGACCTCCTGTAGTGCTGATCATCATGCTTTATTAAATCAATAATTGGAGAAAAAAACTCAAGGAGGCTGCGTAATTAATCAATGCTACAACTCTAACTTCAATCAAACCAAAGAGCTGAGCGGCGCACGGGACCGTGTCGTTTTCTGTCCTCGTTGAACACAGCGGCGATGGTGTTGGCTGTGGTACATGTGCTTGGCGTCGCCCAGCTTGACTGAACTCCTAAAAACTAACACACAAACACACTGCAGACCTCCAGGAGCCAGCTCTGCCTCTGCAAACAAGCTCCCGACAGACTCTGATTTTACGTGATTGGCCAGGTTGATGGTACACCTGCAGAGCCTGGTCGAGCGGTCATTTGCCAGAAACAGAGCACAAAACAAAAAAAACACTTGTGCTCAGGGAGTGCAGGCCGCTCGCACTGTGAGCATGTCATCGAAATGGCGGTATGACATAATCAGTCAGAGCGCGAGGTCCGGTCGTCCTGCTTACATGAGGGTATATGCAAACAGCACTCAGGATCTCACGCTCTTGTTCCAATGCAACAGCACTGCCCTCTCTCTCTCTCCAGCAGTGCATTCATAGTTCCGTCTTGGATTGAGTTAACATCAACAGGGAGCCTCTCTACCTGTTGAGGCAATCTTAAGACTTCAACTTATCGTTGAGGCACAGAGTTTAGTTTCTCAGTTTAACAGGGTAATCGCTCTTTTGAAACTTTCTCCTGTTAAACCACATTTAGTTTCATTTAGTTTCAGTTAATATTATTGTCATAAATAACAATGCATACATTTCCCATAACCGTTCAATTCGGCTATATACATTATGTACATGTCACAGAAAAATGGATCAAAAATCCTAAGTCATAGTTATCCAATATGGCACATTTTATAACAACTTTAGACTTTAGTCTAGTTTGGCATAAATTAATGTCAAGATTGGTACAAAAATAGTTCATATTTACAAGAACAGAAATCCAGATCTTTATCTAGTAGATTATTTCGCTTAATTAATAAATAAAAAGGCATGGAAGTAGGGAAAAGGGGAGGATTGAAAGATTAGATTTTTTTTTTTTTACACTGATCGAATGCTAATGTGAACAGTCGCTGTGTCTGATCCAAGCTCGTTGGACAGTTTGAGGGTGTAGGTTCCAGCGTCTTCCTCTTTCACCCCGGTGATGATGAGGGTGGTTAAGTCCTCTGTGGTCTCGATGTGGAAGCGTCCGCCAGCAGTCACCTGTATGGTTCTGCCGCTGCGGGACCACTCGATGTGTTTGGCATCACCGGAGAAAGCGCAGGCGACTGTAAGGACTTTGCCAGGCTCAATGCTAATGTCTTCTGGCAGAGCCTCGATCCTGGGAGCATAACCTAGAGAGCCACAGAACATGACATCAGTAAACCTAAATTCAGCTGCACTTCTTCGGTTCATGTTGCAGCCTTAGGAAGTTTATGATTTCTATTCACTTAAAAAGATCTGACCTTCTGTTGCCTATGAATATTAATGTGGTGAAGCTTGACCTTTAAAAAGACACTAAAGTCCCATATTTTAGGATATTACATGCGCCTTGTCATCTTACCTATCGGTCTGAATGTGGACCCCTCCATGTGAGAACCCATCTCCGTCAGGCTGCTGGAGCTCATGGCGTACGATTCAGATGCCATGGACGACATGCTGGACATGGACATGGTCTCAAACTTCATCTCAGCTGCCATGCTGCTGAAGGAGCTGGACTCCATCATGGATGACATCATAGCCTGCTGGGCTGAAGATGAGAAGGAAGACGACTCCTCCATTGTGTGCATTTCTTTCTTCATCATCATGGATGAGCTCACAGACGATGAAGACTCCTTGTGACTCATCATCATTGATCCTGATGAGGCTGGAAATGGAAACAGTACATGTTAATGGTACTCCATAGTTACTGCTTTGTTAGGAAATATTTGAAGTGGCATGAAATAGGACTACATGTGCTTCGATATCTGAGGCAGTTTCTCACCTTTAAGTGCCAGTTGCTGTTCACGGTAAGCAGTGACCTTCATCCGTATGGACTGGAACACCTGTCCGGTGAAGGAGAAGGAGGATTTGGATACTCCTCCCTCAGACGTCATCTCACAGGTGTACTCTCCCTGATCACTGTCTGCCAAATCATGGATGAGAAGGCTGCAGGAGCCTTCGGAGTAGTGCATCTCAAAGTGGCTGCTCTGAGAAAGCCTCCTCCCGCTGACGTACCACACCACCTCCCTGACGCTGCTCTCGCACACACAGGACATCCTCACTGAGCCCTCGCAGGCCTCGGCTCTAACCTGACTAAGGACCTTGGGAGGTTTCGGAACTGGGGATTTCACAGTGGGTGGAGACACAACCCTTTTGGGGGACATAATGGGAGGAGGAGACTTCATCCTAGGAGGTGATTTGATTCCCTCGGGCTCAGGGGACTTCAGTGCCCTTGGAGATTTGATGCCGGAAGGCTCCGGGGACTTGATGCCTTTTGGTGATTTGATTCCAGCCGGTTCTGGGGATTTCACACCTTTTGGTGATTTGATTCCTGCAGGTTCTGGAGATTTGACGCCTCGAGGGGATTTTACTTCCTCAGTTTCAGGTGACTTCATTCTCTCTGGAGACTTTGCTGGTGGTGGAGACTTAAGTCTAGGTTCAGGAGATTTTATACCCGGTGGTGATTTAACTCTTTCAGGTTCTGGAGATTTGACACTTGGAGTTGGTGATTTTATGCTTGGTGCTGGCGAGGGTGCAGCTGGCTCAGGAGACTTGACACTCCTTGGAGATTTAATTCCCTCTGGCTCAGGAGACTTGACACTCCTTGGAGATTTAATTCCCTCTGGTTCAGGAGACTTAACACTTGGGGTCGGTGACTTCACACTGGGTGTCGGTGACTTCACCCCGGGTGTCGGTGACTTCACACTTGGAACAGGCGATGTTACACTGGGAGTTGGTGATTTAATTGAAGGTTCAGGGGACTTGACACTGGGAGTGGGTGACTTCACACTGGGGACAGGAGAAGTTACAGAGGGAGCAGGTGATGTTACTGAGGGCTCTGGTGACTTAACACTTGGAGTGGGTGACTTCACAGATGGTTCAGGGGATTTTACAGCCTTGACTTCCTCTTTTGGAGCTGGTCTGCGGATGGTCAAGGTGAAGTGAGCCTCCTGTCTGCCTGCAGAGTTCTCCACCACGACTGTGTAACTGCCTTCATCGGAAACTGTCACAGAGGAGATCTCCAGGCTGGACTTGTACTGAGTGGTGGTGACCTGGGTACGATGAGATGAGATGACAGTTCTGCTCTCGTGTATCCATGTTACACTGGGTGCAGGCTCCCCATCAATATCACAGGCAAATCTGGCCACCTCTCCCTCTGCAACAGTCACAGACTGGGGCTTGGTGAGGATTCTGGCAGGAAGAGAGGGCTTCACCCTGGCGACAGAAACTTCCTCAGAAACAGCAGCAGAAGATGACTTCAGCTTAGCTTCCGTTGTGGTGAGTTTGCCGGTCAGAGAAAATTTGTCTGATGAGTAGGAGGAACCAGATGATAGGTATTCGGCAGAGGCATACTTAACGGATGAGTCATACCTCTCAGCAGAGGAGTACCTCTCAGAGGAGTCAGCATATCTCTCACGTGTAACAACCTCACGTGTCTCTGTAAGCTTAGACTTGCTCTCTTCGACCTCAAAGTGAGTCTCAGATGCATAGCCAGCTTTGAAGTGGGAAGTGTGATAGTGGTCAATACGAGTGACTTCAGGAACATAGCCTTTGGGAGCTTCATCATCCCTGCGGCGAGAGGAGAAGGTGGTGTAGCCCCCACCTGACACATCAAGGGTGGCATAGTCTGACGACTCTCCCCTGGAATTGGAGCACACACAGCGGTATGTTCCACTGTCCTCTTCCTGGCAGTCCAGAATGGTGATGGACAAAACGCCGCTCATATTGACAAAGATGTATTTCTCGCTGCTTTCAGAAATTGCAGCTCCATTGTGCAACCACGTGACCTCAGCTTCTGGCTTGGACTGGATGTTTAGGGTGAATTTGGTGTCTTGGCCAATCGGTATGCGATGAGAGCGCATCCTGACAGTCACACGGGGAGCATGGTCCAGGCTGAAAGGAGTCTGGCTAACCACCTGATATTTCCTCTCAGACTTCAGAGCAGCCTTTCTTGCCTCATAGCGGGACATGATGTCAAAGCGGGCAGACCGCTCAAACCTGGAGGAGGAACGGGATGACCTCTCAACAGACCTGATAGGGCTGGGAGAGCGGGGACGGGTCCTCTCAGGGGTTGGGGACCTCCTCCCCACAACCTCGCCCTCTACCTCCACAGGAGGCCTGGGATGTGGGGGTCTGATCAGCTCTGAGACTGGACGCATCAGCTCAATGTAAGTGGGAGACAGGGACCTTCTCCTTCTCATATACTGAGAAATAGTACGTTTCTTCTTTGTCTCAGTAATTTCAACAGCCTCGTGCCTGACCTCCTGCCTCCTCTCTTCACGTTCCATGACACGCCTCTCCATGCGTATAGGGCTGCCGGTGGGGGAAGCAGAAAAGCCGAGCTCCAGTTCATCCTCAAGCATCTCCTCCTCTGTTCTCCTCATTGAAAGGTAGTCATCCACAGGCATCATCAGCTCCTCATCACTAAGGTCTCCCAGAGATCTCCTCCTGGATCTGAAGGAGGCCTCGGATTCAGGAGAGGGTGAGCGGCGAGCAGGCCTGACAGTCTCCAGATCATCCAAAGAGAGTTTTGGAATACGCCATCTTGGCCTGTACTGGTCTGTGATTCTAGGTAGGGGCATGACATAGAACTGCTCCCACCTGGAGAGGCGAATACGTCTCTGCCTCTTCTGCACAATCCTCTCCATCCTCTCTGGGACCTCATACTGGTCCCTAAGTTTTCTGTACCACTTCATGTCAGAAAGAGGCACAAACTGTTTGATAGCTTTGTCTTCATCCAGAGCTCTGGGATCATGAACCACAGTCTCAGGGATCTCATATGGCATGAAGATTCTCCTCTCTTCCTCCAGCTTCTTGGTCTCTGACTTCACCACTGTGATGTCAAACTCACCCTCAATGTTCTTGGTGCTCACTGCAGGCTTGTACATCTCTGCAGCAAATTTCATAGCCTCCTGGGCCGTGGGGTTGAAAGCTACGACCTCCTCAGTGGCAACAATTTGCAGAGCCATCTTGTTGGTCTTTTCAATTTGTTTCTGAACATGTCTGTATTTCTCCTCCTCACTCTTATACTCTCTCCTGGTGTAGGTAAGGCGGTCCACCTTCAGTGTAGCCTGGCAGCTTGCAGAGCCAGCACAATTAGTTGCGGTAACCTTGTACACACCAGAGTCCTCAAGAAGAGTCTCTCTGATATGCAGGACATGGTAGTCAACATCTTCCTGTATGACAGCGACCTTGTAACCAAACTGTAGTGGATGACCATCCTTCTCCCATTTTAGAGTAGGAGTTGGGATTCCTGAGAGTCTGAGTTCAAACCGGACACTATGTCCTTCAACACACTCAACATTGGCCAGCAGACGTTTGAACATCGGCCTCATAGAGTCCTCCATCACTGGATGAGGTGTCACAGTGAGTCGGGCCTTGCAGCTGTCTTCTCCAAACTTGTTGTCAGCCATAACTGTGTATTCAGCATCATCGTTCATGTCCAGGTTGTGAATCATCAGCTGGTACAGGCCCTTATCAGTGGTGAATGTATATTTGCTGTCATCCTGACCTGGCTTGATTCTCTCTCCATTCTTAAGCCATGTTACATGAGGCTCAGGGTGCACTGTAATAGTGACACCAAAGCGCACATCTTCGCCAATGTAGGCTGTGCGATTGTAGAGAGGTAGAGTGAACTCAGGCGGTCTCTGCAGAAGTCTTGTTTTGTCAACTCTTCTCCTCAGTTTCTTGATGGAGCGGCTGATGTAGTGCTCTCTGATGCTCCTCACAGACTCAACAAAGAGCTCTCCATAAGCACTGTCCTCTCCATCATCGCTCACAACCTTGCATCTGTACACTCCATCATCGCTTTCTTCGATGTCCTTTACATAGATGCTGGCGAAACCATTACTGTAACTAATTTCATACTTGGTGCTTTGGTGTAGCTGACGGTTACCAAAGTACCAAGACACCTGGGTACTCTTGTCATAGTTGGCAATGCTACAAGTGAATCTGACATGGCCTCCTTCCTCAGCTGAGCCATGCATGACTGGACCAGTGCGGAGGCCGTGGTACTCCGATCCAATCTTCACTTTACCAACAGCCAGTCCTCTCTGGTTCTTGAAGGCACCACCATAGGCAACACGAGCTGCTGATACAATAGTATCTGTCTTCTTCACCAGACTCTGGTAGTATCTTCTGTGTCTCAATGTCTTAATGACCTTGTTGCTGACATGCTCAATCTTCATCTTGAGCCACGGGTGCTCCAGAGCCTCATGTGCTGTCATACGGAGCTTCCTGTCCTTGACTAGAAGTCTATCCACAAAGTCCATGGCCTCCAGACTGATGTCCTTAAATGCTTCACTGTCAAAGATGTACTCACAGTTGGAGATGTTCTCAATCATCTTTGTAATCGACTCTGCTGCAAATGGATTAAGGCCACTGAGCAGAACGTAGGCCATAACACCAACAGACCACATATCAGTGGCTGTTGTGATCATGTCGTGACGGTGAACCTCAGGGGCACAGTACTCTGGAGCTGAGAACATCATTCTGATGTTTTCTCCTGGCACCAGCAGCCTAGCCTGGCCCATCTCGATAATCTTTATGTTAGTGCTTCTCCTTGTTGTGTAGACAATGTTGTCTGGGCGAATATCAAAGTGGCCAAAGTTATGGCTATGCATGACCTTCACAGCAGAGCAGACTTGTCTCAGGTAGCGGACAATCTCCTGCTCTGTAAGCTCAAAGTTGCAGGTACCGAGGCGTTCAAAGATGTCAACTCCAGAGATGAATTCGAAGATCAGGATGATCTCCTCCATGCTCTCAAAGTATTCATGAAGGTAGATAATATTCTTGTGCCTTGCTGCATTGAGGGCTTCGATTTCCCGAAGAACCAGCTCACGGTCCATTCCTTTGACCTTGATAAACTTGGCCATGAAGGTCTTCTTTGTGGCAATCTCTGTGCAGCGGTGAACAGCTCCAAATTGGCAGCGAGCAAGTTCCTCAGAGATGGTGTACTTGGATGACAGCTCTTTCACCTTGTAGAACAGAGCCTCCTCCTTAGTTACCTCTCTGGTTTCATCCACTTCCTCATCATAGTTCCTTATCACAGACTTGTCTTCCTTGGTTGTAATAGGCTCAGTTGGCTGAGAAGGAGGGCTTAGGCCGAACTGGTTTTCAGCTATCACACGGAACTGGTATTTGGTCTTTCCGAATATGTTAATGATCGTGATGCTGCAGTCAGATGTCTGTCCAGCACGGATCCACCTGTCAGCAGTGGTGGGGCACTTCTCCACAATGTAGCTAATGATGTCGCTTCCGCCATCATTGGCAGGGGGCTCCCAGGTGAAGGTGATGGAGTCCCGAGAAATGTCGCTGACAATGAGTCCCTTTGGAGCTTCAGGTATGTCAGCAACGTTCACCTCAATGGTTTGCTTGTCCATTCCAAACCTGTTCTTTGCTGTAATAATGTAGTAGCCACTATCCTTCCTCTGCACTCCCTTTTGGAAGACCAGTGAGGTGAAAGACCTGGTGGTGATGACTTGGTAATAAGCAGAGTTGGACAGGATCTCCTGACCCTTTTGCCAAGTGATAGCTGGCTCAGGCTTCCCAGTGACGGGGATCTTGATGGTGATGTGATCACCACGGACGGCATGGACTGCTCCCATTCCCTGAAGCTCTTTGGGCAGGTGAATCTTAGCAGGAACTGTATTAAGATAAAACAAAACATTGCATTGGTTTAGTATTTACTTATATTTCTATTTGTACAGATGAAATTACTTTATGTATCTACCAGAATCATATCATTACCTTCCACCTCCAGGTTGGCTGTTGTAGAGATGGACCCGGAGGAGTTAGTTGCTCTGACTTGGTAAACTGTGGCATCACTCTCGTCAGCAGTGGTAATAACCAGCTGGTAGTAGCCTCCCTTGAACTCTTGGGCCTTGATCTTGGTTCCATCTGCCAAGATCTCCTTTCCACTGCGGTACCATTTCACCACAGGCTTGGGATATCCCACCACCTTGTCATAGGAAAAATAAATAAGTGAAATGATTTACTGAAAAAAACCCCACAGAACCTAGATTTATATTGATTTTGTGTTGACTTTCGCCATGGCCAACCTTCCTTACATTGCAAAAACATTACTTCCCCAGGATCATATCAGAACATCTCTATTAAATGTAATGTTCATGTTCTCATTTGACTAAAGACAAAATACAACACAACAACACACAGTTTGTGAATCTTCTTCATGCAACTTTGGTTTGATAAAGTACCTTGGTAACAAAGGTGGCATTGGCATGGTATTTGACAGTCATATCCCTGATCTCCTCCCTGAACGCGGGAGCGCGAGGAGACTGGTCAGACTTGGGGATGATAGGCGCAGAGATCTCACTCCAGTCGCTCTCTCCGCCCATGTTTTCACACTTGACACGGAACTCGTACTCAAAGCCCTCGATCAGGCCTCTGACCTCGAAGTTCGTCTCCACAAACTTCTTACTGGTTACTGACATCCACTTGTTCTGCTTCTTCTCACGTTTCTCCAGGTAGTAGCTGCTGATTTTAGCTCCACCGTCGCTGCTTGGAGGCTTCCAGCAGACAACACAGGAGTCCTTGGTGGAGCTGATGATGAAGGGCTGCTGAGGGATTCCAGGTTTTTCTGAAAAATAAACAGGTTATGTTACTGAAGTACTCTGCCTTTAATTAGTCCTGCCTCTGCAAATAAGCCACAAAGGCGACAACTGCCAAATAAAATAGACTTGACTGGGCGTACCGAATGGACTCTTAACAATGACCACTGATGGGATCTCCAGAGGCTCACTGACACCATACTGGTTCTGGGCAGAGACTCTGAAGTAGTAGCCTGCATTCTCGATCAGGTTGGGGACACGGCAGGTGGTGCCAGAAACGGAGGAGGACACGAGGTGCCACTGCTCGCCTTCTTTGGCCTCACGCTTCTCTACGATGTAGTTGGTGATCATGGAGCCTCCATCGTCCTTTGGAGCCTTCCAGCTTATGATCATTGAGCTCTTCAGCAGGGCATCAACAACCACAGGTCCCTCAGGGATACATGGTTTGTCTGGAGATAACACATAAAAAGCATTGAGAAGCTATTCATTGATATACAAATACATAGGTCTAGTAATTGTTACTTGTTGGTTGAAATAGGAAACAAAGCATTATCCAATAAATTTTAAAGACAAGGCTGTTTGACATTTGATCTTTTACCTTGGATTTCAACACGCAGCACAGTGTCAATTGTTCCGAACGAATTGCTGAGCTGCACCTTGTAGCGGCCAGCATTGGTCTTCCTCTGGGCGTTCCTTACCACCAGGTGGGTGTAGCTTTCAGTATTTTCAATAATCACGTTCTCTGATGCATTCAGAGGCTTCTTGCCATAGAACCACATGATCTGGGGGATGGGACGCCCAATGTAGACGACATGAAGGCGGAGGCTAGTGCCAGCCCCAGCATAGTACTTTTCCTTGAGAGGGAAACCAGGGTGGAACTGAGGTGCAGCTTGCAGGCGCAGCTTGCCACTCGTCTCAATCTCTCCGGCCTCGTTGATGGCCCTGCAGGTGTACAGGCCTTCATCTTCCTGCTCGTCTGTCAGGATGCTGAGTGAGTGGTTACGGCCATCTGAGCTCATCTTGTACTTGCGGCTCTGGATCAGTTCCTTGCCGTAGCGGTACCACCTGATCTCTGGCAGCGGTCTGCCGATGATGCCACAGGTGAGAGTTCCAGACTCCCCGAGCTTGGTAGTTACATCTTGGATCTCGTCCTTCAGAGCAGGAGCCTCACCAACTGCAGAAAAAGCAGCAAAGCTTGAGCTTAATCTTACTAATTTCAACTCCATCAATATAGACTCAAACCGTTTATGTAGCCCACTTTGTACTCCGTATGCTGAATTGCTAAAATCTTTATTGAAATCCTAAAATGTATTTTAACATAAACGAGTGCTAACTT
Source organism: Semicossyphus pulcher (assembly GCF_022749685.1). Taxonomy (NCBI): domain Eukaryota; kingdom Metazoa; phylum Chordata; class Actinopteri; order Labriformes; family Labridae; genus Semicossyphus; species Semicossyphus pulcher. Next base: position 28,882,008 of record NW_027211659.1, read on the forward strand.
GATAAGATCCAGGTCAAATCACAATTTGGCTGTTTAGAAATGTTTTTGCTTCCAGGAGCAAATCTATTTCCATTCAACTAACACAAATACGTTAAAAGAAAAAAACCTAATTTAATTGTGACCAGCCCATTCTATTTCATGTGATGTACGGTCTGCGGCAGCTCACCACTCAGTTTGGTCTTGATGCCCATAGGTGTGCGGCGAGGACGACTGAGTCCAGTCTCGTTCTCTGCGAAGATTCTGAACTCGTACTCGGTGGCCTCCATCAAGCCGCCCATGGTGAACTGACGATCCTTGGAGCGTTCCTTGTTGCATTTCTTCCAGGCACTCTCTCCAGCCTGCCTGAACTCAATCCAGTAGCCCAGAATTTCCTTGCCACCGTCATGTTCAGGCCTGAGCCAGTGGATGGTGATGCAGTCTTTCGTGATGGAGATGATGTCAATCTCTCCTGGTTGGCTGGGTTTGTCTAAAGGCAGACAGGAGGAGATTGTTATGGAGAACCTTAGCAGAGCTATTTGGGATTTCATGTAGTATTTAGTTTAATTAGTTTTAATAAAATCCTCTAACTCAACTTAAATTTATTTACCTAGTTCTGTCTTGTTTAAAATGTTCAGTGTGTAATGAATAGCCTTTGTGTAATGTTAACTCACCAAATGGATCTTTGCAGACCACTGGCTCTGAAGCAGGACCAGGTTCGCTCTTCCCGATGTCATTCTGAGCCACAACTCTGAACATGTACTCTGCATCAGGGATGAGGCCGGTGACATTGTACATGGTGGTTGTGATGTGGGTCTTGTTGTGACGGACCCACTTCTCTGTTGACACCTCCCTCCTTTCCACGTAGTAGCCTGTGACACGGGAGCCTCCATCATCCCGGGGCCGGGCCCAGGACAGGGACACCATAGACTTGGACACGTCCATGATCTCTGGTGGGTTGCTGGGAGGCTCTGGTGGGCCTGAAGATATTGCACAATTTGATAGATCAATATATATAAAAACACTTCTTCACATCAGACTATATCGTGTTCAATGTGTGTCTTTATTACTGTTTTGGCCAAGATGTACACACTGCAACTTTTGCCCAATTCGTTGATATCGGAGATTAAGAATAATCCCAAAAGGCACCAATACTCACACAGAGGTGTCTTTGGCATGACAGACTCTTCAGACTTGAGAGATCTGCTGATGCCAAACTGGTTCTCAGCAGAAATCTTGAAGTGGTACTCCACATTCTCCTTCAGGCCCTTCACCACCAGTGAATTCTCAAGTACCCTGGCATCCACCGTATACCAGGCCGCCTTGGGTACCTCCCGCCTTTCCACAATGTATCCCAGGATGTCGGCGCCGCCATCATCTGATGGTTGCCTCCAGCTGACACGGACTGATCTGGCTTGAATGTCGTCAAACTCCAGAGGTCCCTCTGGAGCATCAGGGCGACCTATCACCTTCACCTGGAGGGTGGGGACACAGAAAGGTTTAGTTTCAAACAAAGCATTTTTTGTTTCACTGCCAATGTTGAAGTACTCAACATTTCTAAGATGAGACACTCACCTTGATGTACACTGCTTTCCTGCCACACTTATTCTCCAGAAGCAGGTCGTAGGTACCAGTGTCTTCTTTATGTGCCTCTTTGATGACAAGTTCTGTGATGTCATCATGGGTGGCGATCATGGCTCTATGTGAGATGTCACGTCCATCCTTGGTCCACTTACATGTAGGGATGGGTTTACCCTTGATGGGCACAGACAGACGGATGACTCCACCTTGCCGCACCACGTAGCCCTCCTCGTATTTACGATCAAGCTCGTAGTCAGGATAATCTGAAGGAGACACAAAGTATTTTTGCCAATTAAATTACAGATGAAATAGCAAAATGTGAGTTAAACCCACAAGTAAAAGTATGATGTTTATTTATTGCAAAATTAAATAAAATGTATGAAATTTCGTTCTACTACCGAGCATCTCCTGGACTTTGACCGCTCCAGGAATCTCGGCAGGCTCTCCGGCACCGCCAGCGTTGCAGGCACTGACCCTGAACTTGTACTCTGCGCCCTGGGGCATATGGGTGAGGGTGTACTCGCACATCTTGGTGGGTGTGGTGTTACAAAGTGTCCATTCCACCTGGTCCACCTTCTGCATCTCGATCAAGTAGCCGGTAATTACAAAACCGCCGTCCTCTTCTGGCGGCAGCCATGCCAGAGACACTGAAGTCCTAGTAGTGTCGGTGACTCTGGGCTGAACTGGAGCACCTGGAGGTTCTGTGCAACGACACAGAGAGGTACACTGGTCAGATCAATCCAACATAGGCATCAACCATTTCATAAATGGAGCACATTAAATGCATTAAGGCAGTTACACTGAGATATTAACCACATACCGATCGGATCCATGGCAACAGTGATGGCAGAACTCTCACTGGGTTTGCCGTCTCCTCTGGAGTTGATGGCGGTGACACGGTGTTCATACTCCAGGCCCTCAATCAGGCCAGAGGAGCGGTACCGGGTCATGGTCACGGGGTTCTTGTTGATCTTCATCCACCTGTCAGAATGGGCCTCTTTACGTTCGATGATGTAGCCAGCAATAGTGGAACCACCGTTGTCCTCAGGTGGTCGCCAAGTAATGGTCATGCCCTCGTGAGTGACATCAAGAACCTCTGGTGTGCTCGGAGGTCCAGGAATAGCTACACAGGAGAATTAGAGATTAAAAGATGAACTTACAAATATGAGCCATTTATAAACATAGCACCTGAATTTTGTGAGCGTCACAGTACCTAGGCGTGTTTAACTCAACTGTTTGATGATTATTTAGTAAAAATTAGTTCATTGATTGATGGATGGAAGACAGAAAGTGTGAAGAATGTTGAGGCAAAAATAAATAACTTATATGTACTAGATATTTTTTTCAGTTGTTTACAGTGATTTAAAAAAGTGAGCAGATTATTTTACATTCCTAACAAAGCCAGAGTTGCTTGGACGAGGCAGGTGGCAAGGTGTTTGTTAAATGATTGCTCAGGTATTGTGGCTGTTCATAGGTGGTTGCTCAAATGTTTGGGAACTTTTGACAACAGATTTCTAACATGTGTTAATGCACCAGAAATGCATGGCACAAACATGGCCTGGACTCGACTAAGTGGACTAACCACTCCTGTGGTTATTACCACAGTTCATGTATTTATTAGGATGCTTGATTAGAAAGGATTCCAATAAATTGCTGAACATAACGCGAGTAAAACTTACTCTTGGCGCTCTTGCACTCCACCACTTCGGACTGAAGGAAGCCACCGACGCCAAAGCGGTTCATGGCAGCAACACGGAACACATACTCGGTTCCTTCTGAGAGTCTGGTGAATTTGAAGCAAGGTCGGGTCACTGACTCTGAGACGGTGGACCAGCCTGGTCGGTGGGCATCACGCTGCTCCACAACATAGCCACTGACGTTGGCGCCACCATCCTTCTCTGGAGGTTGCCAGCTGATTGTTACTGACACGCCATCCACCTCCTCGATCTTTACTGGACCAACAGGGAGGCCAGGTTTGTCTGGAGGAAGAAAGAAGGCAGCAGGTTAGAATCTGTTTACTTTACTTGATATAATCAATAATACACTTAAAGAGTACATTTTGAATGTAACAGGCCTTACATATCTGTGTTAAACCTTCATTTATGTGCAGAAGTCTCCTTACCAAGTATGATGACCTTGATGAGCTCGGTTGCCATGCCGATGGCGTTCTTCACCTCCAGCTTGTAGTATCCAGTATCGTTGATGGTGGTCTCGCGAATGACAAGGTGGGTGTATTTGCCATTGCTGTCGATCTTAATGCGATCAAGGCTGTCCTTCAGTTGGTTGCCACCAAAGAACCAGGAGCAGACAGCCTGAGGTTTGGCCTTGATGGGGATGTTGAGGTCGATGGGTTTGCCACGATGCACGTGGACAATCTTTTGAGGAATGTTGGTCATGTCGATCGCAGGCATCACTGGAATACAAAAGAAGTATGTTATTATATTTTCATCTGTGTAGTTTTTTGAGTTTTTGTGAAAGCTGAAGGCGTTGTGTGATGATTTGTGGATGTGTCTGGATGTTGTCTTACCCTTGATGTCCTGGATTGTGACAGGAGTGACAGTGTCCATGGGCTCACTGGCTCCTCTGCTGTTGGTGGCTCGGATCCTGAAGAGGTATTGGTCCTTCTCCATGAGGGACTGGATGGTGTGCTGGGACACTGAGGCTTTGACTGTGGCCACGGAGCTCCACCTGTCAGAGCCCACCTTGCATGCTTCAATGATGTATCCAGTCAGCCTGCTGGCGCCGTCGTGCATCGGCTTCTCCCAGCGCAGCGTGACAGAGGACTTGGTGACATCGACGATCGCGAGGTTCAGAGGCACAGATGGCACTTCACACACCAACACAGCCTCAGATGTCTCGCAGGGCTCTCCAACGCCATAGATGTTCTCTGGCAGGACTCTAAAGAAGTAGTGCACACCCTCCTCCACGCCGGTGATCCTGAACAGGGTCTTTCTACACTCAGTGGTGACTGTCTTGTACGACTTCATGCTGGCTTCACGTTTTTCTACAATATAGTTGCTGACATGAGCGCCACCATCGTTGCTCGGGACGTCCCAGGTGATCACCACAGACTCCCTGGTGTAGTCCTTCACCTTCACACAACCTGGAGGACCAGGAGTGTCTGCAGAAAGAGAGAGAGGGTAGAGGAAGAGAAGATAAGTATGTGTCCATGAGTATTTGAAAGAAGAACTAAAGCTGCAGTAAGATAACTAGAATCACCACCTTGTGGTAGGACGTGTTGAAACCTGGGCTGACTTACCGTAGACTTTAACCAGGATGGTGGCGGTCTTCTTGCCAGATGGGTTCTCTGCCTCCACAACATACTTTCCAGAGTCGTAGCGGTTGACCTTCTCCACCATGAGCGAGGTGTAGCTCTCAGTGGTCTCAATGTAGCCGCGGCTCTGCAGCTCCACGCCCGTCTTTCTCCAGGCAACTACTGGTGTCGGCCGGCCAGTGACGAACACAACCAGACGCAGAGTTCCTCCGGCACGCAGGCACACAGTTTTCTTCAGGTCATCGGCCACCTCCAAGTCTGGCATTTCTGTGCAGGGGAGCAAAGTAAGGGGAGAGTCCATGAATGCTGCCCTTACCATGTTACAAGCTGGAATATGACTCTGATAAAGTCATTAACTTCCCATTTTAAACATTTGGTAAAATAGAATTGAGTAAACCCCCTAAATGAGGAAAAAAAGTTTTTTTGTTTGTTTATTTCATATAAAATTATGTAAACAAAGAGATTTTACTTATGGTGGGTCAATTATCACTTTTTTTAAAAGATGAGATGAACTGGCTCATTTATAGTTTTTTTTTCGGGGGATAATTTTAGATTTTGTCTGATAATTACACTCAACTTTCTGTACGCTGCTGAGTCCTCAGAGTGTGGTGTAAGAAAAGCGAAGAGCTCAGTCTGTCATGGAGAACCGTTGTAATAAAAAGAACTGTTCATTTCAGCCTTTAAAATCTGCACCAACTCACCGATTCTCTCCAGCGGCTCGACCTCAGCGCTGGGTTCGCCGAACTCTCCGGTACCTTTGCTGTTGATGGCAGCAACCCTGAATCGGTACTTCTTATTGGCTGCCAGGCCGGCGGCCACATACTCGTTGGTCTTGAGAGCCTTTGCGGTGGCGCGGTACCACTGCTCAGTGTCCTCCTCGAGGATTTCCACCACGTAGCCAGTTACATCGGAGCCACCATCGTACATTGGCCTGGTCCAGGTCATGCTGATGCTGTGCTTGGTGGTGTTGGTGATGCGTGGCATTGATGGAGGAGCTGGGGTATCTGGGATCAGACAAAGATAAATGCAAATATGTTGTATATTCATCCAACTTCATACGATAAAAAGAAAAATAATCTTTATGCCTTGTGGGAATTTATGGGGTCACAACAAGAGCAAGTTATAAAAACTGGAACCTTTAAGGACAGTTAAATGTCTTACATGTGGGGTCTTTGCAGAGGATGTACGGTGAGGCGTCGCTTGGCTGGCTGTCTCCAGCAGCGTTATAAGCCGTCACCCTGAACTGGTACTCGCTTCCCTCCAGCAGGCCTGTGATCTTCAGACGGGTGTCATAGATGGTGTAAGTCTTATTTACCCGAGTCCACCTGGTCCAAAAAGAAAGTGATATTGTGTGGGAGAGAGAAATGATAAGCAACAATATTTCAGAAAGTGAAAACTTCAATCTGTCTGTTCACTTCTTTAGTAGCCGTTCTCACCTGGTGCTGCTCTTCTCTCGCTTATCCACAATGTAGTTTTTGATCTCGCTGCCTCCATCGCTCTCTGGCTTCAGCCACTCGATGATGACATGCTCCTTACCCACCGCTGTAACCTCTGGAGTGCCCGGCTGGGATGGGATGGCTGGGAAAGGAAAGGGGGGGGAAGAGGTCAGAGTCACAGAAGCAGATCTACATCCTGTTTACTGTTTCACAGGACAGAAATTGTACCATCTAATTCTACAGTGGAAGAGGAAATCATTGCGTGCAGATTCATGTCTACAAACAGTGTTTAAGTCGGGAAAACCAAAACAAAGCCTTTATACTACTGCTGAATAACTCTGTAAATCTCTGTATCTCATTCTGTAAAGCGTCTCCCTCTGAAAATATTTTAATTTTACAGTATTTTTTGTTTAAACATAAAAACCCAAATTTGGCAACAAAAAAAAAAAAAAATCTAAATATATTGTAGAGAACTCACTGAGCCGCTCCTTTTCAGAATGTATGTACTGCAGTTAATAATAATAGCCTAATAATAATAATGATAATAATAATACTTTCATTAACAGGCACCTTTCAAAACACTCAAGGTCACCTTACAGGCAGAGTTAAAAACTAAAAACAATGCAACAATAAATCAACAAATGTACAGTGTATAAAATCATTATGTAATTAATGAAAAAACAATCAGATGCATAATTTAAAAAGAGGGATATTGAGAATCAAAGGCTTACAAGACATGCTGTATTTATTACAGCCCTTTGATGCTCGAGAACAGCCCAACTTTTTCCCTCTAAGCAGAGTGGTCTTAGCTATCCTCTAAAAAACTGACAAATTAAAATGTGGCAGCTTACTGTATGCATTCCTGGCAATGACAGGTTCGGACTCCAGAGGAACTCCAGGCCCGTACTTGTTGACTCCTCTGACTCTGAAGACGTACTCGTTGCTCTTGATCAGTCTGGAGCTGACACATGACAGGGTCTTGCACTCTAACTCCATGATGACCCAGTTAAGTCTGCTGGTCTCACGACGCTCCACAATGTAGTGGGTCACGGTGTCTCCGCCATCCTCCAGAGGAATCTTCCAGGACACGGTACACTTCTCCTCTGTCACCCTGCTGATCACGATGTTATCAGCCGGAGCTCCAGGAGTGTCTGAAACACACAAACACAAAGTTAGATCAGCAAGTTCTGACAATTCCATCTATCTGCTACGACTCTACTGTCATGGCTGCTCACCCAGAACTTTCACGCTGACGGCAGCAGTCTTGATTCCACTTGCGTTTTTGACCGTCAGGATGTATCTTCCTGTGTCATATCTGTCACAGTTCTTGATGACGGCCATGGCTCTGGTTGCTGTGTAGGTCAGGGAGTATTTCTCTCCAAGCTCCAGAATCTTGTCGCCCTTCGCCCAGTAGACTGTGGGCTCTGGTTTACCGCCCACAGCTCCGTCCAGGACAACGTCAGAGCCGGCAGTGACGGTGACGGTCTCACCCACCAGCTTGCTGTCCAGCTCAGCTTTGGGAGGAGCTGCATCAGAAAAAAGATTAGTTAGATGGTACAACAACACGAAGAGTTACATTTATGAATTAGATTTATTTGTTGTAATTTTATTCAATTTTTCATTCATGTTCATTATTCTATATTAGAAGCTATGATATAACTTCAATGAAACAATATCAACACAGGGAGACGATTATAAATGTCTGAACAAAATGAAGGTACATTACACACTAACTAACAGACTGTGCAGATGAAATAAAGCTCGAGCCATCATGGTTTAAATTGATTTGTGAACACTTTAAGCTTTTTATATGACTAGTTATTAATATCTGCACCATATGGTTTTCCTATTTCCATCCATTTATGCTGTGAATGTTTCCTGTATACTCTCTTATTCTGTTCTGTTCTGTTTCTTCATCATTGCAGCTGGTACCTTTTCCTTTTTAGTGGAAAGTTTCTTGTTTCTAGATGCAGCTTGGATGGAAGCCCAAAAACCAAAATGATTATAATTCTCGAACTCTTTAACTTACAGTATTCATCCTTGCAAGTGACTGGTCCGGTGGACTCGGACGGCCTGCTGTGGACGCCAGCAGCATTTTTGGCGATGACGCGGTACTCCAAGGTCTCTCCCTCTCCCAGGTTGGTGACAGTGAAGTAGTTCTCGGTAATGGTCGTGTAGTTGCACTTGAGCCAGCGGTTGTCGTCCCACTCATCCGTGCTGTACACTTTCCTCTCAACCACGTAACCAATAATCTTGCTGCCTCCATCATTGAAGGGCACGGTCCAGCACAGTGACACAGAGGAGCGGGTGATGTCGGTCACCTCTGGTCTACCAGGAGGATCTGAGCAGGGAAGGGAGGAGTTAATCGTAAAACTGACGGACACTGAAAACTGATCAGAACTGATTAACTGTTCTGATGTTCTGTTGTTGGACAGCAACTTATTTTCATCATTCATTAACCTACCGAAAGTATTTCAGATTATTTGCTTGATCAATAAAATGTCAGAAAGCTGTGAAAGATGCTCATCCCAATTTCCCAGAGCCCAAGAGGCCAAGACTTTTCATTTACGAAATTACAAAATGCAGCAACTCCTCACATTTAAGAAGATGACATCTTTGCTTGAAAACTCAACAAAACAATGACGTGATTAATTTTCTTTAGATCGATTAAGCTCTGAACTGATTTGATAAACAGAAGGTAGCCTGCCATTAGATTTTTATGATAACATTTCTGTAGTTGAGACAAGAATGTTTCCCTTACCAACAGGATTGAGCGCCACCACAGGTCTGGAGGCCTCACTGGCCTTGCTTAGTCCTGCGATGTTCATGGCGTACACCCTGAACTGGTACTCCAGCCCCTCAATCAGGTTGGAAACCTTATAGTGGCACTCCAGACAGGGAAGCTTGTTCTCCCTCACCCACAGGATGGTGTTCCTCTCCTTCTTCTCGATCCAGTAGCCTGACACCTTGCTGCCACCGTCAGCATATGGCACATCCCATTTGATGCTGATGGCGTTGGCTGACACGGACACCACATCTGGGCGAGTTGGAGGACTTGGAGGAACTGTGGAAATGAAGAGAGGATGAGAAAAGGGATTCTTAATTTCCAAAATGTTAAACTTTGGCATCCATATGGATGAAATCAGGATATGCATTTTTTTGTACAACTGTTAAGTAGAACTCACCAAATGGATGCTCAATGACAACAGCAGCAGACTCAGTGGACTTGCTGACTCCAAACTTGTTCTCAGCGCACACTCTGAAGGTGTACTCCATGTATTTGGTAAGATGAGTCACTTTGATGGTGGTTCTCTTTACACTAGAGTTGACAACTTGCCAGGAGGCAGAGCCAGACTCTCGTTTTTCCACAATGTAGTTGGTGATTTCAGTGCCACCATCATCAGCTGGCTCAGACCAAGACAGGGTGCAGGATTCTGAGGAGACCCCAGAAATTTCCACAGGTCCTTTGGGTGGAGTTGATCTACCCACAATAACCACGGTCACAGTGAAAGTCTTCACACCTGCAGCATTCTCCAAGATCAAGTAGTACTTGCCGCTGTCACTTCTCTTGCTGTCTTTCACCACTAGAGTGGTTCTCTCCTTTGTGGTTTTGATGGAGACTCTGTCAGTCTCCTTCAGCTTCATCTCCTCCAGTTTCCAGGTGACTTTTGGTGCAGGCCTGCCACTGATAGGGATGTCAATGGTGAAGGTGTTGGAGGTCTTGCAGGTTATAAGCTGGTTGGTGATGCTGCTGAGGTCAGCAGTTGGTTCGATACGAGGCTCCTTGATGACGACAGAGCCGAAGGTGCCCTGAGGCTCGCTGATTCCAGCATCATTCTTGGCCTTGACTCTAAAGTCATACTCTGTGTTCTCTATCAGACCCTCCACCAGCATCTTCAGAGACTTGGTCTCTCCGCTAACAACCCAGCGGTCACTGCCTTTAGCTCTGAATTCAACGATGTAGCCTCTAATGCGGCTGCCTCCATCATGTTCAGGCTTCAGCCACACCAGGGAGGCTGTGGAGCTGCTGGTGTCAACAACATCAAGTCTCTTGGGTGGTGCAGGTTCTTCTGTTGCAATTACTGGCTCTGACATCTCATGAGGTTCTCCCTGGCCATACTGGTTAACAGCAATCACCCTGAAGAGATAAGGCACTCCAATATCTAGACCATTTGCCCTGATCATCTGGCGAGAGCACTTGGTGCTGACTTCCTGCCAGGCCAGGCGGCTGGCTTCGCGCTTGTCCACGATGTAGTGGTGGATCCGGGATCCACCATCATTTGTGGGGGCATCCCACATCATTGTCAAGGCTCCACGGGTAACGTCTTTGAAGGTGATAGCTCCCGGAGGTCCAGGTGTGTCTAGCACTTTGACTGTGAATGTGATTGACTTGCGCCCACTGTTGTTCTCCAGGGACAGGGTGTATTTGCCAGCCTCGTACCTGGTGCAGGCCTCGATGGTCAGAGTAGAGGAGGAATCTGTGGTGTTGATGTCACCCATGACAGGGAGATCACCGTCAATCTTAGACCACGTAGCGAGAGGAGCTGGTTTGCCGCGGAAGGCAACTGTGAGGGTGACAGTGCCGCCATTCTTCACAATGTGCGTCTGCTTAAAGTTGGCATCAATGTCGATCTCAGGAGATCTAAGTCTATCAACAGCCTGAACAGGGTTGGGCGTCATTGAGGCTTCTCCCTCTCCAGATCCGTTCACAGCACTGACCCTGAACTTGTAGAATTCTCCAGGCACCAGGCCCTTGGCTGTGTACCCAGTATGGATGCAAATCTGGTTGTTGATTCTGTGCCACTCCTCCAGACTGGCCTTGCACATGTCGATATTGTAACCGATGATTTCCATGCCACCATCGAAGACAGGCTTTATCCATTCCAGGGTGACAGAGGACTTGGTGGAGTCAATGACCTGTTCAACAAGTAAAGTAAAGTTTATTGTGTAATTTTTATTGTATATTTTAGTAAATGTACGTTATAAGCACGTAATGTGTACTATTTTTCAATATAAATACTGATTATTCAAAAACAACTAACCGGTAACTGATTTATCTGACAATATACGTATTTGATCTTCTGTTCATATTTTTTTTATCGTAGAAAAATTAAAATGACAAAAATCAGGTTGAGTATTTCTCTTAAATTTCTATGAGTTTATCAGTGAATCATACCTTGATGACTGAAGGAGCACTGGGGGCACTGGTTGGTTCTCTGCATTTGAAGAGCCTGGAAGTACTGCTAGCCGGTCCGACCCCAGCACCGTTTTCAGCCATGACACGGAACTCATACTCGTTGCCCTCTGTGAGGCGGGTGACACGGTGTCTCAGCTCTGTGATGGTTCTCTTAGAGGACACCTTCACCCAGCGCAGACTCTTCTTCTCTCTCCTCTCCAGGATGTAATGTTTGATCTCGTTGCCTCCATCCGACCTTGGTCTGGTCCAGCACATGGTGATGCTATCTCCAGTCACATGGGTGGCATCAGGGGTACCAGGGGCATCAGGCACAGCTGAGAGTGAGAGCAGAAAACACGGTACATTTCAAATGTGAATGTATGAAGTTAAAGCATTTTTAGTCATTTTTTTCTGCCAAAGTTTTGACATTATGTCAAATTATATCTTAGAGCATCTTTACTTACTGTATTGCATCTGTGCAATGATGGGATCAGAGTCCAGTGGTTTGCCGACACCAAACTTGTTGACAGCAGAGATCCTGAACTGGTACTCATTGCCCTTGATAAGGTTTGAAGCATTGTAAGAACAGGCTTCGCATTTGGAGGTGACCAAGGCCCAGGAGATCCTGGATGTCTCCCTCTTCTCCACCACATAGTGTGTGATGGCAGCACAGCCATCGTTCTCTGGTGGGTTCCACCACACTGTGCACTTCTCAGCTGTGATGCCAGTGAAACGGATCGGACCTTCAACAGGTCCGGGGGTATCTGCAGGGAAAGAGAAGATAGAGTAGTTGCTTAAAAATGGTCATAATTTTGGAAGTAAAATTAAATTGCTAGCATCTACATGAGCTGTAATGCTTCCCTGATACAATGCGTTAATGAAAACAGTTTTGAAAACTTTTGTTTAATACAATGTCATTAAAAAATATAAGAAGATTATCATCAGTGCTAACCCACCTTGTACTCTAACGTTGACATCAGACTTCTTGGCACCGGAGCTGTTCTTTGCCTCCACAGTGTAGATGCCACGATGGTTCCTGTCAGCATCACGGATAAAGAGACTACTGGTGCCAATGCCTGTTGTAATCTCAATGTCAATCATAGTCCTCTTGTCAATCTCTTTGCCATCCTTGTACCAGACAACCTGGGGGACAGGTCGTCCAGTAATTCTGCAGCCAAGTTTAACATGCTCTCCGGCCCTCAGGGTGAGAACCTGGTCTGGAGACCATTCGATTTCAGGAGTAACTGGAGATGGAAAGAGAACGAAATATGAGAAATCAGCACAATCAGAGGGATATGAGAAACCCACTGCTCATCATCATTTGTCTAAACATTTTTTTCAAGTTGACAATACTTACTGCTTTCATCCTTGGTCATAATGTATCCAGAGGTGTTAGATGGTGGACTGACTGTGCCCACAGCATTCCTGGCAATCACTCTGAACTCAAATCTGTCTCCAGCGGACAGTCCAGTCACAGTGAACTGGGTCTCGCTGATATCAGTAAAGTTGCACCGCAGCCATTTGCCTCTTCCTTGGCGCCTCTCCACACTGTAGGCGACAATTTTGCTGCCACCGTCTCTCTTGGGAATGTCCCACTTTAGGGTGACTGAGTCTCTGGTTACATCAATGCAGACAGGGGTGCCAGGGGGATCTAGAATTGAGAGGTGAAATTACGTTTTTTACTTGGGTCTTGGTAGGACAACAATGTAACAGGATTTCCCAAAATGTTGGATTGTTTCTTTAAGTATATAGCCTTTCACAACACATACGGATGTATTATTAACTATACTTACCAACAGGGGAGATAGCAAGTGCATGTTTGCTCTGTTCGCTAACAGGGCTGAGTCCAGCATTGTTCTCAGCGTAGACTCTGAAGGAGTACTCCAGACCCTCCATGAGACCAATTATCCTGTACTCTTTGTTGGAGATAATGGTGGAGTTCACCTTCTGCCACAAAAGGCTGTTTCTGTCCTTCTTCTCAACATGATAACCCAAAATTGGGGATCCTCCATCAAAACCTGGGGCCTCCCACTTGATTGTCATACCATCACTGGTGACATTGTAGGCCACCGGCTTTCCTGGAGGGCCTGGAGGTTTGTACTGGTGCTGGGCAACAATGTCGGAGGAGTTAAGTGCTTCACTGACACCATACTTGTTCTCTGCGCGGACTCTGAACTGGTACTGAGTTCCCTTGACCAGGTTGGGAATCTTGAAAGTGGTTCTGACAACGCTGGAGCAGACCATCTTCCAGTTGGCCTGGGATGTCTCACGTTTTTCCACACTGTAGCAAGTAATCTCACCACCTCCATCTTCCTTTGGCACATCCCAGGAGATGATGATACTCTGGGCTTTAATCTCATCAAAGCGGATGGGGCCAACAGGCACTGAGGGGGGTCCCAGAGTGATCACATTAATGTCAAAGTAGTTTTTGATGGTTCTGTTGTCCAAAACCAAGGTGTACTGTCCGGCATGCTCCTTCTTGGCTCCTCTGACTGTGACTGCAGTCTTGTTGTCAGTGGTCCTGAAACGAACCTTCTCGCTTTCCTTCAGTGGTAAGTTATCCTTTAGCCAGCTGATTACAGGTCTTGGTTTACCCTTGAAGGGCACCTCAATGTGGATGTTCTGACCGATACGTACAGCAAGTTCTCCATTGGGGTAGTCAGTGAGGCTAGCCTCAGGCGGAATGATGAAGTCCACCACTGTGATTGGACCAATTTGGGAGAAGTCACTGTTGCCCTTCTCATTTTTGGCAAACACTCTGAAGTCCATGACAGCGTTCTCCTTGAGCCCTGTGACCTCACAGCTACAACGCTTGCATGTTGCACCAAAAGTCCAGGTGGGATCTTCCTTGGTTCTCCTCTCAATAATATAATCAGTGATGTAGCTGCCACCATCATGATCAGGTCTGGTCCACTGTAAGGTAACAGAGGTATTTGTGGAGTCCAACATCACCAAGTCTTTTACAGCTCCTGGAGTTTCCGCGGCTCTAACAGGCACAGTGGTTTCACTAGTGTCACCTACACCATACTCATTTTCAGCGGACACACGGAAAAAGTAAGCTACATCCTCTTCCAGGCCAGAGACCTTATAGGTTGTGTTGGCACACTCGTTGGTGATCACCTGATAAGCCTTCATGGTTGAGGCCTTCTTCTCAACAATGTAATTAGAAACAGGGGATCCGCCATCGATGAGAGGAGCTTCCCAGCTAAGGGTCAACTTTCCTCTTGTCACATTCTTAATAATTAGTTTCTGGCAGGTGGATGGACTGTCGAGAACCTTAAGGGAAACGGTGATTATCTTGGATTCTCCAACGCCATTCTCAATCTCCAGCAAGTACTTGCCGCAGTCATCACGTGTGACTTTGGGAATTAGGAGTGTTGTTGCTCGCCCAGTGCTGGTGATGGTATAGCGGTTGTCCCCAGCCATGTTGCGATCGCCACGGCGCCATGTGACATTGGGGGCTGGTCGTCCCTTCAGGGGAATAAACACCTCCACATCACGGCCGGCTCTGGCTGTGTACTGAGTCGTCATGGGAACATCCAAGTCCAAATCAGCCTCCTCTGTTGGAGAGAAGAGAATCACAAAAATGAAGGAGCATGAATCAACGATATAAACAATAACTTTAACTATAAAACAATAAAATAATTTTAAGCCATCATAATGTATCAGGTTTACTAAATAGAAGTCTCAATTTGCAAAAAAAAAAAAAAATGTTAATACAAACCCAAGATATCTTTGGCTTGCACAGGCTGGTACATTTTGATGTCTTCTCCTTTGCCCTTGCAGTTGACAGCGGAAACTCTGAAGAAGTAGTAGGTTCCAGGTTTGAGGTGGGACACCACATATTCGCAGGTCTTGACCTGTGGGTTGATGGTCACCCATTCTTTGTCCTCTGAGTTCATCTGTTCCAAAAGGTAGTGAGTGATTTCACTGCCACCGTCATACACAGGCTTCTCCCAGCCAAGCGTGATAGAGGACTTTGTGGAGTCGACCACACGCAGCTTTGATGGCTCACCAGGCAGATCTGAAGAAAACAAGTGGCATGAATTTTGGTCCCTATTAACACTTTAACAATAAAATATCTCACAAAAAAAATTACTATACGGCCAGCATTGTGATGCTAAGTGTACATTAAAAGCTTACCGATGGGGTCATAGGCCTTGAAGAGGTCAGAGGCTTCAGAGTAGTTTCCTGCTCCAGCTTTGTTGACAGCACAAACTCTGTACTGGTACTCGTTGTTCTCCACCAGGTTGGTGACTTTCTGCCTGGTGTCTCTGATGGTGCCCTTTACCACCTGGATAAAAATGGACGTGATGACGCTTACACATTCAAGAAGTTTGAAGAATGTTTTTTTAAAAGTTAAAAACCAAAAAAAAAACTTAAGAAGAACAAACCTTGAACCACTGAAGACTCTTCTTTTCCCTCTTCTCTAGGTAGTAGCCATCAATGTCACTGCCTCCATCCAACGCCGGTCTCTCCCAGATCACTGTCATGGTGGACTTGGTGATCATGGTCACTGTAGGCTTGGATGGCTCACTAGGAGGAACTGTTAAACCATAGGGGTCAGGTTAGATAAAATAAACTAGTTTTGTATTGTTTTATAAATTCAAAACATTTCTATACTCTTGTGTGTATAATTAATAAACATGATACATTTGAACAATTGATCAACAATTGAGGTGAGTAATGCTATTTGCTCTGTTCACTTACCAAATGCATTCTTGGCAATAACAGGCTCAGACTCCAGTGGGTCTCCAATGCCATACTTGTTGACTCCACGAACTCTGAAGATGTATTCATTGCCCTGAATGAGTCTTGGAACATTGACGATGCAGTCCACCAGTTTCTCTGAGACAATGGACCACATGACTCTGCTGGTCTCTCTCTTCTCCACAATGTAATGTGTAACCATGGCACCACCCTCATCAGCAGGTGGAGACCACATGATGGTAACGTTGTCAGCTGTCACCTTCTTAAACTGTATCTCATCAGCAGGGGGGCCTGGCTTGTCTAGATGTGAAAGAGACATGTACATGCATGTCAGGGTCTACACTGTTTATAAAAAAAATCTTGGTAGTTATTATTTACCAACTTTATATTACAGTAGTTTTGACTAAGTACCTTGAATGAGAAGCCTGACAATGGCAAACGCAGATCCCAGGGAGTTCTTCACCTTGACCTCATAGGTTCCAGAGTTCAGGCGACTGGTTTCCTTCAGGAACAAACTGGTAGACTCAAATGTGTGTTTGAATGAGAGCTGTGAGGTGGGCTTTAGCTCTCTACCATCCTTTAACCACTCGATAGTGGGAGCAGGTTTGGCTGTGATATTGAACGTGAGCTCCACATCAGAGCCAGCCTTGTGCTTGACCTCGTTGAGATACTCTTGAGGTAATTCGATCTCTGGGGCACCTGGTAGATAAATGTAAAATCAGCCAGTTGAGATCAAATTGTGATAGTAAAATGCATCATCATGATCATCATGCGAAGGTGTAGAAACGGAAGAGAGCAACTAATAAAAGGAGAATAGAGAATAACATACAAAATGTTTACATCCAAGACATAAAACCCTGTTTTGCAGGTCACAAGATCACAATGTAACATTTTATTTTCTAAGGAGAATGTAATAATGTACTAAATGTAATATATTTTATGGCAATCTACAATATGGATTAAAATGCTCATAAACATGGAATAAACCTACCGTAGGTGTCTACACATCTGGCTGGTCCAGCAGTTATGGATGGGTTGCTCACTGAGCCAACAGCATTCTTGGCCATGACTCTAAACTCGTAAGTCTCGTCCTGAGTGAGGCCAGTCACAGTGAAACGGAAGTTTGTGACATTGGTGAGGTTAGCCTTGGACCATTTGGCACTGACGCCCTCTCTCTTCTCGATGATGTATCCTGTGATGTGAGATCCGCCATCATAGTTCGGCTTCTGCCAGGCTAGGCTAATGGCGTTCTTGGTGATGTCACTGATGCGCAAGTTGATGGGTGGCTCTGCAGGAACAAACGGGAAAATAGTTTAAAAGACAGCTGCTGTTAAAAAGTACTATCAGCTTTCCTTGACTTTGATAGAAATAGTTTGATGTTAAACTCACCACAAGCATCAATAGCCAACACCGCATCAGAAACCTTGCTGAAGGCACTGAGTCCAGCAGCATTCTCTGCTGCCACCTTGAACTCATAAATAAGTCCAGCGTTAATGTTGGTGGCCTTGAAGTGTGTTGCACGGATCACCATCTTGTTGACTCTTTGCCAAAGGATGCTGTTCCTGTCTTTCATCTGAAGATGGTAGCCAAACACATGACTTCCTCCATCTGACTTGGGCTCCTTCCATGCTACAGTGATAGTTTCTCTGGTTACAGCAGTGATCTCAGGAGTGGATGGAACATCAGGAACAGCTAGTAGGTAAGAGGCATAATTGAAGCATGTTAAGTATGTGAGTATAAAATATAATAAAATGTGAAGTTTAAAGAGTAAAGCAACTTACTGTAAGGAAGGCTGACAGAGACAGTTGGTGAATCAATGTGCTCACTGATTCCATATTTGTTCTCAGCCCTGATTCTGAACTGGTACTCCAGGCCAGTGGTCAGCTTCATTATCTTCATTGTGCAGCGGGCTACAGCTGAAGAGACATCCATCCAGTTGGCTGTGGTTGTCTCTCTCTTTTGGATGATGTAGTTGGTGATGGGGCTGCCACCTTCGTATGCTGGTGGAAGCCACTGCAGGCTAACACTGTCTTCTGTGACGTCATACAGCTCAACAGGTCCAATTGGGGCACTTGGGCGGTCCAGAACCACAATGTTGACAAAGGACTTGGTTGTTCCAGTGGAGTTGGAGGCAGTGATATCGTAGCGTCCTGAGTCTCCAGCAATGCTCTCGCGTAAAGTGATCTTGATGCTATCTGGGGTAACTTCAGAGTTGAACCTCATTGTTGACTTAAGCATCACATTGTCCTTGAACAAGCTGACTTTAGGCAAAGGCCTGCCTGTAAGGGGAATTTCACACTTGAGGGTGGAGCCGGCTCTAACATACGCTGTGTTGTGGGGGAAGTCCTTCATGTTGATCTCGGGAGATTCTGGAGCAAAAAACATACCAAAAAGAATTATAGCAGGAGAGATAAGGTGCAAGGTTATGTGATTTAACCTGTTTATTTCCTGGTTGTGTGGAATATTTAAAATAATATATTTCCTCTTTGTTAGTCTTCAATAGCTACAATGTTGATTCTAATTTATTTGATCAGTCTGCAACTTACCAAGCTGGTCTCTGACCGCAACGGGGATGACCATTTCCTTAGCATCACTGAATCCAGCATGGTTCTCAGCTCTGACTCTGAAGAAGTATTCAGCATTCTCCCTCAGACCAGACACTGTGAAGTGGATGGACTTGGTTGTGCCACACTTAACCCATTTCTCTTGTCCTTTCTCCAGAGCTTCCACCAGGTAGCCAGTAATTCTGCTGCCTCCGTCTTGTTCTGGTTTGGCCCAGGCCAGGGACACACTCTCCTTGGCCACATCAGTTACACCCAACTTGGGTGGTGGGCTTGGTTTTTCTGGAAAAAAGTTAAATGTGATAATCAGGTATAATGTTTTCATTACAATTAGAATCTATAAAGTTACAAACTTTAAATTCAATACCTGAGATCTTTGTTCCTTCTCTCGATTCAGCAGGAACACCAACACCATACTCATTCTCGCCTGTCACTCTGAAGTAGAAGACCCCTCCCTCCTGCAGTTCTGTCACCTTGTATGTGAGTCTATGGCATGTGTCCGTCAACCTGGTCCAGCCTTTCTTGCTTGCTTCACGGAAATCAACGAGGTAGTTTTTGACTGGTCCTCCTCCCTCATTTTCAGGAGTGTCCCAGGTAACAGTAGCAGAGCTCTTGGTCACTTCCTTGACCTCAACATTGACAGGAGGTCCAGGGGAGTCCAGCACTCTAACACTGAGTGTCAAGGAGGAGGTTCCAGCTATGCTGGACAAGGTGACAGTGTATTTTCCTGAGTCATTGCGAGTTGCTTTCTCTAATGTAATAGAGGTGAAGGTGTCTGTGGTATCAATGACAGCACGGACTCTAAGGTCAACGTCAGGCTTAGTCCATGTAACATTAGGAATGGGTTTGCCTCTGAAGGGTACCGTCATGGTAAATGAGCTCCCGTCTCTCACAATAAGAGTCTTCCTCATCTCATTGCTGATGTCAAAGACTGGCTCTTCCTCCCGTTCTTTGGCGACTTGTTTGTCTGACTCAGGACTGGGCTCGCTGACTCCAATCTTGTTAATGGACTTTACAACAAACACATACTCAGTCCCAGGTGTCAATCCCACCACTGTAAACTCTGTGTTTTTGGTGTTCTGGACTCCAACAATCCATTCATCATCAAAAGTCTTTCTGTATTCTACTCTGTAACCTGTGACAGGTGCTCCACCATCAAATAGTGGCTTATTCCATGATAGGGTGGCTGTGGTCTTTGTTGAGTCAATGATTTTAGGCTTAGCAGGAGGTGAAGGCAAAAACTGTGGGTCTTCAGCCTTGGTCAGTGGGCAAGGGACACTGGGAGCACTAAGGCCAGCTGAGTTTTCTGCAAACACTCTGTACTCGTACTCACATCTGTCACGAAGATGTGAGGCTTTGACTCTAAGGTCATAAACAGGTTTCTTGTTGACCCGGCACCAGCGAAGGCCAGTCTTCTCTCGCTTTTCAATGACATAGCCACAGATACTGCTGCCACCATCAGAAACTGGTCTTTCCCAACAGATGGTCATTGCTTCACTAGTAACTGCGGTGACCTGGACATTAGTAGGAGCAGCAGAAACAGTGAATGGATCAATGGCTTTTCTTGGCTCACTTTCCAGGGCCTCACCATCCCCATATTTGTTGACTCCCCTGACTCTGAAAATGTATTCATTTCCTTTGAGCAGTTTGGTCACTTTACAGGTGGTTGCCTTCATGTCACCATAGACAAGAGTCCAGGCAAGGCGACTGGTCTCTCGTTTCTCCACAATATAATGCATGATTTCAGCACCACCATTCTCCTGAGGGGGTCCCCATGTCAGGGTGCCTTTCTCTGCTGTGAGACCAGACACTGCCAAAGGACCTGAGGCAGGTCCTGGTCGGTCGAGAACCTTACAATTGATAGCCACAGACCTAGTTCCTGCCACATTGTGCAGGGTCAGGACATACTGACCAGAGTCCTTCCTGATAGCGTCTCTGACTATCAGTGTAGTTGTGAAGTTGGTGGAGGTGATTTCGCACCTGGCCTTGGCCTCTATCTCTTTCCCATCTTTAGACCATGAAACTACTGGGAGTGGACGGCCTGTGATTTCAGCATCAATTTTAATGATCTCTCCAGCCTTAATGACAACCAGCTGTCTTAACTTATCTTCGAGGATAATAGTGGGAGGGTCTACATCATCCTTGACTGTGACAGGACCAGTGTTCTCAGAAGGAGCACTCAACAGCTCTGCAGAATTCTTAGCAATGACGTGGAAGTCATATTGGACATCTTCTGTGAGGCCTGTGATATCGAAGTAGGTGTCTTGCAAGTTGGTGAAGTTGCATTTCAGCCAGCGTCCATTGGGAAGTTCTTTGCGCTCAACAATATAGCCAGTAACCTTGACTCCGCCATCATACTCTGGCCTCTCCCAGAAGAGGGAAACTGAAGAACGGGTAATGTTGGTGACTCGAAGATTACGTGGAGATTCACATGGATCCCTGGCTGCCACAGGGTCACTGGCCTTAGTGCATGGACCAATACCAGCAATATTCTCAGCATAGACTCTGAAGTGATAAAGCAGTCCCTCTTCAATGCCTGTCATCTTAAATTGATTCTCAGTCAAAAGACCTCTGTTGACCTTTGTCCATAAGATGCTGCTTTGGTCCTTGCATTCTATATGATAACCAATAACAGGGCTTCCACCATCACTGCCAGGTCTGCCCCATTCCACGAGCATTCCATACTTGGTGGCATGAGCAACATGGAGATTGGTTGGAGGGCCAGGAGGTTCGAAAGGATACTGCGCAACAACAGGAGCAGAGTCAATCGCATGACTCTTTCCATATCGGTTTTCTGCTGCAATACGGAACTGGTATTCTATTCCCTGAGTGAGACGAGACACCTTGATTGAAGTCCTGGCTACAGTGGCTGAAACAATTTGCCATGTGGTTGTGGTAGTGTCTCTCTTCTCCACTACATAGTTGTTAATCTGGCATCCACCATCGTAGGTTGGAGGATCCCAAGACAGAGAGATGAAGTCCGCGCTCACTTCATCCAGTTTAATGTTGCTGGGTGGGCCAGGTTTATCCAGGATTATAACAGAGATTTCAGCTGTCTTGGTGCCAACTGAGTTAGTCAGAGTAATCTCATACTTTCCCACATCTTCCTTGGTTGCATCTTTGATGAAAATCTTGGATGAGGTCTTAGAAGTAAGAACATTGACCCTTGTTGTCTGCTTAAGCCCATGGCCATCCTTTTTCCAGGACACCTCAGGGTCAGGCCTGGCCTTGAAGGGAACATCAATCTTCAGGTCATCACCTGCTTTTACACTGTATGTATTGAACATCAGCTTGACGATTGGCTCCATTGTGATGTCCTTCACCACTACAGGGTTGGCTAAAGGCTTGGCATCACTTTTGCCTTTATCATTCACAGCAGTCACTCTGAAGGAGTATTCCTCTCCAGTTACAAGCCCGACAACAGTAGCTTCCAGTGCTTTGACTTCACTGCATACAGTCCATTTGTCATCTCCCTTGGGCTGCATCTCCACAATATAGTTTGTAATCTTGCTGCCTCCATCATAATCAGGTTTCTCCCAGGAAAGGGTAACAGTGTGACGAGTCACATCAACTAGGATAACCTTACCAGGAGGCAAAGGAGCCTCAGACACCTTGACTTGATCTGTGGAAGCAGGCAGACCTACTCCCAGCTCATTTACAGCCAACACACGGAAATAATAGCGGCCTCCCTCCTGCAGGTCGGAAATAAGGTACGAGTTCCGTACACAGTTGGTGCAAACACTGGTGAAAGCCATTCTCTTCTGCTCTCTCTTCTCCACAATATAGTGTGATATCTTAGCCCCACCATCAATAAGAGGGGGTTCCCAAGAAAGAGAGACAGAATTTCTCTTTACATCCTTAACCTCCAGGTTGATAGGAGCACTGGGAGAGTCCAGAACTCTAACATTGATGAAGGCTGATTTAGACCCACTGAGGTTCTCAAGAGTCAGCACATATTTGCCAGTGTCGAATCGGTCAACATTCTCGATCACCAGCATTGTGTAAGAGCTTGTGACTTCAATCTGGGCACGCTCATTCAGGGTGCCATCAGCTTTTGACCATCTGACCTCAGGCTCCGGCTTTCCTCTGATTGTCACAAATAGACGTAAAGTGGCAGTGGCACGCACATTGACCATCTTTCTCAGGTCAGCATCCAGTTCAATTTCAGGAGCCTCCAACTTCTCTGCAGCGATCACAGACCCAGGAAGGTCCACATGCTCTCCAACTCCTTCACAATTAACAGCACAGATGCGGAAGTTGTATTCTGCATTCTCCTTCAGTCTCTTTACAGTGTAGTGAGTGGTCTGGACACCAGTTGGTGATGTGCAAATAACCCACTCATCATCTGCTACCTCCTTCATTTCAACAATATATCCTAGGATCTGTGCTCCACCATCATATATTGGCCTAGACCAGGACAGTGAGACTGTGGTGCTAGAATGGTCAGTGACTTTGGGGTTATTTGGAGCTCCTGGTGGATAAGTTGCATCACAGGCCTTGAAGTATTCTGTTGGTGCGCTAGGCTTTCCTATACCACCAGCATTCTCTGCTGAGACCCTGAATTCATAACAGTGGCCCTCTGTGAGACCAGTGCATCTGAATCTCAGATCATTCAGCCTCTTCTTGTTGCATTTAGTCCATCTGATGCCATCCTTGTCGCGTTTTTCAAGAATATATCCTTCAATCTCAGCTCCTCCATTATCTTCTGGTCTCTCCCATGTAAGTACAATGGAGTCTCTAGTGATAGCACTGGCCTCTGGAGTAGAGGGGGCACTGGGAGTGGTGAAGGGATTGCGTGCAATAACAGGCTCAGATTCCAAAGGCTCACCAACACCATATTTATTCACAGCAGTGACTCTGAAGATGTATTCGTTGCCAGGCAGCAGTTTTGTGATTTTGTAGCTGATGGCCTGGATCTTGGGCTCAACCATGGTCCAGGACAAACGACTGGTCTCTCTTTTTTCAATAATGTAGTGAGAGATGCTGGCTCCACCATCATGTGAGGGATGGTTCCAGTGCAAATAACATTTCTCAGCTGTGACTCCTTTGACTTCTAGAGGGCCATCTGGTGGACCAGGTCTATCAAGAATTTTAACATTAACTGGGATCATCTTGACTCCACCCACATTGACAAGTTTGAGGACAAAGTGACCACCATCCACTCTGATGCAGTCCTTGACTGTCAGGATAGTACGTGTCAGTGAAGTCTTGACCTCCATTCTTGGTGTGGTTTTGTCAATCTCCTTTCCATCCTTTAACCAAATGACCTCAGGCAGAGGCTTGCCAGTATAGTCAGCATCAATGACAAATGTCTCACCAGCATTAACAACAGTTAGGTCCTTAAATTTAGAATCCATGGTGGCTCCTGGAGCCTCAATTTCATCTTTTGCAGTTATTTGTCCAGTGCCCTGAGAAGGACGACTGGAAATACCAGCTGCATTTCTGGCAACAACTCTGAATTCATAAACACAGTCCTCAGTCAGGCCAGTGAGTGTGAACTGGGTGTCAATGATGTTGGTGAAGCTGGCCTTCATCCAGCGGGTATCTGGGTGCTTCTTCCTCTCAATAACATACCCAGTGATTGCACTTCCTCCATCATACTGGGGCCGTGTCCACTGGAGTGTCACATGGTTTCTAGTGATTTCAATAGCTTCTGGAGTGCCTGGTGGGTCACAAGGGTCCCTGGCTACTGTGCTCTCAGAGACCTTGCTAGATGGGCTGAGTCCAGCAATATTCTCAGCATAAACTCTGAATTCATACTCAATACCTTCTTCCAGCTCTGTAGTCTTAAAACGTGTTTCTGGGATTAGAAGCTTGTTTAGTTTAGTCCACAAGAGGCTATTCTTCTCCTTTCTCTCAAGGTGATAACCTAGGATGGGGCTACCGCCATTGTTGGTGGGAACCTTCCATTCAACAACCATGTTATCTTTAGTTGCAGCAGATATAATTGGTGTCCCTGGAGCAGCAGGCTCACTGAATGGATACTGAGCAATAACAGCAGGAGAGACAATGGCAGAACTCTTTCCATATCTATTCTCAGATGACACTCTGAATTGATACTCAACTCCAGTCTTTAAGTTGGTTACTTTGATGGTTGTCCTGGCAATAGTCGCAGACACAATCTGCCATGCTGTTGTGGTGGTGTCTCTCTTCTCCACAATGTAATTGTTTATCTGACAGCCTCCAGTGTACACTGGTGGCTCCCAGGAGAGTGTGACATAGTTAGAGCTCACCTCTTCAATTTTCACAGGGCCTGTGGGTGGGCCTGGCTTATCAAGAATAATTACATTAATCTCTTCTGTAGCTGTTCCAATATTGCTGGTAGCTGTGATTGTGTATTTGCCAGAGTCTTCCTTATTTGCATCCTTGATGGTGAGCTTGGTAGATGATGTTGTGCTGGATACATTTAGTCTAGTTGTCTCTTTAAGAGCCTGTCCATCCTTTTTCCATTCAACCTTGGGCACAGGGCGTCCAATTACTGGAATCTCAATTTTCAGATCCTCGCCATTCAGTAAACTGTATGTATTGAATGCCATCTTGAATCTGGGCTCAATAGTTACATCTTTAGCAGTAACTGGTGCAGCCAAAGGCCTGGGATCACTTTTTCCCTTCTCATTGAAAGCTGACACTCTAAACAGGTACTCATGTCCTGCACTGAGGCCACTGACAGTGCCCTCACAGGTTTTGGTTATGGTAGCAACCACCCATTCCTCTGAGCCCACAGGCTGCATCTCAATGTAGTAGCCCATGATTCTGCTGCCTCCATCATGGTCTGGCTTCTCCCAGGACAGTGAAGCAGTGGTTTTGGTCACTTCAGTCAAGGTGACCTTACCCACAGACAGAGGAGGCTCAGAGGTCTTCACTGACTCCTCTGTTTCAGCTGGCTGTCCAATACCAAACTCATTCTCTGCTAACACCCTGAAATAGTAAATAGTTCCCTCAGTGAGTCCAGTGATGCGGTAGCTTGTCTTTGTGCACTTGTTGTCCACGTTAGAGTAAACCTGTCTGTTGGCTTCACGCTTTTCAACCAGGTAATTCTTGATTCTTGCACCACCATCAATAAGAGGAGGCTCCCATGTCAGAGTGACACTTTCCCTTTTAATATCTTTTACAGTTAGGTTCAGAGGAGCCCCTGGTGTGTCCAGAACTCTAACAGAGACAAAGGCTGATTTGGTGCCAGCGCTATTTTCCAAGTTGAGGATGTATTTTCCAGCATCATATCTGTCACAGATGTCAATAGAGAGCTGAGTGTACTCTTCGCTTGTATCAATCTGAACTTTACTAGGCAGTTCTCCATCCTCCTTTGCCCAGCTGATCTCAGGAGTTGGACGGCCCTTAAATGGAATGCAGATTCTCATTGAGCCTCCTGCACGAACAACTATTCCCTTCCTGAGCTCTGAATCCAAAATCACCTCTGGAGGATCAATCTTTTCCATAGGTTTCACAATCCCCTGAATCTCGGTGGGCTCACCAACACCAAGCTTATTGATGGCACATATGCGCACCTTATATTCCTGGTGCTCTATCAACTTAGTGATAGTAAACTTGGTAGCACTGACTCCAGAGGGTGGGGTGCAAATGCTCCACTCTTCTTCATCCGCCTTTGTAATTTCCACAGCGTAACCTTGAATCTCACAACCACCATCATAGATGGGCCGATGCCAGGCCACGCTGATGGAGTTTTTAGTTACGTCAACCAAATGTGCATTGGTGGGACAGCCTGGTTCAAAGGTGGGGTCACAGGCTTTGAGGTAGGATGTAGCTGGGCTTGGTTGACCGACTCCAGCTGCATTCTCAGCAGATACCCTGAATTCATATTCATGGTCTTCAGTCAGTCCTGTTACTCTGAAACGCAAGTCTGTCACCCTGCGTTTGTTGCACTTGGTCCACCTCACTCCAGCTCTGTCTCTCTTTTCCACAATGTAACCAACAATCTCACTGCCTCCAGTGGTTTCAGGGCGGTTCCAGCATACAGTCATAGAGTCCCTGGTAATGTTAGTGATCTCAAGCTCCTGAGGTGAGCCAGGAGGAACAAATGGATTCCTCATGATAACTGGCACTGATTCAAGAGGCTCACCCACACCATATTTGTTGACAGCCATGACTCTGAAGATGTACTCATTGCCCTTCAATAGTTTGGTAACTTTAAACATGGTCGCTCCACAGTCACTAGAAACCACAGTCCATGCAAGGCGGCTTGTTTCTCGCTTCTGAATGACATAGTGAGAGATACTAGCTCCTCCATCATACCTGGGTGGAAGCCATGACAGTGAGCACTTCTCTTCAGTGACATTGCTTACAGTAAGAGGGCCCTCTGAGGGACCTGGTCTGTCCAGGACCTTCACACTGAATGGAACAGTCTTAGTTCCAGCCACATTAGTAAGAACCAGTGTGTACTGTCCACCATCCACTCTGATGGCATCCTTTACAACTAGCAAAGCCTTAAAATCCGTGTTTTTAATCTCGGCTCTCGCTGAGTTTTCAACTTCAACACTTCCCTTGAACCACTGAGCTGTAGGGATGGGCTTTCCTTCCACACTAGCCTCAAGACTGAAAGTCTCTCCAGCATTTATAACGATGGTCTGGTTGTACATTGCATCTGTCTCACACTTGGGTGGGTCAACCTCATCCTTGGCAGTGATGGATCCTGTGCTCTCAGAGGGCTTGCTGACAGCTCCAGCTGCATTCCTTGCAATTACTCTGAAGTCATATTTACTATCCTCTGTCAGGCCTGTAACTGTGAATTGAAGTTCGATTATGTTTGCAAAGCTAGCCTTCATCCACTTTCCTTCAGGCAGGTCACGTTTCTCTACTACATAGCCAGTAACCAGGCTTCCTCCATCATATGCCGGAGGGGTCCATCTCAACTTCACTGAGTGCCTGGACACAATCAGAGCCTCAGGACAGCCAGGAGGATCACAAGGGTCACGAGCTACATAAACCTCAGAGACTTTGCTGCATTTTCCAATTCCAACAATATTCTCTGCATAGACTCTGTATTCATACTCAATGCCTTCCTCAAGAGGAGTAGATTTGAACCTGCAGTCTTGGATCAGCATTTTGTTGATCTTGGTCCAGAGAATACTGTTCTTCTCTTTTCTCTCCAGATGGTAGCCCAAGATCGTACTGCCTCCATCAGATGGGGGTTTGTGCCACTCAACTATCATATAGTCCTTAGTGTAAGAAGAGACAAATGGTGTTCCTGGTGGGCCTGGCTCCTGGAATGGATACTGTGCCAACACAGGGTCTGAATCAATTGCGTAGCTCTTTCCATATCTATTCTCTGCATAAATTCTGAACTGGTATTCGGCGCCTGTCTTCAGATTGCTCACTTTAAGCGTGGTTCTGGCCACAGTGGCTGATACAACTACCCAGTTAGTTGTGGTTGTGTCTCTCTTCTCTACCACATAGTTCGAGATTTGACAGCCTCCTGTATATGTAGGCGGTTCCCAGCTAAGAGTCAAACTTTCAGCACTGATGTCCTCCAACTTGACAGGGCCTGTTGGTGGGCCTGGTTTGTCCAGGGTAATCACCTCAATAGTAGCATCCTTGGATGCAAAGCTATTAGCAATATTGATGCTGTACATGCCTCCATCCTCTCTTGTCGCATCCTTAATGGTAAGAATGGTGTGATGTGCTGAGTCAGTGACATTGACTCTGGTTGTCTGCTTAAGAGCAGCTCCATCCTTGCTCCAAGTAATGGTTGGTTTTGGATGACCAGCGATTGGGACCTCTATCTTAAGGTCATAACCCACCTGGACACTGTAGGTGCTAACTTTGGGTCTAACAGTAGGCTCAATCACAAGGTCCTTTGCAACAACTGACTGAGCCAG
The DNA here is from genome assembly GCF_022749685.1 of Semicossyphus pulcher. Lineage (NCBI taxonomy): Eukaryota > Metazoa > Chordata > Actinopteri > Labriformes > Labridae > Semicossyphus > Semicossyphus pulcher. The sequence goes on from NW_027211659.1 coordinate 28,910,555, forward strand.
TTGTCTTGGGTCACTTTTGCCCTTATCATTTACAGCCAAAACTCTGAACTGGTACTCCTCTCCCTTGAGAAGGTTTGTAACTACAGTCTCGATTGCCTTTACACTAGCACACACAGACCAAGCTTCACTGTCCTTAGGAGCCAGTTCAATGTCATAATGACTGATCCTGCTGCCGCCATCATGTACAGGCTTTTCCCAGGCAAGAGTTACAGTGCTACAAGTTACGTCAACAACACTGACTTTACCAGGTGGCTGAGGCTTCTCAGAGATTTTAATTGGTTCTATAGTTTTAGCAGGGAGACCCACACCATATTCATTCTCAGCCAGGACTCTGAAGAAGAAGATACCACCCTCTGGAAGAGGCTCAACTTTCCATGACATCCTGTTGCATGTGGTGATAGGAGAGTAAACTTTCCTGGTGCTTTCACGCTTCTCAACAATATAATGCTTAATCTTTGAGCCGCCATCGAGAAGTGGAGGCTCCCATGTAAGCGTGATTGAATTCTTAGTAATCTCTTTCACAAGGAAGTTAGCTGGTGGACTAGGTGAGTCCAGCACTCTGACACTGATGAAGACTGACTTCACCCCACTGGCATTCTCTGCAGTCAGGGTATACTTGCCACTGTCAAATCTATCAACATTCTCAATGACAAGTGAGGCATAACTGCCTGTATTGTCAATCAGGGCAGTCTCTTTCATCTCACCCTCAGCCTTGCCCCATTTCACCTCGGGAGCTGGACGACCTCTCACAGGAACAAAAAGCCTTAGAGTACTAGCTGCTCTGATATTGATCATCTTTCGCATATCATTATCCAGGTCAAGATCCGGTGCCTCAAGCTTCTCCTCAAGAAGAATTTTTCCTGGAACATCAGCATGTTCACCAACACCAACTTTGTTGATAGCACACACTCTGAATTGGTACTCATGCTTTTCCAGAAGCTTTTTTACTGTAAACTTGGTGTCTGTGATTCCAGTGGGAGGAGTGCACATAAACCACTCATCAGATGCCCCATTGCAGGCTTCAACGATATAAGCCTGAATCTCACAGCCACCATCATAGATGGGTTTGCCCCATGTCAGGGAAACAGTGGACCTAGATGAGTCTACAACCTTGGGGTTGTTAGGTGGGCCTGCTTTAAAGATAGGATCCAGTGCTTTGTAGTAAATTGTTGGTGCGCTAGGCGTGCCAACACCTGCAGCATTCTCAGCTGCAACTCTAAATTCATAGCTGTGGTTTTCTAGGAGCCCTGATACTCTGAAGCGTAGCTCACTCACTGTGCGCTTGTTACACCTAGTCCATCTCACACCATCCTTATCACGTTTCTCCACAATGTATCCCTGAATGGGGCTGCCACCATCATTAGTTGGTCTCTCCCAGGTCACCACCATGGAGTCCTTAGTTATTGTGGAGACTTCTACCTCTGTTGGTGGGTTGGGAGTGACAAAAGGATTTCTTGCAACCATAGGTTCAGATTCTAGAGGCTCACCAACTCCATATTTGTTTACTGGAATCACTCTGAAGATGTACTCATTACCAGGAAGAAGTTTTGTAATCTTCAGGTTCAGTGTCTGAACTTTTGGTTCAACTACAGTCCACACCAGTCGGCTGGTTTCCCTCCTCTCAACAATGTAATGGGAAACATCACTGCCTCCATCTTGCAAGGGAGGTTTCCAGGAAATGGAGCATTTCTCATTGGTGACCCCATAAATGGAGATAGGGCCTTCGGGTGGACCTGGTCTATCCAGGACCTTGACATTGATGTTTACAGATTTCTCTCCTCCAACATTCTTTACCAACAAAGTGTACTGTCCTCCATCAACACGAATTGCTTCTTTAACAACTAGACAAGCTGTAAAGTCTGTGTTCTTGAGTTCTAAGCGAGCTGCCTCAGTGATCTCATGGCCCTCCTTAAGCCAGTGTACTGCTGGTACAGGCTTACCATGTATCGAAGCCTCAAGCCTGAATGTTTCTCCAGCATTTACCACTACAGCCTGTGAGTACTTGGCTTCCAAATCAATCTTTGGGGGTTCAACCTCATCTTTGGCAGTAATGGATCCCGTAGAATCGGAGGGCTGGCTGAGGACACCTGCTGCATTTCTGGCAATGACGCGGAACTCGTATATCTGATCTTCAGTTAGTCCTGTGACAACAAATTCAGTCTCAAGGATATTGGTGAAACTGGCCTTCATCCAGCGCCCAGTCCCTTCCTTCTTCTCTACTAGATAACCTGTGATCTTGATGCCACCATCATATTCAGGTTTGGTCCATCTAAGCGTCACTTGGTTTCTTGTCACTATGACAGCCTCTGGTTTTCCTGGTCTCTCACAAGGATCTCTGGCTACTTGCATTTCACTCACTTTGCTGGCTTTACTTAGGCCAACGATGTTTTCAGCATAGACTCTGAACTCATACTCAATTCCCTCCTCAAGGCCAACAGCCTTGAATCTGGTCTCTGGGATAATTTGTTTGTTCTGTTTTACCCACAGTATACTGTTTCTCTCCTTGAGTTCTAAGTGGTAGCCCAGAATTTTGCTTCCACCATCATTGCTAGGTTTCTCCCATACAACCACCATTGTCTCCTTGGTGGCTAACTGGACCACAACAGAACGAGGTTGGCTGGGCAACTCAAAGGGAAACTGAGCAAAAATGGTTTCAGAAAGCAGCACAGAAGACTTGCCATATCTATTCTCTGCCGCAATCCTAAATTGGTACTCACATCCTGTCTTCAGACGGGCTGCCTTGATAGTGGTTCTGGCCACTGTAGCGGACACAATCTGCCAGTTAGTGGTAGATGTGTCTCTCTTCTCAACAACATAATTATTGATGGAGCAACCACCTTCATACTCTGGCGGATTCCAGGAAAGAACCACGCTGTCAGCAGTGACCTCATCTAGCTTAATTGGGCCAGTTGGAGGACCAGGTTTATCTAGAACAACAACACTGAGGTCTGCGGATGCTTCACCAGCTGTGTTTGTGAGTTTGATAGTGTATGTGCCCACATCATCTCTGCAAGCCTCCTTAATAACCAGGAACAGGTTTTTGTCTGTGGCTTCAGCATTAACTCTTGTTGTCTCCTTGAGAGCGACACCATCTTTAAGCCAAACTGCTGTAGCCTTGGGGCAGGCAGCATAAGGTACATCTATCTTCAGATCATCTCCTGCTAGCACACTGAATGTGCTGAAGAGCATTTTGAAGGTTGGTGAGATGATCAGGTCTTTAGCCACCACAGGCACACTGAGAGAACGTGGGTCACTAACTCCCTTTTCATTGGTGGCTATGATACGGAACATGTATTCCTCTCCCTGAGTAAGGCCAGTTACAAGCGCTCCATTTGTCTTGACCACCATAACTTGAATCCACTTATCACTGCCTTTACCCTGCATTTCAACAATATAGCCTGTTATTCTGCTGCCACCATCATGGTCAGGCTTTTCCCAAGTTAGTGTGACACTGGTGCTGGTTACTTCACACAGGGACACTTTGCCTGGTGGTAGAGGCTTCTCTGACACTTTAATAGGTTCAACAGTCTCTACTGGGAGGCCAACGCCATATTCATTCTCGGCCAGGATTCTGAAGAAGTACATCTTTCCCTCCTCCAAGTCTCCAATTTTCCAACTAGACTTGTGGCAGCTGGCACACACTGTTGAGTAGGCCTTTCTGGTAGACTCACGTTTCTCCACAATGTAGTTGCGAACTCTGGAGCCACCATCAATGAGAGGTGCATCCCAAACAAGGGAAACTGAATCTCTGGTAACCTCTTTGACAATCAGATTCTGAGGTGCTCCCGGAGTATCTAGCACCCTGACATTGACAAAGGCTGTCTTGCTTCCTGAAGCATTCTCTACAGTTACCATGTATTTACCTCCATCAAACCTATCAACATTGTCAACCTGAAGAGTGGTGAATGATGGGGTGATTTCAATGTTTGCTTTACCTAGAGATTCTCCGTGCTCTCTAGACCATTTTACTTCAGGTGCTGGCCTTCCCCTAATAGGGACAAACAGTCTGAGAGTGCTACAGGCTCTGATGCAGACCACCTTCCGCAGCTCTGCACCAAGTTCAATTTCTGGTGGAAGAAGTCTGTCTTCAGCCTTCGGGGTTCCGGGAACAGCAGCAGGCTCTCCCACTCCTTCACAATTAGTGGCACAAATGTTGATTTTGTACTCTTGGTTTTCCTTCAAGTTGGTGATGGTAAAGGAAGTGGCTGTCCATCCCTTATTGGGAGTGTGAATTGTCCACTCATCCTCCTCGGGCAAGCATGTCTCTACAATGTAACCAGTGATTTCAGAACCACCATCATAGACAGGCTTGTTCCAGGCAAGGGTGATTGAAGACTTGGTTGTGTCCAGTACTCTGGGGTTCCCTGGAGGGCCAGGCTGGAAAATAGTGTCTTCTGCTTTGTAGAATGGACTGGAAAGACTAGGCTGGCTCAGACCAGCATTGTTTTCAGCAAGAACTCTAAATTCATACTCATGTCCTACTGTGAGGCCAGAGACCTTGAATCGCAGGTCAGTTACAGTCCTCTTGTTGCACTTCACCCAGCGCAGGCCAGTCTTGTCTCTTCTCTCAATTATGTAGGTGTTTATTCTGCTGCCGCCATCGTGTTCAGGGCGCTCCCAGCAGACGACCATGGAGTCCTTGGTGATGGTGGTAACTTCAGGCTGCTGTGGTGGATCACTTGGGACATAGGGATTTGCACAGATGGCAGGCTCAGACTCCAGTGGTTCACCCACTCCATACTTGTTGACAGCCATGACTCTGAAGATGTACTCATTGCCCTTTAGAAGCTTAGTGACCTTGAACCTGTTTGCCTGAAGATCTGTGGCCACATTTGTCCAGGCTAACCTACTGGTCTCACGCCTCTGAATGATGAAGTACTCGATCTTGGCACCACCATCATGTGTTGGATGCAGCCAGTTAAGGACACATTTCTCAGCTGTGACATCAGTAACAGAGATAGAGTCAGGTGGTCCAGGTCTGTCTAGCACCTTGACATTGAATGTGAACTTGGCAAAGCCACCAGGATTGCTGGCAGTCAGAGTAAAGGAACCACCGTCTCTCCTCAAAGAATCTTTGTTTGTTAGAATTGTGTGGAAGTCAGATGTCTTTATCTCTATCTTTCCTGTGTCTTCAAGCTCCTTTCCTTCCTTGGTCCACACAAGGGATGGGATTGGCCTACCAGTCACACTAGCCTCTAGCTTGAACACCTCTCCTGCCATGACAACAACATTGCTGCTATATGATGCATCAACATCAAGCCTGGGCTCTTCAATGTCATCTCTGCATGTGATTGCCTCAGAGGACTGGGATGGAGCACTAGCAGCACCAGCTGAGTTTCTAGCAGTCACACGGAATTCATAAGTTGAATCTTCAATGAGACCACTGACTGTATAAATTGTTTCCAGGATATTGTTAAAGTTGGCTTTGAGCCAGCGCCCATTAGGCATCTCTCTTCTCTCTACTGTGTATCCAGTTATGGAAAATCCACCATCTCCCTCTGGTTTGGTCCAAGACACTGTCACCTCATGCCTGGTGACATTAAGTGCCACAGGCCTTCCTGGTGGGTCAACAGGGTCCAAAGCATACATAGGCTCAGAGGCTTTGCTTGGTTTGCTGAGACCAGCCATGTTTTCAGCAGTAACACGGTGTTCATATGCAATTCCATCTACAAGGCCTGATGATTTGAAGATATTTCCAACAACAAGAGCTTTACTGATCCTCTGCCACAGAATGCTGTTTTTCTCTTTTCTGTCCACATGATAGCCCAGGATGACACTTCCTCCATTAGAGGAAGGCTCATTCCAGCTCAATGACATAGCATCCTTGTTAAAAGATGTGACCACAGGAGTGCCTGGCTGACCTGGCACATCAAATGGATAGGCAGCCACCACTGGTTCAGAGATAATGCATGGTCCAATGCCATATCTGTTTTGGGCTCTGACACGAAACTGATACTGGGTTCCAGTGTTGAGACGGGCTGCTTTGAATGTGGTTCGGATCACTGTAGCCGCCAACTCAACCCATGAAGTACCAGTAGTCTCCCGCATCTCAACAATATAGTTATTAATGGGAACACCTCCATCATTCTCTGGTGCCTCCCAGGACATGAGAACATAATCACATGAGACCTCATCCAACTTGATAGGACCAGTGGGAGGACCTGGAATGTCATGGACCAGGACTGTGATTTTCTCAGTCAATGAACCCAGCATGTTCTTTCCAGTTATGGAATACTGGCCTCCATCAGTCCTCTTGATCTCACTGATGTTGAGGATAGTTGATGTTGATGTGGTTTCAGTGTTGATTCTTTGTGTTTCCTTGAGTGCTATGTCTCCCTTCTTCCAAGAAACCACAGGTCTGGGTTTACCGAGCACAGGAATTTCCACCTTGACACGGTCTCCTGCCTTGGCGATGACCGTCTTCTGGTAGACTCCACGCAGGTCAAAGGAAGGAGCAGAAGTCTGTTCTTTGATAGTAGCAGGCCTGCTCTCACGAGGGTCACTCCTTCCTGATGCATTGACAGCTATTATGCGGAAAGTGTATTCTGCGCCCTCAATCAGATCTGTGACAGTGTAGTCCAGAGCCTTGATAGTGGTAACATGGACCCACTGGTCACTGTCCTTCTTCTGGGCCTCAATGACGTATCCGGTGATCAAGGTGCCACCATCATGCAGGGGCTTGGTCCATGCCAGGCTGGCACTGTCAGCTGTCACATCTGTGACATACAAGTTTTCTGGTGCGGAGGGGGCTTGGGACACCCTGATTGGCTCAGGGGTTTCAGCAGGCTCACCTACACCCAGGTCATTCTCAGCCGAGATACGGAAGTAGTAGTAAGCACCCTCCTCAAGGTCCGAAATCTTGAAGGAACACTTTTGCCATGTGGTGCTAATTACAGTGTAGGCTTTCTTGGTGGCCTCTCTCTTTTCAATGATATAGTTGTGAATCTTTGAACCACCATCTATTATGGGGATTTCCCACTGGAGGGTGATGCTGTTCTTAGTGATCTCTCTAGGTTTGAGGTTTACTGGTGGTCCTGGAGTGTCCAGAATTTTCACATTAACAAAACCTGTCTTCTTTCCAGCAACATTTTCAAGACAGAGGTTGTACTTTCCAGCATCGTATCTGGTGCAGTCAGGAATAACCAGAAGAGTGTAGGACTCTGTGGTGTCAATGTGTGCACGTGTTTTTAAGTTGGTATCATCTTTACTCCAGGTTACTTCAGGAACAGGGCGACCTCGGATTGGAACAAACATACGGATAGAAGCACGGCACCTGACCACCAGGGTTCTCCTCAGTTCAGCATCAAGCTCAAAATCTGGCAGCGTCTCTTGGTCCACCAGTTCAGTCACTTTTTCAACCTCTGCAGGCTCGCCAATTCCTTCTGAGTTTACTGCGCTGACTCTGAACTGGTATTTGCCTCCTTTTTGAAGTTTACCAATAACGTATTCAGTTATTTTTAATGGGTACTGTGTCTCCAACTCCCAGTCATCATGCCCTTCCTTCTTGTACTCAACAATATATCCATCTACTTCAAGACCACCATCATAGTGAGGTCTGCCCCAGGCAAAGGTGGCTGTGGTTTTTGTTGTGTCTGTAATTCTTGGGTTGGATGGAGGACCAGGTGGATCTAATAAATAAGAAAAGAGTTTTAAAAAGTTAATGGAAATCTTTTTACAAAGGTGCTTGATGTGTATTTTTTGAAAAAAAATTAAGATTAAAATATAGTTCAGAATTTTTGGGAAATTCCAGTTTACTTACACACAATGTCCTTGGTCATTACAGGTTGTGATGGTTCACTTGGCTCCCCAAATCCAGCCTTGTTCTCAGCAGTGACTCTAAACTCATACTCTACTCCCTCACTTAGGCCCTGCACCTTAAAGCGCAGGTCAGGGACTGTCCTCTTAGAGGCTCTCACCCATCTCATTCCCCTCCTCTCTTTCCTTTCTACACAATATCCTCTGATGTCACTTCCTCCATCTTGTACTGGTCTCCTCCAGGAAATGGTGACAGCGTTCCGACTGACGTTATCAATCTCTGGGATTGAGGGTGGACCTGGTGGGCCTGGGGAAAGAAAATAAGCAAGAACATTTGGGTCGGTTAAACTTCTAGGTGTATAGGTTATTTATTTTCATATTTTGCAATTATTGATATTGCATAAACCAGATAAACTTACGGAAACTGTCAATCATTTTAACTGGACCAGACTGGTTTGAGTCTCCAGTGCCATACTGGTTCACAGCAGACACTCTGAAGATGTACTCGTTGCCCTTGATCAGTTTGCTGGCTACATATCTGCAGTCCACAACGTTTTCTGCTAGCTTGGTCCACTGCAGGCGACTAGTTTCTCTCTTCTCAAGGACGTAGGACTTGATAGTGCAGCCTCCATCCTCCTCTGGCGGAAGCCACGTGAGAGTACACTTCTCAGCTGAAATGTTACTGGCTTCAATTGGGCCTGGTGGTCCAGGCACGTCCAGGACCTTCACCTTAACGCGTTCTTCCTTAATGCCGAAGGGGTTGCTGGCGGTGATGATATACTCTCCTGTGTTCTTCCGGCTTGCGTACTTGATAGCCAGAGTGGAGGAGGTGGGGGTGCTAGTGATAGTGACAATGTCAGAGCTCTTGAACTCACGGCCTCCCTTCGACCAGATAGCAGTCGGGGGAGGTTTGCCCACAATCTTGGAGGCTGTGATCACGATAGTGTCTCCCGCCCTGACTGATACACCGTCCTTCATGTCTGGGTCAATAGTGATGGTCGGGGGCTCTGCAGAGAGGATAGAAAAAAGGGATGTTTTAATTATCTACAGATCATAAAGTGAAATTCATGACAATTTGACTTTTAAGACCTGATTTTGATCAAAATTAAATACAAGTATTTAATGTTCAGGCAAATGTTGTAACTGCCAAACTACCCAAATTAGTTTCCTGCACAGCTTACCGTACTCATCCTTGCATGTCAGAAGCTCAGTTGACTCTGAAGGAACACTAATAGCCCCTGCAGCATTCTTCGCTCTGATCCTGAACTGATACTGAGCTCCTTCTGTCAGGTCAGGGACAGTGAAGGCACAGCCCTGGATGTTGACATGATTGGCCTTCATCCAGGCCTTTCCTCCAGCCTCCAGCTTCTCCACCATGTAGCCAGTCAGCTTGTGGCCGCCGTCATATTTGGGAGCAGTCCAGATCAGAGTGACTGTGGTCCTGGTGACGTTAATTACCTCAGGCTTGCCAGGGGGATCTAACAGAACCCACAGTAAATATTTAAAAATACACAAAACATGCTTTTTAAAAAATTAGCTTTCCTATTTATCCATTGAAGAATTTAGTATTTTAGTCAAACTTTAGAGTTGTCAAAGATTTGTAACTTCACATCAGGAAAGAAATTACAAAAAGTAGTGAACTCACCAATAGGATCCAGAGCGACCACAGCCTCGGTGACCCTGCTTGCCTTTCCTAGGCCAGCGATGTTCATGGCCATGACCCTAAACTCGTACTCTAGTCCCTCTGTCAGGCCAGTGACTCTGCACTCCTTTACTCTCAGAGGAGTCTTAGTGGCCCGTTTCCACATCAGACTGTTCCTCTCCTTGTACTCAACATGATATCCTGTAGAGAACAAAAATTGGTTGGATGACTGTTTGATATTTGATTGTGCTTAACTGGAAACTGATATACATTAAAGACAGTTACCAGTTATTGGGGAGCCACCGGTGTCCCTTGGATCAGCCCAAGTCAAGATGGCTGACTCGTGGCGGATGCTCACTATCTCTGGAGGAGCAGGTGCTTCAGGCACGTCTGGAAGAAGCAGAAAAAGAGAGAAGGAAAGGATAAGGAAAACATATAAAAAATGGAAATACATTCAACACAAACAGTGAGTTATAAAGCCTGCAAATGGCAGAAGTGACTTACTTCGCTTTACGTTGTATTCATAAAACATAGTATACTGCATATGAGGCATGTTAGACACGTTACAATTTGAAATAAAACATTGTCTATTAGCATACAACTATCTTCTGTATAAAAGAGGTTGGCATCTTCATAAGGCAACATTATTTAAAAATGAATTCCATTCCACAGTATAGTCACTACAGGTTAACTGGTCTCACAGTGAGGGGACGACTACTATACAAGAATTAATAAAATGACACTATGGAATTTAAAGTTAAAGAATTTAAAAAAAATACAACCCAACCAACATTTTTGTGGCTAGATTTTAGAACATTTAAGACTCAACAGTTGAGATGACACTGATGTTTTATATGTTTTCACAATAAATATTATCAAAGCTTCTGCAAAATGAGATTTACCACGTTATGGGTGAAATACTACAGCTAACAAGACAAGGACTGAAGTAAACATGCAACAATCTTTGAACTATTTTTAACTTTTATTTAGCATTATTTTGAAGAGTTATACTCACTGAATGGATGTTGGGCGATGACTGGGTCAGACCTCAGATACTCTCCAACCCCATACTTATTTTCTGCAAAGACTCTGAAGATATATTCTATGCCATCGTGGAGCCTGATCACCCTCATGGTGGTCTTCTGGATGGCTGAAGCTACTGTGGCCCACTTGTTGTCGGTTGTCCTCCTCTTCTCCACGATGTAGTTAGACACCTCTGCACCGCCATCATCTGTAGGCGGCGCCCACTCCAAGGTGATGCCATCAGCGGTGATCTCGTCAAACTTAATGGGTCCGGTGCAGATGCCAGGCTTGCCAACCACCTTCAGCTGGAACTTGCAGTCCTTTGAGCCAGCGCTGTTCTTTACGTTGATTGTGTAGGTGTCAGCATCTCCTCTCTGGCAGTCCCTGATCAGCAGGGTGGTGACGCCCTGAGATGCCTCCACGCACATTCTACCAGTGTCTCCGAGCATTGCATCTCCTTTCTTCCAGGTGGCAGTGGGGTAGGGCACTCCGATGAGAGGGATGTTGATACGTGTAGTGCTGCCCTCCTTCACCACTTGACAACCATCGTGCAGAGCACTCAGGTTGCAGTCAGGTAGCACTAAAATCAAATAAATATTTTTATCAGAAGACAGATGGAAAAACAATAATTTCATGTTCTAGCAAAACAGCAGCTATAACTTAAGATGATGTAGCATGATAGCTAAGTCAGGCTGATTATTACCAAACTGATCCTTGGCGACGACAGTGAGCTCGGTCGGGGGTCCCTCTCCAGACTCGTTGAGCGCTTTGACTCTGAATGAGTACTCTTTGCCCTGAGTCAGCTCACTGATGGTGTGTGAGTTGTTCTTGCCCTTCATGATCTGCTTCCACTTCTCCTCTCCTTCACTCTGCTCCAGGATGTAAGCAGTCACGTGGCTTCCGCCGTCGCTGATGGGCTTCTTCCATCCCAAGGTGATGGAGTCCTTGGTGGTCTTCTGGGCTTTAAAGTCAGTAACTGGACCAGGTTGCTCTGAAGGGGCACGACGATGAGTAAAATTGAGCACAATGTTACAATATTCAGTTTCATTAGCAGAGGCTTTTGTCCAAAGCGATTTACATCTGAGAGTTAATACAGCATAAGCAACGATGAAGAAGGAAGGGCACAATGTGAGCAAGTGCCACAAACAGGTCCAGGTAGGTGGTTTGTGTTTAACATAATGTGATTAATGTAGAAAGCTTTTTTCTAAATGAATACATAAATAATTTATAATCTCAATGGGCATCCTGCTGACGTCCCGCAACCCCGACGATCAACAAATTCACCTGAATTATGTACACAGAACTTATCTTACTCCTAGAAGAATGCACCTGATGAAAATACAATAAAATATGTTCCATCACATCCTGGTGTCAACAAGATGGAGTTTAGTCTTACATGTGGTACAAAATGTAATTAATTCATTACACTTAGTTTAAATAAAGATTAACTGAGCGCCGATTAAATTTTTCCTCATTAAAAAAATTCTATTTTAGAAAACAATGACTTGTATTTACCTGAGGCTCGGACACTTCCTGCGGTTTCACAGCCTTCTCCGATGCCATAGGCGTTTTCAGCCAGCACTCTGAAGCAGTAAGCCTGCCCCCCCTCCAGGTTGGTGATCCTGAAAGAGGTCTTGTGACAATCTGTTGACACACAGGTCCAGGCCTTCCTTTCAGCCAGATGTTTCTCTACGATGTAGCTCTTGACTGGACTGCCACCATCGATCAGCGGGGCGTCCCACGTGATGTAGGCGTGGCTTCTTGAGGTTTCCTTCACGGTCAGGTTCATTGGAGGTCCAGGAGAATCTGAGGGGAGGAGAAGCAGGATCTCTGGCTTAAAGTTTGTAGATTCAGAGTAAAAAATATTGTAATTTTTCTGAGGAGAAATTACAATATTTTGTATGTTCCCCAGGTTCAGCAGATTTAATCCAGCTTACAAAAAACACTTTTCTCGACTGTTTCTTGTCTTCACAACAATATTACTGAACAAATAATTTACTACTAATTTTTACAGAATCTTAACTGCCTTTCCATGTTATAATATTATTAGAGACCCTCTTACCATGGACCTTGACCACAATGGTGTAGCTCTTAGAGCCGCTGCTGTTCTCCAGAGACAGGACATATTTGCCTGCGTCGTATCTGTTGACGCCTTCAATCATCAGCAGGGTGTCCCACTCTGAAGTCTTGATCAGCAGGCCCCGTCTCTCCTTCAGGTTAGCGTCGACCTTCGTCCACGTCACCTTTGGAGCCGGGCGTCCTCTCAGCGGGACGTAGAGCCTCATGGTGACCCCAGCTCGAAGAACCAGAGCCTTCCTCAGATCAGCGTCCAACTCAGCCTCAGGGGCAACTGGTGGACAGACATAAAAAAATTTTATCAGACCATCTGCTCAACACATTCTTCTTTTAGTCTGACAGTATATTGTCTGTTTCCTGTGTGTCTGTGAGCAGGGTCCATGGATACTTTCAAAACGTCTTTCACATGGAAAATACAATAGTGTAAAATGGTTCAACTTAATGCTTACTTATCAAAGTATGTGTAATAAATAGTTAAGGAACGTACTGAGGATGTCCTTGGCCATGTGGTTTCCGGGGACTTCGCTTGGCTCGCTGATGCCGATCTTGTTCACAGCGCTGACTCTGAACTGGTACTCGGTCTGGTCCATGAGGCCTGTCACCAAGAACTTGGTGGCCTGGAGCTTTTTGGGGATGTTGCAATTGGTCCAGTCCCCTGCCTCGACTCGCTTACTCTCCACCAGGTAGCCAGTGATCTCACAGCCACCGTCATATGCTGGTTTGGTCCAGCTCAGGCTGATGGAGCTCTTTGTGGAGTCCACCACTTTGGGGAATGCAGGGGGGCCGGGAGGATCTGGAGAATGACAGGGACACATTTTAAGATTATAAAATAATTGAAGTGCTTCTGTTTAATTTTTGAGAACTTTTTTTAAAGCAGATACTCACAGACAGGATCGACAGCCAGAGCAGCGTTAGATGCGTCACTGGGTTTGCCGAGACCAGCCTTGTTCATGGCGATAACTCTGAACTCGTACTCTGAGCCCTCAGTAAGCTGGGTGGCCCTGACGGTCCTGTCGATGACCGGCCGTCTGTTGACCTTAGCCCAGGTCAGCTCTGTGGCCTCGCGTTTCTCTAACATGTAGCCGAGGATGGGGGCCTTTCCGTCGTTGGCTGGGGCCTTCCAGCTCACTGTCATGGAGTCCTTGGTGATGTTGGTGATGACGGGTGGCTCACATGGACCAGGAACATCTGAAGGAAAATCAGTGTTTGAGCATTTAACAGGCAAAATAGTTTTCTCAGAGTTTCTACCCAGAGGCCATTAACTCTGACTCATTGTGCCTCATCTTTACAGGTCTGAACATACCATATGGGTTCTTGACCATGACGGGATCGGTCATTTTGGTGTCTCCCACACCGTACTGGTTTTCAGCACTGACTCTGAACTCGTACTCATGTCCTTCAATGAGTTTCTCCACTGAGCAGTCTGTGACGTGTCCATGAATGTTGGAGGTGACCAGAGCCCAGTTGGCCCTGCTGGTCTCACGCTTCTCAATGATGTAGTTGGTGATCTCAGAGCCGCCATCTGCACGTGGGGGTTCCCAGCGCACCTTAACACGGTCAGCAAACACCTTTGCAATTTTCACTGAGGCAGGGGGGCCTGGTTTGTCTGCAGGGGGACACAGTAGGCAGTGAGCTTCTCTATTAAATTAAATGCTTGCTCAGACGAAAGACCACGATAACACGACATGAAATCCAACTTACCGAGCACCTTGACCTTAATGGTGGAGTACTTGCTGCCATTGATGTTCTCAGCTGTGATGGTGTAGTCTCCAGACTCCTTTCTGGTGACAGAGAAGAGCTCCAGCATGTGGATATGTTTCTTCTGAACCATCTTCATTCCTTCGGCGAGGACCAGAGGCACTCCGTCTCTCTTCCAGCTCACTTTGGGCAGTGGTTTGCCAAACACCTCAGCATCCAGGCAGACGTTCTCTCCAGCTTTCACCACGATCAGGTTCTTCATGTCGACACCCAGCTCCACACGAGGAGGAACTGCACAGGAAGAGAAGGGAGAATAAGAATCATTGTTTAACAACAATTTGATCTCTCAGTCATAGTTTTGCTTGCTGTCTGCTGCTGTACCATTCTCTGCAATGACAGCGATGGGGTCAGACAGCTCGGACGGTTGGCTGATGTTGATGGCAGTCTTGGCGATGACTCTAAACTGGTACTGTTGGCCCTCTTCCAGGCCGGTCACCACGTAGTTCTCCGTCTGGATGTTGAAGCAGTTGGCATTGCAGCGCGTCCACTTCTCCTCTGGGAGCTTTGCATACTCCATGTAGTAGCCGATCAGCTTGCTGCCACCATCATGCTTGGGACGGGACCAGACCAATGAGACAGAGTTCTTGGTCACATCCATGGCCTCCGGTTTACCTGGTGAGTCTGGATTGACAGAAACAAAGGGGGATAGACTCAGTCATGGTGTCTGAACAAGGAGGAAGGTGAAGGTCGAGTGAACTTAAGGGTGAAGCTGATTGGCTTTCTTTTTCAGCATTGAGGCTGGAAGCCATTTCAATAGCGATGTAAGAAAACATTCAGCAAAGACGCTGAGCTTATTTATAGTTTATCTTAAAATTGTGACTGAATAATCTCAAAATCTGAAAAAATTATTTATCCTCAAAGAGAAAAAAATATTTTAGCCACTGCCAACTTGACAAGATGAGTCGCTATCAGCTGGCCTGAGTTGAACTGAGAACTGAGATGGAGCAGTTTAAAACTGAACTAGTCTTTAGGATAACAACAAGATTTTCTCTTGATCTCACCAAAATACTTCTGTTTGTATTGTTATTCTTCCTTTGAAGTGGATTTAATAATTTAGCTTTCAGATTTTCTTGTAACTTTTTAAACAAAACAAAACATGTCAAGTCCAGCTGAAAGACATTTTCATACCAACTGCAGTCCTGGCAGTGATGAAGTCAGTCTGTTTGCAGGGTTTGCCCTGTCCAGCCAGATTAAGCGCAGACACCCTGAAGGTGTACTCCAGACCCTCGATCAGGCCGGTGCAGGTGTACTGGGTGGCTTTGACCAGAGACTCGTTGGCCTTCACCCACAGTAGGCTATTTCTCTCCTTCTTTTCGATGCAGTATCCAGTTATGGGAGTGCCTCCGTCAATACTGGGACGTTCCCATGACAAGATGACAAAGTCCTTGTTGACCTTGTTGATCTGCAGGTTTCTGGGCTCACTGGGAGGATCTTAAGGGCAAAAACAAACCAGTCAGTACACAGTAACATAGATGTAAAACAGGTTAGCGATATCATTGTGGCTCATACTCACCAAATGGATATCTTGCGATCATCTTCTCTGAGTAGATGGGCTGAGAGATGCCCAACCTGTTTTCTGCTCGGACGCGGAAGCCATACTCTTTGCCTGTTGTTAGTTTGGTCACTCTAAAACTGGTTTTGGTGCAAGAAGTGGACAGAGGGACCCAGTCGCCCTGGCTGACATCACACTTCTCCACAATATAGTTGGTGATGTTGCTGCCGCCATCCTCCTGTGGGGAGTTCCAGAGCAGCGTGCATGCATCGATGTCCTGTTCAGTGATCTCCAGAGGAGCCTCAGGGGGTCCAGGGATATCTGTGGAGATGCAATACATGAGTCAATAATGAGAGCGACAATGGATGTTAACACCTGATCAATTATCTCTTATGCAACATTGATTATCATTTGAATGGATAAGGTGCATGGTCAAACGGACCCATGACGATGACTCTGAGGATCTGGTTGATCTTGGCACTGCTGTTCTCAGCTGACAGGCTGTAGTAGCCGCTGTCCTTTCTCGTTACGTTCTTGATCATGAGTGTGCAGGTCGTCAGTGTCTTTATGACTGACAGGCGGTCAGAGGTCAGCACGTCCTCATTGCCCTGCTTCCATTTGCAGAAGGGAGCAGGTTTACCTGCCACAATGGCCTCAACCACCAACTTGGATCCAGCTCTGACTGTCACAATATCAGGCATGATGACCTTAGCAGGCACTGGGAGAAATAGAAACATTAATGGTTACTTGAGGGATTAATGAGATGGCTTCAACAGAGAATATTAACCTTTTATGGCTTCTGAGTTAAATATTTGACTTCATACAAGTCTGTTAGGCTGGACTACTCACTGAGCTGCTCCTTGACCTCAAACACGCCCTCGGCCTCTCGGGCCAGGCTGACTCCCACTGAGTTCCTGGCTGCCACTCTGAACTTGTACTTCTTTCCTTCCTTCAAACCAACCACCACGATGGTCAGGTCTTTGACTACAGAATAAGGAGTCCATTTGTCCTCTGGTGCACCCTCCTCCTGGTAATCCACCACATAGCCATTTATCTTGGCCCCTCCATCTCTGAGTGGCTTCAGCCAGCCCAGTGTGGCGCTGTTCTTGGTGATCTCCAACACATCCATTTTCTTTGGAGGGTCAGGCTCACCTGGATACAACAAACAGCAGTTGTTAGGAATAATTTAATAAAGGAAAAAACCACAGAGGCAGAGGAACATGATCTCTGGTAACACTCACTGATGGGGTCGACAGCCAGGTAGGACCTGGGCGAATCCTGAGGAACTCCAATGCCATACTTGTTGCGGGCCATAACTCTGAAGTAGTACTCAGTGCCAGGTGTCATGTTGGTCACCTTGAAGCTGGTCTTCTTAAGGTCCTCTATACACTTGGTCCAGGTCTTCCTATCCACCTCACGTTTCTCCACAATGTAGTTGATGATGGGGCTGCCGCCGTCATTGTCGGGTGGCAACCAGGACAGCTGAGCGTTTGTTTTGGTGACATCGGTTGCATCCAGGCCGCCAACGGGACCAGGGGTATCTACAGGGGATTGATTTAATAATCATTTTCTTTAAAAAGTGTCCTTACAAGTTACAGAAACATTGTGTCTTAAAGCAAGTGTTTGTCATTATTGTGATTCTCACCAAGCACTTTGACCCGGACAAACACGGCTTTCTCCCCAGCTGAGTTGGACAGAGTTAGTGAGTATCTCCCAGAATCCTCTCTGGTGCTCTCAGGGATGACCAGGAAGGACATTGAGTCAACCTGGTCCACATGACCTCGACGGATCACATTGTCAACACCAAGGCGCTTCCATGTAACCTTGGGGGAGGGCCTTCCTCGGATCACAGCGAAAAGCCTGATTGGACAGCCGGCCCTGACGGACAGGCCTTTCCTCAGACTGGCGTCCAAGTCGATCTCTGGAGCCTCTGTTGCAATGGAAACACATTGATGTTCAGACCATGAGTTCACATTCACCATGCTGTGTAATACAATGTTGACTTTCGTAACCATTCATTTTTACCAAGGATCTCTTTGGGTGAGAAGGCCTCCTTTAAGTATGCGTGGCGTCCCCATCCCACCTGGTTCTGGGCAGACACCTTGAAGTCGTACTCTTGCTTCTCATCCAGCTGGCCAATGGTAAACTCTGTAAGCACCAATGGGCCATGGGTGTCGATTCTCTTCCAGCCCTCTGTGGGCTTCTCAGGGTCTGCCTCACTCTTTAGCCTCATGTCAAGGCTGTAGCCGATAATGGGGGCACCACCATCGTACACAGGTTTAGCCCAGGACAGAGTGATGGAGGTCTTGGTGCTGTCGCCCACCTTCAGGCATGCAGGGGGGCCAGGGGCCTCTGTGGGTAGAGACAGTAAATCATTTTTCTTTTTAGTGCTTAAAGACCAGAATTGATGACATCTTTAGTTTCCCATGGATTACATGCAATCTGAGGATGTAAAACATAAACTGAACTGTGTAAGAAAATGCAAACTCACCGATTGGATCTTTGGCTGCAACAGGTCTGCAGGGTTTGCTGGGCTCCCCGAGGCCAACCTCGTTTTCAGCCTTCACCCTAAACTGGTACTCATGGTTGGGAATAAGGTTGGTGACTTTCATGCGTCTCTCTGAGATGGGGCTCTTGGTGCAGGGCACCCAGCGCACAGCTCTCTTCTCTTTCCTCTCCAGGATGTAGCCAGTGATTGACTTTCCTCCGTCATTCTCAGGAGGAGCCCAGACAACAGTCATCTCATCTTTACTCACCTGCATCACAAAAATGTGTGTGAGTAATAGAGAAACAGATAAAGAGAAGGCTGTGTTTTCATGTTAGCCAATTTAGGGAAAATCTATGTACCATAAAGTATTTTGACTTACCTTGGTGACCTCGGGGGCATCAGGAGGTCCAGGTTTGTTGAACTGAGTCTTGACTGTGACAGGTTTGCTCTCCATGGCAGGGCCAGTTCCCATCTTGTTCTCTGCCCTCACTCTGAAGATGTACTCATTACTCTCCACCAGACGAATGACGTTGCAGTACGGTGTAACCACAGAGGCTGAGTATGTGGACCAGACCATCCTCCTGGTCTCGCATTTCTCCAGGATGTAGCTGTCAACTTCGCAACCACCATCATCCTCTGGCGCATCCCACACAACTCTGCACTTGTCAGCTCCAATGCCGGTAATCCTGAGGTTCCTCACTGGGCCAGGGACGTCCAGGACGTTAATGTTAGCATATGCTGTGAAGGTGCCGGCTGGGTTGGTGGCAGTGATGATATACTTTCCGGTGTCAGTGCGTCTGGACTTGGTCAACAGGAACTTGGAGTAGTCTAGGCCAGTCTCATAGCTGATTCTTGGGTTGTCTCCGACGGCCTTGTCCTTTATCCATTTGACCTCTGGCTGGGGCTTTCCTCTCAGGCCAGCCTCCATTCTGACCGACTCTCCAGCCTTCACTGTCATGGTTCCGGCCAGCTTCAAGTCAATGACGGGCTTCTGGATCTCTTCCTTCACCACGATATCTGCAAGTCTTACCCAGGCACTCTCTCCTCCTTCATTAACGGTCTGCACCCTGGATAATAAACAATCAAATATATTATTTTAAAGTAATTCACACTAAATTGGGCAATTCTCCAAGAACACCAGGCAAAGACACCCAGCTGCTAAACAACAGTATGAACCTACCTGAAGGTGTATGTCTGGTTCTCCTGGCACTTGTCTGCCAGGAAGAAGGTGTTGGTAAGAGTACCAGCATTGAGTTTTTCCCATTCCTCAGCATCTTTGGCTTTGCACTCAAGGTTGTAGGAAATGTTGGGGCTGCCACCATCATAGTCAGGTTTCCTCCATCTCAGATAGACGTGGTTTTTACCAATGTCAGTTGCTCTGAAGTTCTCAGGCTCACCTGGCTTCTCAATGGGGTCAATGGCCAGCGTAGGGGTCTTGGTTTCCGTAGAGGGTCCTGGCCCCATCTTGTTCACAGCACAGACACGGAACAGGTACTCGTGGCCCTCCATGAGCTTGGCTTTAATCTTACGATTGGTGCAGTTTGAGGAGATCATAGACCACATGCTAATGCTGGGCTCACGGCACTCCACAATGTAGTTGGTGATCTCGGATCCACCGTTGTCCTTAGGGGCCTCCCAGTTGATCATGCATGCGTCCTTGGTGACATAGGTCAAGTGCAGGTTCTGGCAGTGGCTGGGTCTGTCCAACACATTGACGGTAATGGTGCAGGAGGCCTCACCACCCTCGTTTGAAGCTTTCAGAACATATTTGCCATGGTCAGTTCTTGTGGCCTCCTTGATCTTGAGGTGGACCATAGGCAAGTTCTGAACAATGGTGACACGTTTACTGTTCTCAAGAACTGTCTCCTCCTTTGACCACATTACTTCAGGGTCAGGACGGGCCTTGATGTAGCCAAAAATGTTGATGTTGTGCCCAACACGCACAGTGAGGTGCTCGCGGCAAGTGGCCTCCATCTCAATCTCTGGAGGAATTAGGATGTCCTGAGCAGTGATGGACTCTGGGAACTCTCTGGGCTCTCCATCTCCGATCATGTTTGAGGCATAGACTCTGAATCTGTAGGTCACGCCTTCCTCCAGACCCTTCACTCTGAAGGCACACTGCTTGATGAAGTCATCCAGGTTCACTTTTTTCCACTCTTCAGTATCAGCCTTCTTCATTTCCACGCTGTAGCCAAGGATAGGGCTACCTCCGTCTTTTGTAGACTTGGTCCACACCAGGTCAGCAGTGGTCTTGCTGTAATCTTTTACTCTGGGGTTGACAGGGGGGCTAGGGACAGTGATGGGCCTGCAGGGCTTGCAGGGGTCAGAGTTGGGAGAGGGGCCACTGAACCCGGCGATATTCTCAGCAAACACTCTGAACTCGTATTCACTGCCCTCAAATAGACCAAGGACTCTATACCTCAGGTCCTTGCAGGGGGTCTTGTTGACACGGATCCATTTTCCTCCCTTGTGTCTGCGTTCGATGATATAGCCAGTGATCTGGCTGCCACCATCAGTCAGGGGCATGGTCCAGCCGATTGTAACAGCATCTTCTGAGATATCGGAGGACTGTGGCTTACCCGGTGCACTGGGTGGCATGAAGGAGTGCTCAGCGACAGTGGGCTTGCTCTCCAGAGGAGCGCCAGTACCCATCTTATTCTGAGCACGAATGCGAACCACATACTCCACTCCCTTCTGCAGGCGGGTGATGTTGAGCTGGGTGGCCAGGCTGCCAGAGCTCACACCTCCCCAGGTCTCCTTGTTGGACTCTCTCTTCTCCACAATGTAGTTGGTGACAGGGCTACCACCATCGTCCTTGGGAGGACGCCATTCAATCATCATGGAGTCTGGAGAGACCTCCAGGATATTGACAGGTCCAATGGGAGCAGCGGGAACATCCAGAACAGTGACATTCAGGCCAACTGTCTTGGTTCCAGCGGGGTTGGACACAGTGAGCAGGTAGGTGCCAGTGTGGTTCCTGGTACACTCATTAATGCTGAGGACAGTGGAGAAGTTGTCAGTGTCAATCTTGGTGTTACCCTGGCTGGTAATCTCCTCTCCTTCAATGGTCCACTTGGCAGTGGGAACAGGGATTCCTCTCATGATAGCTGGCAGCCTGATGGTGGTGCCAGCCTTAACAACGATGCCTTCAATGAGCTTAGCGTCCACCTCAAGAATTGGAGGCACTGTTGACATTGAGACAGAGGAGGTTAACCCATGCTTCTAGACTAGATGTGTTAAAAAACACAGAAAAAAACAATGTTTTCCAATATAGTTGCACCAAGGAAAAGTGGCACTTTAGTTAACTGTTACAAAAACTACATCTATAGAAATGCATCAGAAAATATTGTTGAATAAAAACAGAAAAATTCTCCAGTTATATGACAATTATACACTATCCAACATTACAACTCTACATTGATGTAGACGTCGGGCTTCTGTTCTGTGTCTCACCCAGTTTCTCCTGGCAGAGGATAGGCACAGTCGTGTCAGGTCTGCTGAGGCCAATAGCATTCTCAGCCCTCACTCTGAAGCGATAAGTCTTCCCCTCCTCCAGTCCAGTCACATGACTTTCAGGAATGCTGACGGTCTTCCACTCGTCCCACTCCTTCACTCCCTCTTCCTGATACTCTACCAGGAAGCCTGTGATCTCACTTCCACCATTGCGGTCAGGCCAGTTCCAGACCAACCACACCTCAGTCTTGTCCACATCGTCGTGGTGCAGGTCTTTGGGAGGACCGGGAGGGACTAAAGGGATTGAAAAAGAGTTGTTTTATGCATTCACAACAAAGATTCAATTTTTTTGGTTTCTTTGATTCACATTGAGCTTGTAACTCACAGAGAGGGTTCATCGCTTTGATGGCCCTCGGCGTCTCAACATATTCACTGCGGCCATACTGGTTCTCAGCAGCGACTCTGAACGAGTAGGACGTGCCCTCCATCAGATGCTTCAGCATCATGCTGCGTTTCTTGGACGTTGAGCAGACAGGGACCCACTGAGTGGATGCCGTGTCTTTCTTCTCCACCACAAAGTTAGTGATGCGAGCACCGCCGTTGTCCTCTGGATCCTTCCAGGACAGGTAGGCTGAGTCACTCCTGATGTCAGACACCCGGAGATGCTGGATGGGACCAGGTTTGTCTAAAGAAAACACATGAGGAAGGCCACTAAAATGTTAAGCTTGGCTTTTCATCAGTGGCGAAAAAAACCAAGTAGTTATCTAAATGCATATCATGTATCTCAAGCATAGACTCTATAAAACGATGGATGACATGACAGCTCCCTAAAAGTGAAGCCAAAATATTTGGAGCGCCCCCTGCTGACTGGCTGCAGTATAGCTCACAAATTTGCCTCCTCCATGTTAACAGATGGGACATGGGTCAAACTATAAAATCAAAATACACGTCAAATACATTTTTCAAACACAACATGAATTCTGTCATTATTTCAAATGCAATGTTTCTGTAATGTGTAATGTGTTGCAGATTTTTCGAAAAAAGTTTAGTTTTATGTAGTAACAACTACGGCTCCTGCAACCAATCTGTTCTGGATTAGCAGAGTGGAGGAGGATCGGCCATTGAAGTTTCCATACCTGTGAACTTTAACCTCAGACCAACATAAGAAGCTGTTCTGCTGTTAAACACGCCGGCGTGCGGGATCATCACTGTTTTTTTCAATAAGTTAAGTGTGCGTTTTGGTTAGCAAAAGTGGCTACGGCGGCTCCACCCACTGATCTCTACTGTGCAACTCTGGCTCCAAATGACGTCACCATTGCAAGATGGCAGCGCCTATCACGGGGCTATTTTGTCATCATTTTCGTACAATGAGGGCAGATGGAAACGCATCATCCATTTATATCTGCAGACATTTATCCTAAGCTAAATTCTTACCGAAGACCAGCACCGTGCAGGTCGCAGTCTTGGATCCAGCCGGGTTCTCCACAGTGAGGGTGTAGTCTCCACAGTCACCACGGTTACAGAACCTCATTTCCAGCTTGGTGCCAATCTGGTTCGTCTCAATGTCAGCCCTGGTCGGCACCTCAGCCTCGTTCTTCTTCCAGGTGACAGTAGGGAAGGGGGCGCCCTTGATGGTGGCCATTAGGGTGATGTGAGTGCCGACCATGGCCTTCACCTCACGGGTCATTGCGGCGTCCAGGATCAGCTCTGGGGGCTCTGAGGGAGAACATCAGAGAAATGATCAGGTGAAGTATTCATCTTCATTTTGTATTGTCAGATTTGATGTACATAGCACTTCTTCCATCAGAGTTTCAAGACAAATTCAAAAACCTCTGAAATGGTGACTCACCTAGTCTGTCTTGCACTCTGATTGGCTCCTTCAGGTTAGTCGGGTCAGACTCTCCTGCAGCATTGACAGCCATGACTCTGAAGCGGTACAGAACGCCATCATCCAGGTTGATAACCTTAAACTTGGTCTCCTGGCAGGAGTCTGGTGTCTGGTTCACCTTGGACCACTCCTCCTCTCCGGCCTTCTGGAACTCCAGCAAGTATCCAAAGATCTTTCCTCTGCCGGTGTCAGTGGGCGGCTGCCAGGACAGAGTCACAGACTCCTTGGAGAAGTCGATGGCTTCAAAGTTCACTGGTGGACCGGGTTTCACTGTGGCAAACGACAGGGAGGAGTTCTTGTGGTGAGTTGCTACAGATTTAGCAATTAAATGAGGTGCTTTTGGAGAAATAAAACTTACCGATTGGATCTTTGGCAAAGACGGGTTTGGATGGTGGGCTTGGGTCTCCGGCTCCTACCACATTCTCAGCACTGACTCTGAACTCGTACTCGCAGCCCTTCAGCAGCTCTGTCACCCAGTACTCCACCTTGGGATAGATTCTCTCTGTGTTGCAGCGAACCCACCTGGAAGAAGAAACAGCTCCTCCATCAGCCACTAAGAAAAATGTTCTCCTGCATTACAGTTACCCATCATGTGTAAATGATTAAGTTAAAAGCTGTTTTTTAGCCATCTCAATGTATCAAATGAATTAACTTATAAGATGTAACAAACAATAAACACATATTTATCTTTTTTTCATGACTGAAAATAAATGTGTCCGCTCCAGTGGACGTTATGCACCAAAGGATTATTCTGAATATTTGGCCTGTATTAAGATTCCAACTCACTTTGGATGTTTTATTCATGAAATAAATAACGTCTGTATTTATTAGGCAACCCATTTATTCACAGTATTTACTGCGGTAGATTGATATGCAACTCGCTCAAGATGCATTATTGAGAAAAAAAAAACTATTTGCATGTTGGTGTCAGAGAGACTCTGTGTTGTGCACCTGTTGGCCATAGTCTCCTTTCTCTCCACGATGTAGCCTGTGATTGGTTTTCCTCCGTCAGCAGGGGGCTCCCAGCTGATGAGGGCGGAGTCGTGGTAAACCTCCTTCACTGTGGGCTGTTTGGGAGCGTCAGGCACCTCTGTGATGGAAACACCAACACAGACTCACTGGTCAGACATTGTGGGAGGAGTCATCTCTAATACCTGCTGCTGTTGGTTTAACACCTCCTCTCCCTGAGTGAACATTCCTATTGTCAGCGTGTGCGTGTGTGAGCGTGTGTGTGTGTCTGGACTTACTGAAGATGTCTCTGGCCCTGGTCTCTGCGGACAGCAGCGGGTCGCTGATGCCATAGATGTTCTGAGCCATGATTCTGATGATGTACTCACGACCCTCGATCAGTTTTGGCACCTTAAACAACAAACAGGAGGTATGTGTTAGTGTCGATTGGCTTATTGAAAAGTAACAGAAGAGAACAAATAACTAAAGAGTAAAGGAAATAATCAAGCACTGAAAGTCGACAGAAATATCTCATCAGAGTCCTGATCCTGCCGACTTATTATTCAAAGAGATAGTTCCTGATTTAGCAAGAGAACACCAAAAGGTTATCCATCGGAGTAAAACAGTTCAGAGGGTGTTACATCTCATGTCAACATTATCTGGTTAATCGCTGCTGTGCTCACTCTGCAGGAGGTCCTGGTGCAGGACGAGGTGACGGGCATCCACAGGTCTCTGTTGGTGTCTCTCTTCTCGATGATGTAGTTGGAGACGGCGCAGCCTCCGTCATCCAGAGGAGGGTTCCAGGAGATCACCATGTAGTTCCTGTAGACCTCGTTGAAGACCACAGGACCCTCCGGAGGCTGAGGACGGTCTGACAGGAGGAAGCATTCATACAGGTGACTCTCCAGGTTATTCTTTAGTATTTATTATTTTCATTGTGATTGTGTTTTCAAACCAGGACAGAACATGTGACAGGAGGACGAACACAGCAAAGAACCACAGGCTGACATGGGACACAACATATTTAAGTTAAGTTATAAGTTAAGTCAAGTGTTTAATAAGTGAAAGTCTAATGATCAGTTTTTACCCACATTTTAAAAAAAATAATACACTGAATATATTTCAGGAACAAAACAGCCTTGTTCTTTCCTTTGAAGATCTTTGGACTTCTTTTGTCCTAGAAAAGTGATTTTTGAAACACCTGCGACCTGCCTGGGAGTTCAGGCTATATCAGCTGTTGATGGAGCAGTGACTCACCCACGACGGTGATGGTGCAGATTCCGGTGCGGGCTCCGGCAGCGTTCTCCACGCTGACGCAGTAGCGCCCGCTGTGTTCTCTCTTGGCCTTGCTGATGGTGAGGCTGAGGTGTCGGGCGGTGCTGTGGAGGGTGATCTCATCGTCTGCCTTCAGCTCCTCCTCATTCTTTGTCCAGGTGATAGCCGGGGCCGGTTTGCCGCCGAAGCGCCCCGACAGTGTGCAAGTGTCTCCCACCTTCACCATCATCTTGTCCCTGAAGTCCAGGTCCAGATTGGGCGGTTCTGAAGGGGAACATTTAGAAAGGTTAACTCATTTGTAATATGTGTATGTGGCGTTTTGTTCAGAGGACTGATCTATAAACAGCTGATAAATGAGAATGACTATAAAAAGAAATGAATGAATGTTCTGTGTTTGTTTCACACGATGGAGCTTTAGCTGATTCTTACATCCCATAATGCTTTCCACCATGATTCATTACAATCTCTAAGATCTCATGTAATGACTTCAGCTGTCATCGCTTCACTCACCGAGCTCATCCTTGCACTGCACAGGTTTGGTGGCGAAGGACGGTTTGCCCTGTCCCACCTGGTTGATGGCGGAGACTCTGAACTCATGACTCGATCCGTCCTTCAGCCCAGTCAGAGTGAACTTCCTGTCCATCAGCTTGTCCTCTCCGCCCACTCGTGTGAAGTTGTCGCGTCCGATCATACGGGACTCGAGGACATACGCAGTCACCTCGGCGCCACCATCGTACTTGGGTGGTCTCCAGGCGACGGAGATGGAGTCCTTAGTGATGGCGGTGATGATGAGGTCCTCTGGACGCTCCGGGACGGCTGGGCGAGACACAAAGACAGGACACGTTAAAGGGCTGTATCAGCTGAAGGACACGTCCTCTGTTCTTCAGCTTGTTAATATCTGAACTAAAAGAGTCAAACACATCCAGCTTCAGGTCCTGCTTTTAGTTTACAGATTTAAAAGATGGAAAACATGTCAAACACACGTTTTACTTCATTTACACGTTCCAACCTTTTTCCTAAAAAGTAACTGATATTTAAATCTGTGAATAACCGTCTCTGAACTGTCACAAGCTTCTTTTATTCATGTCTTCATCATGAATCCGTTTTTATATTTAATTAGGTTTTTATGTAAAAGACAAAAATACTCATTTATAGACACATTTATATTTTCTTACAGAATGACCTCGATCATTGTTCCTTCATGGAATATTACAGAATCTATGAGTATGTACGAGGAGCGACCTTCTGCACGGACATGTGTACAGCTCTTTCTTGACTGGATGATATATATTTTATATAATAAACACCGAATGATAACGTTTCAGTTACTTACAGATGGGGTCCTTGATCAGCACCATCTTGTCGGTCTCGATGAACGGTCCCATGCCGATGATGTTCTCGGCTGCGATCCTGAAGAAGTAGCCCTTCCCGTCGAGGAGTCCCTGCACCACGGCGTTGTTCCTCGTCACCGTGTAGGACACCGAGGTCCAGCCCATGCGGTCAGACTCCCTCTTCTCGATGATGTAGTTGGTGATGGCTGAGCCGCCGTCGTCCTCGGGGGAGTACCAGGTCAGCTTGCACGAGTCGTTGGTCAAGTTCTCACCGGCAAAGGGGAGACCGACGGGTCCAGGGACGTCTGGAGTGAGGAGGAGGAGGAGGAGGAGGAGGACAGTCAGAGATCGAATGAAAAAGGTTTTTAAGAACTATCAGAAAGCTCTAAATATTAAGGAGAAAGTCTAGCCCAGTTTTGTTTTCTTTCTTTCAAAGTACTTTTTATTGTATTTTTAGAAGCAAACAGTTCCGATATGATCTTTATGTAGTTTATGTAGACTCCATGAACAAAAACATTTTATCTCCCACAACACAGAAGCTGCTGTTCTCCCGCTGCATCCATCAGGAAGTTTGTTTGTGGTATTTTGTGTTACACAAATATGTAATCACCAAAGTCACAAATGAATGAGCAGCAGCACACCAGCTCCGCCTGTGTCCTGTGAGCTTAAATCGCTGTTTTTATCAATGGAGTCTGGTGTGTTTGCAGAGAGCGATGTAACGTCTGTTTGTGGTGCAACACTTTTGACTGGTCGTGTATGTCTAGATTATGTTGATATTATCTGAACAAATATATATGTTCATATATCTCCGTGTGCTTCTTTCTGGTCCTGCTGACTCACCGAGGACCTCGACGATGACGGCCTTCTTTCTCTCTCCTCCCTCGTTCTTGGCGCTCAGTGTGTAGATGCCCTGATGTTGGCGTCTGCAGTTCTTGATGATCAGCGAGTTGGAGATACCCGTCTTCTCCACCACGGCCTCCTTTGGCACCTCAGCGTCGTCAC
This sequence comes from Semicossyphus pulcher, assembly GCF_022749685.1. Taxonomy (NCBI): domain Eukaryota; kingdom Metazoa; phylum Chordata; class Actinopteri; order Labriformes; family Labridae; genus Semicossyphus; species Semicossyphus pulcher. The sequence goes on from NW_027211659.1 coordinate 28,938,686, forward strand.
GGCACCAGGTGATCGCAGGGGCGGGTTTACCGGACACGTATGCGATGATGCGGATGGTTGCACCAGCGTGGACCACGATCTTCTCCTTCACTGAGGCGTCCAGGTCCATCTCAGGAGGAACTGGGCGAGAAGGTGAGGATTTGTTTTTAATGACATATTGTTTTATTTACTAAAGTCCACATTAAAAAAACAGGTGGATCAGAGTCTTACTTGTTCTGTCTTTGACTTCGATCAGCTCGGACACAAGTCCAGGGTCTCCCACTCCCGCCACGTTCACAGCGCGGACTCTGAAGCGGTACAGACCGCCTTCCTTCAGACCGGCCACCACGAACTTGGTTCCTCTGACCTCCGTGTCCTTCGCCTGGAGAGAAAGGAAAATCAACTTCAACACTCAGGAGCTTTGCTTCTTCAGGGAGCTCTGTCTGCCTCTCACTGGAAGATACAGGGTCAGGGTTCTCTGAACTTATGAACAGCTGATTGGGTCCTAAAAGTAGTCATATCAGGTGATGGCGATGTCGTGTTGTAAGACTTGGCTCACAGCCTCATCAGGTGCAGTTTCTCACCTTCTCCCAGCCCTCGTCGCTCTCGGGCTCCTTCTCCTCCTCAGCGCCGCTAAGCAGCAGCTTCCTCTGAGCCTTCTTCTCCTCCTCCTCCTTGTCCACCTCCTTGAACTCAACAATGTAGCCTGTGACCTTTGACCCTCCGTCCACCAGAGGAGGAATCCATTCCAGCTCCACTGTGGACTTGGTCCAGTCTGTCACCTTCGGAGTGGGCGGACCGGGAGGCTCTGCACACACACACACACACACACACACACACACACACAGGTTTTTTAATTAATTGAACTTATTTTACTCTCATTCGTAAGTTAAAGAACTCAGTGTGAAATCTCTCTCTTACTGAGGGGGTCTCTGCAGATCATAGGGTCAGAGGGCGGGCTGGGCAGTCCAGAGCCGGCGGCATTCACAGCGCTGACCCTGAAGTGGTAGGTGGCGCCCTCCAGCAGCCCGGTGACGTCCCAGTTGTTTCCCAGCGGCAGCGCCCGGATCGGGTCTCGGGTGACGCGGACCCAGCGCTTGGCGGAGGTCTCCTTCTTCTCCACGATGTAGCCGGTGATGGAGGAGCCGCCGTCGTACTTCGGTTCGTCCCAGTTGACGGTCATGGACTCCAGACAGACGTCGGTCACTGTCGGTTTCTCACACTGACCGGGGACGGCTGCGAGAGGACAGGCAGACATCAATAATCAATAGATCAGCGGTGGGGAATATGTAGCAATGTAATATTGTTTTCTAAAGGCGTTCTTTCACTTAGCCCAGTTCAATAGTCTCATAATGTCACTATACAAAAGTATAATAGTAATTTCATTCATCTTGAGCCGTTCATCACTGGACAGGAAGTCTGATCTGAACTCACTGAAGAGGTTTCTGGCCTTCTCGGGCGCGCTGACTATCCCAGGTCCAACTCCAAACTTGTTCTGGGCCATGACTCTGAACTCGTACTCGTGGTTCTCCGTCAGACGGGTCACCACGTAGGCACACTCCTTGGGGTCGTTTGAGACGTGGACCCAGGACTTCCTGTTGTCTTCACGCTTCTCAATCACGTAGTTTGTGATCTTGGATCCACCATCATCTGTGGGAGGGCCCCAGGCCAGGCCGATCCTCTCTGCAAACACCTCGGTGAGCTTGACTGGTCCGACAGGGGGGCCAGGAGGTCCTGCAGGGGGAGGGAGGGGGAGTCACATTGGTTTGATTATTAAACATTCGTATAGCAACAACATGGCAACACTGGAAAGGCTGCAACCACCTGAGAGGTTGTTATTCACAGAATATACCACAGCACACAGGCTGATGCAGCGATATGATTTAATGTTTGTGTTTCTCACCGAACACGGACAGCTTGATGTCCTTGGTGACGGTGCCCAGGCTGTTGGCAGCAGTCAGGCTGTAGATGGCGCTGTCGAGCCTGCTGGCCTGCTGGATCAGCAGTGTGCACTTGTCGTGGGTAACCAGTTTGTTCATGTGCTGGTCGTACTGGATGGCCGCCTTCTCGTCAGGTTTGGCCACAGTGGCTTTCTTCCAGGTGAGTGTGGGGAACGGACAGCCGCTCACCTTTGCCACAATGCTGACATCACAGCCCTCCTCGCCCTCCATGGCCTCACGCAGCACGATTGTGGGAGCACCTGCAGAGAGATACGAGATGCTTTATCTAAGTGGCCCGCAGTTACAAAACAAGACTAACTAACAGGTATGAGTCAGGTGCAACAACCTGAAAGCAGACACAGCTTATATCTCATGTTCTTCTTCTTTCTGAGACTTTCCTGAACCATGAAAATGTGTTTCTTGGCAGTCTGTAAATGGCTAAAGCGGCTGTCACTCACATGTCTGATCCTTGATGACCAGGGGTCCAGCAGTGGCAGAGGGTCGGCTGGGTCCGGCAGCGTTCACAGCTTTTACTCTGAACTCATACTCTCCTCCCTGCAGTGAAACAACAGGACAGACAACAGTAAGTCTGAGAGGAACAGTCGAGTGGAACAGTCGAGTGGATCAGTAGTTTCATAATGTTTTTTAATCAGTATGTTTCAAAAAAGAAAGTGGACATGTGTAATAATTCTACATTCAGTCACTTGTGGGGTCCCTCAGGGTGCTGCCTTGGGCCCATTCTGTTTTACCTCTGGAGAAATAAACAGAAACAAATGGCTGCCTGGACGTGCTCACCCCCGTGCTAACCTAGTGCTATTAGGATTAAAAAGGGAAGAAAGCAGCAGTCAGAGTTGTGGGATCTTTTGAGGGACATATACCGACCTCCTTCAGGTCCTCCACCACGAAGGTGAGCTCCTCCACATCTCTCTTGTTGCACTGCTTCCAGGTCTCCTTCTCCTTGCCGCTGGTGTCCCAGCTCAAACGCTCGATGATGTAATGCTTCACAGGAGAGCCTCCGTTGTTTTTGGGAGCCTCCCAGCTCAGGGTGACGGTGTTCTTCGTCACCAAGTTGACCCTCACCTTGGTGGGGGGGTCGGGGGGGTCTGAGGGGGAGGAAGAGGAATATTAGTGTGTGAACACTTTAAGATGTTCTGTATTTTTAAAATGGAATAGTAGATGTGTCCTCACAGATGGGGTCTCTGGCCCGGGCTGGGTCAGTTGTGACTGTGAATGGGCCGAATCCAAGTCTGTTCTCAGCTCGGACCCTGAACAGGTAGTCCTGACCCTCCAGCAGGCCGGGCACCACGTAGGCCTGGCTGGCACAGGCTGCGTTCACCTGAAAACACATCAACCACTTCATCAGTTACTCGGTCACAAACAGCAGAATTACAAATTAAAGAATGGACGGAGCAATGTTCACCTTGGTCCAGGCCTTGTCAGTGATGCATTTCTTCTCAATGAAGTAGCTCTTGATTCTCTCTCCTCCATCATTGTCGGGGAGTTTCCAGATCAGCCTCATGGTCGAGCGGGTGATGTCGGTAACTCTCAGTTCCTTTGGAGGTCCGGGGACGTCTACATCAGAGAAAAGCAGAACAATGACCACATCAAACACTCTTCTGGTGAACACATTCAGCACTCTGACTACAAACAGACTAAGGTTTGCAGTGTAGTATATAAACATCATAGACATACCGAGGACATTGACTCTGACGTTGACGTGTTTCTGTCCGGACTTGTTCTTTGCGGTGATGGTGTAACGTCCAGAGTGGCTCCTCAGGGAGACTGGGACGGTCACAATAGATGTGGTGTCTGTGGACTCGACCTGAATAAACAAAACAGAAAGTAAGACTCAAATCTATAAAACAAGTATTCTTCAAAGTGTGCTACTAAGAGGTTCTGGGTCTGTTTTAGGCAATAAGAACATACGACAAGCTTATCGAATGCTGCTTCACTAATACATTGTGTTGCTGTGTAGGGTCTCACCTCTGAGTCCACAGGCAGTGTGTGCAGTTTGTTCTTCTTGTGGGACTTGGCTTTGCCATCAAACTCCCAGGTAACCTTGGGAACAGGGCGGCCCTTGATGGTGGCGGGGATCCTGAATGGATCTCCAGCCCGGACGCACAGCAGATCGTCGACAATCATGTCGATGTTGATGGAAGGTGGAACTGTAGAGTAAGAAACCTCGGTGAAGCACAGAGAGACACAGAACTGTAGCCAACAATGACGTTATTGTGAGACTTACGCTGAATGTCCTCAATCAGAACCTCGCTGGTGCGAGGGCTGGGGTCGGACTCGCCAATGTCGTTGACAGCGATGATCCTGAAGCGGTAGCGTTTCAGTGCGCGGAGGCTGGACACAGTGAACTCAGTGGTTGGGTGCAATGTATCGGGGTCGTTCACCCTCGCCCACTCTGAGGTGCCCTCATCCTGGATCTGGATGATGTAGCCCTTGATTGGACTTCCTCCATCCCTCTCTGGTGGCTTCCAGGACAAAGTCACATTGTGCTTCGTCTTATCGGCCACCACAGGAGCAGCAGGCATGCTGGGAGGAGCTGGAATGGAATGCAGTAGTTTTTAAAATATATAATCCAACTGGGAAAAAATCAATTTCATCACCAGCAAATATAGAGGAAACAGTGTGTTGTCTGATACTCACTGATTGGATCAACAGCAAAGGCAGAGTCTGATGGTCCGCTGAATGGTCCTGTTCCTGCAGAGTTGCAGGCAGCAACCCTGAACTCATACTCTGTTCCCTCGATGAGACGGGTCACCTGAGAGACGCAGAAAGATGTGAGGGTTTAACTTACTGCCATGGCTAACAGTCCTGAGGTACCTTCTTAACTGTCTGTAACAAACCATTCTGAAGATTTACAAGGGACCCTCTTAAAGGCCTCTGATACACAGTTCTTAGAAGAGTTGTGATGGGCCCTCTTGAAGGTCTGCAACAGACCATCTTGGAGGTCCAAAAGGACCATTGAAAAGGTAAGTAAAGAACTCATTGGGACTTTAACATGTTTAAGGTGTACAATGGTTTTGTGGAAGGTTTGTGATGGATCCTTTTGAAGCTCTGCAACGAGGCATCTTAACGGTCAACAAACGTTTTTACAGACTATTCTTAAGGTCTGTCTGCTTGGGCGCAAAGCTGTTACAACTGAGGTTATAAGTTACCATCAGTGTGAAAACGTATTCTGTGCTTACAGACGAAGCCTGAGCAGCTCACCTGGTACTCCCAGCCTTTCATGCCCCTCTTGGTGACTGGCATCTTGTTGACCTTGGCCCAGTAAGCAGTGCCCTTCTCCCTCTTCTCCAGCCAGTAGCCGATAATCATCGAGCCGCCAGTTTCTCTGGGAGGCTCCCACGTGAGGGTCATGGAGGTCTTGGAGTACTCTGCGATGGTTGGTTTCTCTGGTGGGCCAGGAAGGCCGAATGGGTCAGTGATCTGAACTTCCTCTGTTGTGCAGGGGTCAGATTTGCCGTAGCGATTCTCGGCTTTCACCCTGAACAGGTAGGTCTTGTTGGTGTCCAGGTTCCACACCTGCAGGAGGCGGAGGTTGTGTTAACATTAGAGTTAGATAGGACATTTAAAAGGTTACAAGAAACATGTTTTCGTTACATTTGTTGCTGTTTTCAGAACATACCCCGTATTTCTTCTCAATGATGCTGTTGGTGACCTCCTCCCACTGTGGCTCAGCAGGAGCTTCCTGTCCCTCTTCCAGCTCTGGCTGCTCTGTCACCACTTCCTTCTTCTCAACAACGTAATTGGTCAGCACGCTGCCACCATCATCCAGTGGTGGATCCCACTGGAGGTAACATGACTCCGCCTTGATGTTGGACACCGCCAGATTCCTGGGTGGAAGTGGTCGGTCTAAGAGGAGAGCAGAATGCTGTTAGTGAATACTATACTTTACGTACCAATAAGCACGTGTTGTTTTCTGCCTCTGGTTGGCACGTTCAACTTACCCAGCACCATGACAGTGGTGGTGTGCTTGGCTGAGCCCATGTTGTTGGAGGCGGTTACAGTGTAGCTGCCGCGGTCCCTCCTGTTGACTGCTGGGATGGACAGGGTGGTCTTGCAGTTCATCCTGCCGGTCACCACCGTCTCCATCAGCAGAGTGTCAGTGGGCTGTTCTATCACCACGTCATCCTTGGTCCACTCGACCTTCGGGATGGGGAGACCGAGGACATCAGCGGGGATCTCGACAGGTTCACCCTTCCTCACGGTAATGCAATCGCCCTTAAAGTGCTTCAGCATGTGGACCTCAGGAGACACTGAGAGGGACGGGACAGGAGGAGAAATCAATCAGCACTCAAAGCAGAACACTCGTGTGCACCTCTAGGTTTTACCTTTTATTATTCAAACAGTCAACCTCACCTTCATCATCTTGGATGACAACAGTCAAAGGGATGGAGGGCTCGCTCTCTCCGATGAGGTTAGCGCACTTGATCCTGAACTCATACATCCAATCTTCTTCCAGACCCTCCACAGTCATGGTCATGTTGGGGCAGATCTCAGTGTTGCAGGGCTCAAAGGCCTGCTGGTCCTGTCTCTTCTTCTCAACAAAGTAGCCGATGAGGGGACTGCCGCCGTCATTACGAGGTGGTTTCCAGGCCAGTGTGATGGAGTTCTTGGTACGCTCGGTGTAGTGGAACTTCTCAGGGTATGATGGTGGGCCTGTGGAACCACCAAAGCAACCGTTTGTTTAAATACAAATGCGCTTTTCAACAAAACCAAAATATCATGCTACTCTGAAGTCTTGTTCCGACATGAGGACTCACCCTGTGGGTCCACAGCTTTGATGAGTCCCAGCTCGACAGGCGGGCCCATGCCATACTTGTTCTTGGCGATCACACGGAACATGTACTCCTGTCCCTCCATAATGCCCACACACTCGCATTTGGATGAGGCAGTTTCAACGGGCTGCCTCCACGTGTGCATCTTGGCGTCTCTGCGCTCCACGATGAAGCCGGTCAGGTCGCTGCCTCCGTCGTCCACGGGGTCGTCCCAGTTCAGGAAGATCATCTTGCGAGTGACGACGACAGGCTTCAGGTCCGTGACAGGTCCAGGGACATCTGAAGACGAAACAATGTTATAATTCTGTGTTTGTTTATCATTTTACAGCTTCCATTGCAAGTTAAAGTTACATCATTATATCTTTAAGATCTGCCCTGGCTTCCTGGACTTCGACTCACCCATGACCTCCACTCTGGTCGAAGCTGACTTGGTGCCGCTGGGGTTGCAAGCAGAAATCTGGTACTTGCCGCAGTCCTTCCTCTGGGCATTCTTGATTGAAACAATGCTGTCGTTGCCTTCAGTGAGGATTTCCACGGTGTCTTTGTCAGGTTTGCCATCGTCCTTGGTCCAGGTGATGGATGGGTAGGGTTTACCTGTGACTGTGGCAGGTACACGAAGTGTCTCTCCAGCTCTGATCACCACGCCATTCTTGACGGACAGATCCAGCTCAATCACTGGCACCTCTGTGAGAAAGAAACCGGAAGAAAAAACAGCCAGTCAATTTCCGTCCACACTGATTCACAAGACATTTGACCTGATTTGGTACCACATTCTTTTTTCTCTCTTTTGATGATTGTTTTCCTGACCTGCAGGGTTCCTGACGAACACAGACTCTGTGAATCCGGGTGTTCCCTCGCCAGCAGCATTGCAGGCGATGACTCTGACCATGTACTTGGCTCCCTCACGGACTCCATAGACAGTGAAGGCCCGATTCTTCCATGGACGCTCTGTAGACCTGGACCAGTCCTTGGTGCCAGCCATAGCCTGAGAAACATCACAGGATAAAGAAGTCTTATTAAACAACATAAAGCGTGCAGGTACAGGGAGGCGGGAGCTAAATACAAATGTGGGTAATGATCTGACCTTGTCCACGTGGTATCCTAAGATCTCTCCTCCACCGTTGTCGGCAGGTGGGTCCCACTCCACATCGATGGAGTGGTCTGTGGTTGACTCAACTCGGGGCACTGGAGGTCCAGGAGGCACTGCAGAGTCCCAAATAAGCGGACATGTTACCTCTAATATATTTCTATGATACTTTTCTGTTCAAGACTCGTGTGTCACTTCCTGATTCGAGTTTTCTCCATGTTTCTGATTATGACTGTTGATTGATATGATGATGAATAATTATGATTATTATCATTATTGAGGACATTTTGATCAAAGCCGTACTGAAGACAGGATTCATAAAGGTTTACGTACAGATCGGAGCCTGGGCGGTCTTTGGTTCTGAGGGGACGCTGAACTTTCCGGGGCCGGCCTGGTTTTCAGCTGCCACCCTGAAGATGTAAGTCAGGCCCTCCAGCAGACCGTCAACGTCCAGCTCGGTGTCGGGGACCATGTTCCTGAAGATCAGGACAGGAGAACATTCAGAGAGTACACACACATCAACCATCACCCACTCTGTCACGAGCCTTCAGTACATGAAAGGGTTTTGTTGTTGTGTTTCCTCACCTGTTGACACGTGCCCAGTGTGAGCTGTTGATCTCACGGCGCTCCACCCAGTATCCCAGGATGGGGCTGCCGTTGTCGTTTGGCTCATTCCAGGTGACCAGCATGCTGCGGGCCGTGATGTCATCAATCTGTGGCTTCTCAGGAGCCTCAGGAGGTTCTGAGGAGGACACAGGATGGGACAGCAGAAAAACAGCCAGTGAGGCTAGGTGTTCTTTTCTGTTACGTACATTTACATTCTGGGTTTGTTGTGTGGTGAGCATTTATTTATAACACTGGAAACACTTCTGTATGACAACTGATTGTGTACTGCGGAAGTGTTGTGTGCAGCTTTGTAGGAAGGGACTGTTTTTGGAAAGTTTAAATAAGTCTAAACAGCCAGGAACAGCTAGCCTGTAGCACGAGCACCAGTTCATATAATAAATAAAGCCATACCGAATGGATTCTTGGCGATGAGTGGTTTGGAGATGCAGTGTGGACCGCCTCCAAACTTGTTCTCAGCCTTAACTCTGAAGATGTACTCCTTCTTCTCAATGAGTTTGGGCACCAGGTAGCGACACCCTCTGAGCGTGGAGGTGACGCTGCTCCAGCCAATCTCCAGCTTCGAGTTGTCTTTCTTCTCCAGAGTGTAGTTCAGGATCTCGCTGCCGCCATCGTCCAGAGGAGGATCCCACTTACAGATCACAGAATTCTTCCTCACCTCCTCAAACTTGAAGTTTACTGGAGGCCCGGGAGTATCTGTGGACAGAAGACAATGTTTCGTGTTTTACTGGTTGTCTTCATTAAACTTGAACCTCTGTGTGAACATGTACGGACACGTTACAACACATCTGATATTCACAGTAGTAATCAGAATAGAAGCAGATTCTCACCGAGCACGTTGACCTCGCAGGTTGCCGAGGCGGTGCCGTGGCCGTTCTTCACCTTCACCATGTAGACGCCGTGGTCGGCGCGGACCGAGTCCTTGATGACCACAGAGGACACACCCCTGCGGCTGTTGTTGATGGCCAGACGCTCGTTTATGGTTGGGTAGTCGCTCTCCTCCACCTCCGGCTCTGCTGGCTCTTCCTCCTTCTTCTTCTCCTCCTCCTCCTTCTTCTCTTCTCCCTCCTTCACCTCTCCCTCCTTCTTCTCCTCCTTCTTCTCAGCCTCTCCCTCCTCTTTCTTCTTCTCTTCTTCCTTCTTCTCCTCTTCCTTCTTCTCCACCTTCTTCTTCAGCGGTTTCTCGGGCCTCTTGCGGAGTGGCTCAGGCCGGATCACCTGGTTGTTCCAGTACCAGGTGATCTCAGGGTACGGTGAGCCGGAGATGTTGGCATCCAGGCAGATCTCACAGCCACGCTTCACGCTGAGACCGGACTGCAGGCTGCCGCTCAGGAAGACCTTTGGAGGATCTGAGAGAGAACAGGAGGCAAATTAACAGGAAGTCTGTGATTCTGACTGACATGTCGTCAATCCTCGAAAAAGGAGATCAAAGATCAGTAATCTTTGTTTGGATCACACCACGTCTAAAAGCAGACGATTCTCTTCTGAATCGTTCATACATTTATATTTTGCATTTATTTAAGAGTTGTTCTGATTTCTTTTATTGTAAATCTGTTTCCTTATCTTCTTCTCGACATTCAGACTGTAAATATGTTGGGAGGTTGTCTGAGTCTGTTGTCATTCTTACCGACAGCGTCTGAGGCCTTGACGAACAGCGTGCCGCGTGACGGCTCGCTGACCCCGGCTGCGTTCTCGGCTTTGACCCTGAAGGCGTAGCTCTTGCCCTCCGTCAGCCCTCTGACGGTGTAGGACAGGACAGGCACCAGGAAGTCGTTGCACCTCTCCCACTTGTCTGTGCCCTTCTCCTGCCTCTCCAGCACGTAGCCCATGATCTTAGAGCCGCCGTCGTACATGGGGGGCTTCCAGGTCAGAGTGATTGTGCTGGAGGTGGGGTTGTGGGTCTCCACGTCCACAGGAGGGTCAGGAGCGTCTGGAGAAGAGACAGATTGTAATCCAACAGTAAGCAGTCTTTATATGAACAGACTGTGACATCATCAGAAGACAACATAGAACAGTGTTTCATACGTTTCTGGTCCTCTGCGATGACCGGGTTGCGGAGCTCGACGAACTCTCCTCCTCCGATCTTGTTGACGGCCTGGACTCTGAAGTAGTACTCTCCGTTGGGGATCAAGTCTTTGACGTTCCAGCTCACCTTGTTCTCTCCAGACATCATGTTGACGTACGTCCTCCTGCCGGCCTCACGGCGCTGCACGAACACAAACAACAGAAGGATCAGTTTAACGTTCTGTCAGGTCCTGATATTTACACGAAACCGTCATCCCGGCCTGTAAATAAAAACAAGCTGCCATGTTGGACCTGCATGACGTAGTGAAGGATCGGGCTGCCTCCGTCGTAGTCTGGAGGATCCCAGGAGACTTTACAGGAGCTCTTAGTGATCTCAGAGGCCACGATCTCCTTACAGGGACCAGGCAGACCTGAAGACAGAGACACGTGATGAGGAGTCATCTGCTGCTCAGAGTGCACAATGGTGACATTATAATCCTGTAAGAACTGTGTGATTGGTTACCGATGACTTTGACGTTGATGGTGGCGCTGGCGGCTCCCAGTTTGTTCTCCAGGGTGACTTTGTACTGTCCTGCATCAGGGTGAACGCTGCTGTCCACCTCCAGGTGACAGGAAGTGTACTCCTTCCTGTTGGACACAAACAATCCCATCAGCCACTGCTGCTCACACCTACAGAAAGCACTGGAGCACAAATTACTCTGAAGCAAAGGAGCCTTCAGAAGGCAACTACAGTTACCTCTAAGACTTATGGGTAATTTAATGAAATCAATTGGAATGTTTTATGCCGACAGTTGGTCCATATTTAATTAGTGTATGATCTTTACTTTCAGGCAGATTCAGTAACTTCTAAGATGGAGAAACAAACTGCTGTATGATGGTTGTTCTGACCTGAAGCCGAGGCGTTCGTCTGCCTTCAGCTCCTTGCCGTCTTTGTGCCAGGTGATTCTGGGTGAGGGGACGGCTCTGAAGGGAACTGGGATGTGCAGCTTCTCTGTTTCCACCACAACCAGGTCGAGAGTCTGGAATTCAAGACTTGGGCTACCTGGAAGCATGGAGAGAAAATATATCTTGAATTTAAGGTTCACAGGAAACACGACACTTTAAGGACAGTGTTGAGCCCAGCAGGCTTCCTTACAGTCGGATTCTTTGGCAAAGACGTTCTCAGAGATGTCGGATGGCTCGCTGACTCCGGCGGCGTTGATGGCCCTCACTCTGAGGATGTACTCCTTCTCGGGGACCACGCCCTCCTCCACGCGGAACTTCAGCTCCTTCACTGCGCGGGAGTTGACTCTCATCCACTTCTCGGTGCCAGCCTCACACATCTCAATGTGATAGCCGCTGATAGGGCAACCGCCATCCCTCTGCGGGGGCTTCCAGGCGATGGACAGGAAGTCCCTGCTGGCTCCGGTCACGTGCAGCTCAATAGGCGGTGATGGGATGCCTGGAGGAGACAGATTGATTTAGACTCCTTTTTTTCTTTCCTATGATTTCTAAAATAATCCTTATTGATTACTGAACTCACCGGTCGGGTCTTCGATGGTCAGGATCTCTGTGGGTTCACTTGGATGACCGACGCCGGCCTCGTTCTCGGCGCTGACCTGGAACTGAACCTCAGTTCCCTCGATGACGTCTGTCACTCTGTACTTGCAGTCTGGACCTGAAGTCTTACCGCATTTCACCCAGCGAGTTCCAAGCTTCTCCTTCTTCTCAAGAGAATACCTGAGGGGGCGGAGTCACGGACAGGTAAACACACGTTCATACTGTAACACCACTCACACTCAGGCCACATTTACTGTTAAATGCTGAAATCTTTCTTATAATAATGAACTGACTTGAGGATGGGTCTGCCCCCGTCATTCTGAGGAGCCTCCCACTGCAGGTCCACGTATCTCTTGGTGACAGCGGTGACGGTGAGGGCGTATGGTGGTCCAGGAGTAGCTGTAACAAATATCAGCAGGTATATTTATGATGATAATAGTGATTAAAATAATGTATCAATACATGACTTAAACTTCTCTCTGACGTACTGAAAGTATCCTTCGCCAGCACAGAGTCCCCCAGCTCGCAGAAGGGTCCGACACCCACGGCGTTCTCAGCGGCGACGCGGAACACGTAGAGCGATCCTTCGTTGAGCGGCGTCACGGTGTACTTCAGCTCCTTCACCGTGGTGTCAACAGCCTGCCAGCCTTTACGCCTGACGTCTCGCTTCTCCACCACGTAGTTTGTGATTTTAGAGCCTCCATCGCGCTCGGGGACCGTCCACTTCAGGTCGGCATTGTTCTTGCTGATGCTGACGACATCCAACCAGCGAGGAGCGGAAGGAGGATCTGAGGAGAGAACGTTTGAGCAGATGGTCAGTTTGACATGTATGATCTGTTCAGTGTGTTCTTGGTTCTGGAGCTTCTGTTTTTCTTACTGAGTCTCTCTTTGCAGAGCACGGGGTCGCTGGGCTCGCTGGGTTCGCTCTCCCCGGCCACGTTGATGGCTCTGACCCTGAACGAGTACTCCTGCTTCTCCATCAGGCCCTTCAGGAAGTGCTCCAGGATGTTGACGTTGTCTGCCACACGGATCCAGTCAGTGGTTCCGCTCTTCAGCATCTCAATGACGTAGCTGTCGATCTTTGCTCCACCATCGTGCTCCGGTTTGGTCCACATGAGGAAGCAAGAAGTCTTGGCCACGTCCTTCACAGTGGGTTTACCAGGAGGCCATGGAGGATCTGGAAGGTTTCAACCACAATGTTTCAAACGCTCTGAAAGGATTTTAGATTCTTATACCCGATGAAAGTGAATGTTTTAGTACCGATAGGATCTTTGATGAGGATCGGGTCGGTTTCCTTGCTGGGTTTTCCGGTTCCAGCGAGATTCTCAGCCAGAACTCTGAACTTGTACTTCTTCCTGGTGGGCAGACCTTTGACCCTGCAGAGGAAAACAAACATCAACACGATGTAATCCAACAACGAGCAGAAGTTTAAATCTTATTTTAGACCGTCGAGATGTGAGACCCACCTGTAGTTGGTGTCTTTGATGGGCAGCTTGTTGCACCTGATCCACTTGTCGTGGTCAGGTTCGTATCTCTCCACCCAGTATCCGGTGATGGGGCTTCCTCCGTCTTCATCGGGCTCGTACCAGGCCAGAGACACGGCGTCCTTGGCGATGTCTGAAGCCTCCAGCTTGTAGGGAGCTCCCGGAGTGTCTGAGGACAAGACAGGAAGGACATTAGATCAGTCCCCCATGAGATGACCTTTGTTTCACACGACGACCTAAAGAAATGTACCTGAAGAAAAGACTACCTGAACCTGAGAAGAGCCGAGTCATTTAAGAAAAGCCTGAAGGGGCCGAAGGCTGATCAGACCAGATTTAGATTTTTAATGAATCCCTTCTTTCTCTGTGATCTATCAAATGGACTCAGTTAGAGAAACACTTTCATTATAGTTAAAAAGCAAGCGTGTGAAAAGAGAGGCAGCTCTGACTAGGTTTGAATGATGAGCATAAAAACACGACTGTTGGTTCCCTTTAAGAGGAACGTGTAAATTAAGCTACAACAAGTGATGGAGGAATTTAACGTCTTTTGTATTTAACATCTCTGGATTACAATCTTCAACTTTTTTGATAGTTTTGATAGTTGTGCCAAATTTTTGTATCCAAACTACAAGTTAAACTTAGACTACACTGTTTGTTAAACACAGTAGGCTCTAAATTACGTAAAGGTACAAATGCTGGCGGCTGAAGTAATCGTCAGTCTTATGTCCAAAACCTTCCCTTAAAGGACCTCAGTGCTCACGTGACATACCGAAGGGGTATCTGGCGATGATGGATGGGTGCTCGGCTGGTGGACCAACACCAAACTGGTTCTCAGCGAACACTCTGAAGATGTACTCCTTGAACTTGACCAGGCCGACAGCTCTGTAGGTGGTCTGTTTCACGGTGGAGGACAGCCGGTGCCAGATCTCACTGTCGGCAGCACGACGCTCCACGATGTAGTTGGTGACTCTGGAGCCACCGTCGTCACGTGGAGGGTTCCAGGCCAGGAAGCAGGACTCATTGGTGATCTCAGAGATGTCGAAGGCAGCCGGAGGACCGGGCTTATCTGTGAGAGGAAAATATGTTTACAATTTGGTTCGGCAGAAACTCAACCAACACTTACTATGAAAACCTTCATTCCTCTGTTCTTACCGAGGATGTTGACGTCAACGGTGGCGGTGGCGCGGCCACTGCTGTTGGTGGCCTCAATGATGTAGGTGGAGCTGTCTTCTCTCGTGGTCTTGGCGATAGTGACAGTGGAGGATCCGGCCTTGGTGTCGATGGACACCCTGTCATCTGGTTTGAGGACCAGGTCAGCCTTGGTCCACTTCACGCGTGGCTCGGGTTTACCTGTCACCTCGGCGGGGAGTTCGATCTTGCTGCCAGCCTTGGCGGTGAGACCGGCCAGCAGCTTGGCATCCAGCTGGATCTCTGGAGGCTCTGCAGGGACAATAAGGAGGGGTCGATCAGAAGTTTGTAGTAAAGAGGATAAGACCAGGAAGAATTGAACTTAAGAAACTGATGTGCCTGGAAGTAACAACAAAACATTTCTGGTACCTTTGGGATCCACAGCCTGGATCTCGTCGGTGGCCTTACAGGGCCGACTGGCTCCGAGTCGGTTCAGGGCTCGGACTCTGTAGGAGTACCACTGGCCCTCGATCAGGCCGGTCACCTGGCACTTCAGCTCAGGCACCAGGTCCCCGCAGGGCTCCCACTTATCGGTTCCTCTCTGGCAACGGTCCACGTTGTAGCCTCGGATGCCGGTGCCACCGTCGTACTTAGGCGGCTCCCAGGTCAGGAAGATGCCGCTGGCTGACTTGTCTCTCCATCTCAGGTTCTCTGGAGGGTCGGGCACAGCTGGAGGGAGACAAGACGGAGGGGTTAGAACGTTTCTTGGGACTTAAGACTCGTTGGCATCTTTATCAGCTTCCATTTTAATAATTTCGAAATTATTATTCATTGTGAGTGACTCACTGGCAGGAGAGGAGACATTGACGGGCTCGTCGATGTACGCTGGCTCTCCAGGTCCACACTTGTTGCAGGCGGTGACTCTGAACAGATACTCCTTCCCTTCAACCACATCAGTGACTGTGAACTCCTGATCCTGGATACCTGTGATCACCTGACAGACAACAGATGGAGTTCCTTATTGATGTTTCATCTGAAACAGTGTTCATTGAATGTTGATGTTTTCTGATGTTGTCGTATTGTATAGTTCTTTATCCAACACTGATATTACATCATATCCTGTCGTGTCATTTTGTATGGTATGTTATGGTATCGTGTGTGTTCATGTCACATTGTACGGGATGTTAATGTCATACCTTGACCCAGGTCTTGCGGGACATGTCCCGTTTCTCAACCTGGTAGCCGGTCAGAGGACTTCCTCCGTCGTGCTCTGGAGTCTCCCAGCTCAGGTGGACGTGTTGCCTGGTCACCTCCAGGACCTTGAAGTCCTTTGGAGCGCTTGGAGCGGCTGGAGAACACAAACAGAAAGACAAAGACACCAAAAGTTTAACAAAAATACAAACAGGGATGAACTAGAAATAGTTCTTTGTTCTACTTATAGTTGCATCATTTGTACGTTACTTATCACAAATTGTTTGGTTTAATCTGATCGTAGTTTTTTCATGGCGTACCGATGACGTTGACATCGATCTCTCCAGAGACAGACGTGACATCGTTCTCCAGTGTCAGAGTGTAGGTGCCTCGGTCTGGACGGACGCTCGGTTGGACGATCATTTCTGTGTATGTAGACTTGGTGATCAGGGTGACGCGTTCGTCTGCGGTGGTCATCTCCTTCTCTCCAAAGGTCCACTTTGCAACGGGGACTGGGTACCCAGTGATGGGGACTCTGATGCTGAGAGGCTGAGGGACGATCACCTCCAGGCCGTCTTTGAAAGCACTCAGGTCCAAGGTTGGACCAACTGGAGAGGAGAGAGAGGCATGATGGGAAGTGAAACATCAAATATACTAAATATGTTACTTCACAGCAGATGTGATACATTTCCTCTGAGACGTCACACTACAACAAAAACCATCCCCTGTTAATGAAGTTCATTAAAGACGTGTCCATCTCACCATGTGTGTCGTCGGCCAGCAGAGGTCCGATGATGTTCGAGGGGCCGGAGATGCCGGCGGCATTTTCAGCAAACACTCTGTAGTTGTACTTGGCTCCGTATTTCAGACCAGACACCTGAAGTCAAACGTGTGTTTCATGAGACCTCAAAGTCTTGCTTAACCCTCTGTGAATTATTGGCACTCACAAACATTTCCTGTAATGAGCCACAGTCATGTCCAGCACATAAACAGCCAATCAGCATGTATTCGAGTTGTGTTTGGTACCTTGTAGAAGAGGTCGGGGCAGAGGCGGGCGTTGCAGCGCAGCCACTTGTCGGTGCCGTCTTCGGCGCGTTCGATGATATATCCAGTGATCATGCTACCTCCATTCTTCAGAGGAGTCTCCCAGGTGAGCTGCACAGAGCTCTTGTTCTGGTCCTGCCAGACCAGGTTTGTAGGGGGACTGGGAGGCTCTGCAGGGGGCAGACACAAAGACACGAATATTACTAAATATTAAAGTTTTACTCTACTTTTTATGTATTTTCTAATGTTATTTGTAGCCAGTGTTTAAGTCTGTGTGTGATCTTTAACTGGCTGAAGTGAAAGTATGATGAAACTTCTCTTACCGATGGGATCCATGATCTTGACGGGGTGTGACGCGGCGCTGGGCCTGCCCTCACCGGCTTTGTTCTCAGCCTTAACTCTGAAGATGTACTCTTTGTTCTCAATGACGTCATTAATGATTGCGCTGAGCTCGTCGGCTTTGGTCAGCTGGACGGGCGACCACTTCACAGCCGTCCTGTCACGCAGCTCGATGATGTAGGAGGTGATGGGAGAGCCTCCGTCAGACTCAGGAGGCTCCCAGGAGACGGTGCAGCCAAACTTGCTGACATTTCCAACGATCACATTCAGAGGAGCATCGGGCACATCTAAAATAAAGATAGATGACAATTCAGTGTCGATTCAAGTGTGCTGGTCTTCTGGGAATCTGTGGTGGTACTGACAGGACTGCTATGAATCGGTTCTTCAATCTAAAAATGTTTGATGTCAATTAATGATTAGTTATTATTTGGAGTACCCCAGGGATCAATTCTTGGACTACTTCTGTTCTTTTCTTTTTAAGCTGTTTTATATCTGAATAATCGTGGGAGTTAACCCTTCTCTCTGAGCTGTAAAGGTTTTAGGTTGAAACAAGTCACTCTTACCAAACTTGTTCTTGGCCTGCACAGGTTTGTCGGTCTCTACGTTTGGTCCGCTGCCGACCCTGTTCCTGGCGCAGACTCTGAACAGGTACATGGAGTCCTTCTGGAGGCCGGTCACTGTGTACTCAGGACTCTCCGCATGGTCGGTGGCCAGCGTCCAGGTCTTACGCTTCACATCGCGTCTCTCAACGATATAGCCAATGACCTTGCTGCCGCCATCGCTCTCAGGCTCCTCCCACGCCAGGCTGACCTCACCATCAGCGGTGTCGGTCACCTGCAGGTTCTTCACGGGTCCAGGCACATCTAGAAAATAAAACAGGGACATGTAAGTTCAGCTTCTCTGTTTAGTACACTATGAGTCCCTTGCGACAGTGATCGCTGAGAGCTGACAGAAAATGAAAGGAAAGAGGTGGGATATATTTATGGTTATTTTAATGTTAACTTGCAAAAACATGACATCGCTTGTTTTGGTTAGCGAACAGTTTTAGCTCCATGTTCAGAGAGCTCACCGATGACTTCCAGGTTGATGAAGGCTTCTCCCTCTCCGTGTTTGTTCTTGATGATGACCTTGTAGCGGCCTTCGTCTGCCTTCACGGGGTCCTTCAGGCGGTACTCTGTGCGGTCAGAGGATGTGTGGATGTTGTCTCTGGGCAGACTCAGGTTGTTGTACAACCAGTCGGCCTCAGCCTGCGGGTAGGCGCTGTAGGGGACGGCCATGGTGATTGGCTTCCTGGCGTCTGTGACATAGGTCTGGTCTGTGGTCTTTATCTGAGGCACAGCTGGAGGAGGCGGAACATGAAAACAGGAAATCAGTCTCTTTATGTGCCCCTGAGCTCACAGTTTTCATGTTTCTTTTGGGATGAAACTTTTCACAACACAGTCACACCACAGTGATCAACGTGGTGTTTGAGTACTTACCTGCGAGCTCCAGCTTGGCCTTGGCGTCTTTGTCCTTGACGATGATCCTGTACTCTCCCTGGTCTCGAGGTCTGATCTCACAGACCTGCAGTCTGTGGACCTTACCCTCGCTCATCATCTGGTATTTGTCTCCCTGGACGACTGTCATGTTGTTCCTCAACCATTTCACCTCCACTCTGTCCTTGTTAAGCTCCACCTCGAACACCACGTCCGAGCCTGGAGGTTCAAACACGTCCTGTGGGGGTCTGATGATCTCCACTGGGGTCTCTGCGGGACAGGAAGAGATTCATGAAGATGTTAAACGACAGGAGGATGGATGGGGACGGCTAAGTATCTAAAGTAACAGTTACTGCTTAGTTTATCATATGGAGCACCACAAGGATCTATTCTGGGTCAACAACACAGAAAACTCTTTCTGAGCTGTGAGGACTGAGGATAAATATCAGAACACAAAGTCATTCTTACCTGGAAAAATCATTTGTAATAGTGTAACAGTTCAGACAGAAGAAATCAAAGGTAGCTCACCTTCAACAAAGAGCCTGGCTCTGGATCTCTTCTCGTCCACACCACAGGCGTACTCACACTCATCGTCAGGTCTGCACTCTTTGATACGCAGGGTGCAGATCTTTCCATCTTTTTCAAATGTGTATCTGAAAAAATAATTTGTTTATGTTTGTCAACCTCCAACCTCTAGATATACAGTCATTGATTCCAACAAACAAGAGCTGAAACACTCAGAAGCTCAGTGGTCACAAACCTGGGTCCCTCTCTGATCTCACGTCCGTTCCTGTACCACTTTACGTCGGCTTTCTCTTTGGTCACCTTGCAGGAGAACTCTGCGTCTTCAAACTCAGTGATGGTCTGGTCCTTCAGGTGCACGGAGAAGTCTGTGGGAGCCTCGCTGATGATCAGCTCGGCCGTGGACTTGTCGTCTCCGGCCACCGCGGTGTACTCGCCCTCGTCAGCCAGCGTGCAGTCTTTAATGGTGATCGTGTGCTTCTCTTTGTCCACTCTGTAAACGATGCGTTTGTTGAAGACGATCTCCTGGCCGGCCTTCGTCCACTTCAGCGTGGCGTTCGGTCTGTTGACTTTACAGGAGAAGCTGACAGTCTTCTTCTCCTGCGTGTCGATGTCCTCCAGAGGAACAATGATCCTCAGACTCTCCTCTGAAAGACGCAAAACAAAAACATGAGACATGTTCAGAGAGACCAAAACTATGTTCAGTGTTGTAGAAGACTTTACACTCACAGGTGTGAGACAGGTGTTTGCTATCTTAGTCACACTCAGAGTCGTTTATGTTCAAACAAACAGAGCCCCAGTCTGACACAGGAAGTGTGGGTTAACTTTAGCTGAAGACAGACTACAACACTGCCATCTAGTGGCCGAGGGTTTAAACTTAAACCCTTTTAAAAGTGTGAACAATTATCCAAATCTATCTTTTTAATCTGACCTGTTATCACCTGTCCGACGTATTAGACTCATTGATTTCTGACAGTTTACTTCATGTTTTATAGCTGTCTGTTTGTGCTATTGGTTAGATTTTATATTGTGGCCTGAAAAAGGATGAGCCTTTCTACAGATCGGATCTAGTATCTTATCGATACCTGAGATTGGGGAATGAGATCATTCTTCTACATAGTTCAGTACATCAGTGTTATATAATGATTCAGTAATACATAATGTTTCCTGCTGACCTTTGACAGTGAGTTTGCAGGAGCTCTTGGCCTGCTCTCCTCTCTGGTTGGTCAGGTTGATGCTGTAGTTGGCTTCGTCTCCCTTCTGGGCGTCTTTGATCCTCAGAGAGAACACGTTGTCTCTCTGGACCATCAGGAACTTGCTGCTCTCAAACACCGTGTCCTCGTTCTTCAGCCACTTGGCCTTCGCTCCCTCCGTGTTCACCTCACAGTTCAGGACGATCTCCTGGCCTTCTTTGGCCTCCGTGTCCTTCAGCGGCGTGATGATCTTCAGTTTCTCTGCAGGGGAAAGACAGCAGTGATGAGACTCAGCATGTGAAAGGATAACTAAACCCTTTATATATATTTACTTTTGTTATTCCTGATATAACATCTGTGTGGACCTCCTTAAGAACTTCCTCCTGCCTCTCTATCAATAATTCTGACTGTGGAAGGAGAACACGTCTCAGTTCTGACAAAATACAAGTCTCAGTCAGGGTTTCACTTCCTTCTGTTTCTAAACTTTGTTGCTCTTTTGTTTTTCTTCATGAAGAGAAAATAACATGTTGGTCCTCTTCCTGCGTCTAATCTGTGGGCGGGGCTTACCGAGCACAGTGAGGTCAGCGCTGGCTCTGGTCGATCCGATCATCACCACGTATCCGCCCTCGTCTTTGGGCTCGCTGTTCTTAATGACCAGGGTTCGTCTCTTGCCGTCGCTGACCATCTGGTATTTGTCTCCCGCCTCCAGCTCCTTGTCGTCTTTCAGCCATTTCACCTCGTAGGTGTCCTTGGAGACGGCGCAGGTGAACTCCGCCTTCTCGCCCTCCACCACCTCCTGGCTCTGAGGCCTGGAGATGAACTCAGCAGCCAGTTCTGAAACACAAGAAGCAACGTGACAGGTCAGAGGTTAGCTGCAGGTTAAACTCCTCTAACCGTGGCTGATTTTGTAGAGTAAAGTATACACAGAGGGGTAATAAGGTTTTCTGTAGCTGTTTATTAATAAGAATGTGTAAACAAGTTATTTTAACTCTATATTAATATATTTTAGTTGAAACATTCAAAACACAAATTAGCGTAACACAATAAAATATCTTTCTCTGCATATTATACAGGTGACATGGTCTCACCGGTGTTTAGGACGCAGCATTAAGAGTGCTTCTTATATTACGTGAGTTTCATAACGAAGCTTCTGAGTTCAGAGCCTCAGCAGCACATTCAGAAAGGAAACTGTCCGTACCGCTAATCGTGAGATTTCCGGAGGTTTTGATGCTGGGGCTCAGCCTGCAGTTGTACTCTCCGACGTCGTCCATCTTCAGGTCCTGGATGAGGAGGATCCTCTTCTTCCCGTCTACAATATGCTCGTAGCGTCCGCCCTCTGGAAGCTCCTGGTCTCCTTTGTACCAGGTGACATCAGCGCTGGGTTTGGACACCTCACAGATCAGCTTCACGCTGTCCGTCTCTGTTCCCTCAACATTGGACAAGTTCTTGGTGAACCTCGCCTCCTCCTCTGCAACGAGAGACACAGACGCATGAGTTCATATATTACGTTCATCCTAAAACATGCTGGACATGATCCAACTGTATTTAAAGTAGCTGAATAATCCACATGAAATGTTCTCTTACCGACGACAGTGAGCATGCCGCAGGACTTGGAGGTCTTTGCATCACATTCATATTCAGCCTCATCATCAAACACTGACTTGTGGACGATGAGGACGTGTTGGCGACCTTGAGCAATAATTTCATACTTCTTCCCCTTTCTGATTTCACTTCCGTCTTTGAACCAGCGGACCTGCGAGACAAAGACGAGTTCTCAGAGAGGAGCTCTAATGTGATACATTTTATTCATATTTTACTGAACAAAGAGACGAAGCAGGCGAGCTCACCTTGACGTCCTCTCTGGAGACTTCACACTCAAACCTGGCAGATTCCTTCTCTTTGACCTCGACGTCGTGGAGCGGCTTCGAGAACTCGATATGTGGAGCTGAGGACACACAACCAGAGGTCAACATGCTTGTTCATGTACAGACTTTATTATGAGTAGATGAGAGGTCCCTGTTCTTTCTGTTCTCTCCGTCTATGCTTGTTTCACAGCCGTACTCACGTTCTACGTTGAGGAAACACGAGGTTTTGAAGTCTTTAGCGTCACAAGCGTACGTCCTGGAGTCGTCCAGAGTGCAGTCGTGGATGATCAGCGCTCTCTTGCGGCCGTCGATGATCATCTCGTACTTCTTGGTCTTGCGGATATCCTGTCCGTCTCTGACCCATCGTACCTCTGCGTTCTCTCTGGAAACTTCACACTCCAGAGTGGCGGTGGCCTCCTCCTCCACCGTCTGGTCCTCCAGAGGCTTCGTGAACTCCACCGCCGGCTCTGAACACGGGCACACACACACACACACACACACACACACACACACACACACACAGTACAGTCGTTTAGTTTCTGCTGTGTGAAACTCTTTGTTTACATGTTTTTATTTAGGCTTGTGCATGAATTGGGGGGAGTCTCTGTAAAGCACTTTGAGCTGCATTTTAAATGTATGAAAAGTGCTTTACAAATAAAGACTGATTGATTGATTAAACTAGATCAGTGTCTGAAGGGTCACAGCTCCCTGTCATGTGATTCTCTGTCAGCGCTGTAATAAAGGCTTCAGCAGCTGCCTCTGTGAACACTGTTGGTTTAGCTGTTCGTCTGTGGAACAGGAAGCAGAGTGTGGCTGGAGAAGGCTTCACGTTTAGAAAGCTGATGTCAGATATCATCTCTGCTGCACATGAAAGGAAAACGTTCAACATGTTCTGAAGCTGTGCATCAGAGATCTGCTGTTTTAAGAGTAACTACAGTGTACCTGTAACCACACCTAGCTGTGAAGTCACAGTGTAGTGAGTGTTCAGGTGTTGTCGTCTTACCTCTGACGATGAGGCTGGCCTCCGTCTGGAAGTCTTTGGCGGCGAGTTTCACTTGTCCGGCTTCATTTAGCTCGACGTTGCGCAGAGTCAGGCTGTGGACTTTAGCCTCCACCTTCAGCACCACCTGTCAGGTGAAACAGCCAGTTAGCAGGTGAACACTGCCCTGAACTACACCTGAGTCAGGTTTTCAGGGGGTTCAGTTCTCCTAGAAGCAAATGTCAGGCTCAACAACATGAAGTTAGAAAGGAAGGCTTTTCCTCCCTGAACACAGTCTGTCAGGTTCACAGACCCGTGGTTCCTGTGCCCTGAGCGTGGCCTGTCAGGTTCACAGACCCGTGGTTCCTGTGCCCTGAGCGTGGCCTGTCAGGTTCAGCAGAGTTTTCCTGTTGGATCATCTGTGGGATTGTTTCCTAACTTTACATCTGTCTGGACAGCATCATGCACTCAGTCGATGTATTGGTCTTATTTGATTCTTCACAAGCACTGAGACAGTACTGCTGACTCTTTGGGTTTTGTTTCCCTGGATCACACCTGTCAGGCTCACAGCTCAGGCTACAAGTCGTCTCTGATGTTCTGGTGAAGATAAAGTCAGTGACTCCTGGGATTATCTCCACAGCTTGATATAAAAATCAAACACTTCAGGGTGAGTCATGTTTTTTCATCCCTAAACATTGTCTGTGAGGCTCACACGACACAGAGCTGAATATGGAGAGGTTTTGGGTTCTCAGGCACAAAGTCGGTCAGCTGAGCTGTGACAGCTCGAGGCAGCTGCTTTCCTCCCCCGATTTAAACCAGCCGACCTCTGACACCTGACGGCTGGTTTTACCTCACATCCACAGACTGTATATCACGAGCCGCCTCAGAACACAGACACAGAAGTCATTAAGGGAATACAACTAACTGTATTTATTTAACTTTACATTCCTAAAGAAACACGATGACTTTGTCTCTGTTATTTAGTTTGTAAGATTTCTGCTTTACCAGTTTGTGTTCTACTTCCTGTGTTTCTTAAAGGAACAGCTGCTTTGAGGTTTTTGTAGCCGATGTTGTAAAGACGACTCAGCATTCAGGGACCATTTTTGATCTACCCACTGAACTGCAGAATTAATGAAGTGATTTCAGGTGATTGATAACATTGTTTTTGTTTCATAATCAAATCTGTACCAGCTGCAGACGAATTCTGTTCTGACACCGAGAGGAAACTCTTCATGACAAAACACTGAGCACAGTTTGAATCTTCAGATACGAGCAGGACGTTTTCTTCTCGAAAGACTGAAACACTTTAATTCCTCCACACGTCAGCTTGTATTCATCAGTCAGTGTAAAAGGTTGGAGGAGTGTGTCTGCGTGGGTGTCGGGGAGCAAAAGGTGGAGCTGTTTTATTGTTTTATGGGCCTGGCGGGGGTCGGCTCTCTGATCCTACAGGACTGAAAACCTGTTCAATGTGTGAAGTTTGTTAAAGCGAGTTTTCTTCAGAGCTTTAAATCAGTGTGAGAGTTACAGGATGTTTCCACACCTCCTCTCTAAACCTGGATGTTCTTCATCTTTTAAACTTCTTGAATCAAACTCTGATCCTCATGTTGGTGACTATGAGCTTTCAGAAGAAGCCTTACAGTAAGACAACAGCAGAGCTTAGTGTTGATCAATGATCTTTTTAAGCCCCTGATTGTTGGCAGAGACTTCAGTCACTAAACCTTAATGTAAGGAACAAACACAGACCAGTCTCCTCAACATATTACATCAGTGTTTATCACACGTTAGCAGGCCGACTGCAGACTTTACTTCTACATCAGATGAAGCAGTTGATGTGTGTTGACCATGTAACATGCAGTAAATCACACTTGCACAACCCAGAGAGAGATCATGTGTCGTGCGAGCCCTCAGAGAGCTCAGGTTACATCTGATAATCAAACTAATCCTGCTTTACGACTGGATTCATTTCAGGGCCCGGACACACATGGAGCTGCTTTATTTCAGCCTGAAAACAGCAACAACACCAGCAGAGAACACGAACAACACGGCGTACAGCTTTAAACCAAAGTTGTCAAATAGCTGCTGTTGCCACCTGCCCTGCTCCTCGGCCTCCTGCAGCTGTTAAAAATAACCTGCAGAAACGCTTGCAGGGCAGAAAAGCCTCCTGCCTGCGTTATCTCAAAGCCAGGATCGAATGCTCCGCTGGAATCCTGAACCTCCAGCAGAGGCCCTTATATGAAGCAAGGCTGAAGCTGCAGCGAGGAGCACACCGACCTGAACACTGTGTACACCCCGACAGGGAAACACTGAGGCCTGTGGAGCATCAGTGAAGACTGTGTGTTGTGTGTGGGGACAGTGTGGGGGGTGAACCCTCAGTGTGTGCTACAGAAACATAGTGAGGACTCAGTCAGGTGTGTTGGGACTTACTCTGTCGCTTGGTTCCAGCTTTGTACCCCCCAGGAACCACTCGACAGCGATGCCTTCGTAGGACAGCTCGCACTCGAAGGTGGCGGTCTCTCCGGCGGTCACGGTGACATCCTTCAGCGGCCTCTGCAGGCCGATCACTCGGGCTTCGGATTGGGGAGAAGACATGGTTAGTCCCCCCCCAAAACAATAGATCCAAAAGAATCCGCAGAGAAACGACTAATCCTCAGTGGCTAATCCTCATGGTGTGGTTGAGCTGAAGGCAGGCCGCTGAAGCCCTCAGGACAACTGAAGCCACACTCCCTGGGACTAGGCATTGGGGGGCCGAGCTCATTAGCATACGACCTGCTGTCTGATGTATATGGCCTGCAGGGACCAGTGAGGGACGGGGTCGCGTCCTCCCCCCTGCCAATCACTGAAACCCTGCTCTAGATAAGGCATGCCGCTTCTAAAATAACCGAGGGCTCTGATTGGCTGAGAGCCCACTTCTGTCAAACCCATCAGGGGGGACAATCTGCTCCTGTCAATCACCAGACGGCATTTTTCCTGGAAAAGGAGAATGTGGAGCCCGACGCGGGAGTTACCCAACGTGACACATCGCTGTTCAGTAACACGCCGTGTCGTGGGAGTTTTGGTAACGCGGGCTGGATTTGGAACCAGGAAGTCAGTTTGGATTAACAAGCAGCATCAAGTATTTACAGCAGGCTTCCTCACATGCCTGAATTAAAGCCCTCTAACAGGCCTCTGGCAGCGACGGTGACAGCCAGCTGAGAGCTCCACGCTTCACTTCATCAGCGTGTCAGTGTGAAGAATTTACAGCCATTATCTGCTGTGGAGAGAGCGCTCACATCCAGGTCTTTAACACCTCATCAGGACTAACGGCTCTGGGTTTATCAGGGCTTAAATCAGTCAGAAAACTTACACAGAAACATCCACTGAAAGTTTGACCTTCTTCAGGCCTCTGAGAATTTCACTTTTTATTTTGAGGTGTAAATTAAGTTAAAAACTTTACAGTTGAAACTGCTTCAGTTAAGATACTTAAGAAGTGGAAACATCCCTGTTAGCTCCAGGAGGGCCTCAAACAGAGAGTAACAGAGGATATTTCCACATTGTGTCTCTGGCCGTCTGTGAGGGATTTCTTGTTGTTTCTGGCGACTCTCAGATTTGTTGTAATCTTCTCAACAAACTCACTTTGTTTCATCAGTGTGAGTTTATCTGAGAGGCTCACGCTGCTGCTCTTAGTGGCCGTTAATGTTGAAGCAGCAGTCTGAAAGTTAAATACACTTTAAACAAAGTGTACATATATATGCTGAGATAAGTGATGATAATCTGAGGGAGACTTCATGTTCAAACAGTAAAACTACTTTTTGTTTCTAAACTACATGAGAGCTGGTTAGCTTAGCATAGGCTAAACGCAGAAACAGCAGGGACGTGAAGTCTGGGAACAAACGGTTGCAGAGCCTCCGGACCAGCTTACATTTATATAAACAGACCGCAGCATGTCATCGTCCACTAAAGGCCCAACGTTCAGACACAAAGTGCTGAAACCAAAGTGTCTGCCATGAGGCCAGTGTTTCCACAAACTGTCTGTGACTCATGTGAGTGTCATTTCTGTCACCTTTGACCCTGAGCTGAGCTGACGATTTGGCATTCGCTGCCGAGAAGTCGACGCTTCCGGCCATGTCCATCTTGCAGTTGTAGAGGATCAGCGTGTGTCGGGTTCCCTCCTCCTTAACCTCCACATCCTGACAACAAAAAATGCACAGTCCATATGAACATGTATTAAAATTAAACTTTAAGAGTACGTTTATTTATTATTTTATCCCAAAGTCTCAAAGGTGATGTGTTCATATTTACTAATTTAAAATGAGTTAAACTGAGCACTGCTTACACCAAAGGAAATCTGCTCTCAAAACAAGTGGATTATGTTAACTTTACTCTAGTTTAAATACGAGCTTTGACGTCTCATTGGTGTGATGAGTGTTTGGTCTTACAGCAGACGGGTGGAGCGTCTCTCCCTTCAGTTTCCAGATAGCATGAAGGTCCTCCTCTGAAATCTCCGTCTCAAACTTGGCCGTCTCGGTCTCTGTGACCTCCACGCTGTACAGCGGGCGGACGACCTTGATGTCGCGCTCTGCAGAGGTTTAAAAAGTCGTTAGACAGAGCCTGACTGAAGGTGAAGCTGTTTGAATCTGTCAGAGAACCCAGAGAACATCGAGTGAACACAGAGTCATGATGTCATACACGGTGAAGAGGACGTCGGTGTGATGATCGGTGGAGGACAAACAGTGACAGTGTGCGGGCAGCTGACGCTCTCATCAGAGCGACTTACAATATGTGCAAAAGCAGACAACATGAAGGAACTCTGGACAAAAACCCAACCCTATAAACATCTGGGCACTGTGTGCAGTCTCTATGAAACCCTATAAACATCTGTGCACTGTGTGCAGTCTCTATGAAGCCCTATAAACATCTGTGCACTGTGTGCAGAGTCTCTATGAAACCCTATAAACATCTGTGCACTGTGTGCAGAGTCTCTATGAAACCCTATAAACATCTGTGCACTGTGTGCAGAGTCTCTATGAAACCCTATAAACATCTGTACACTGTGTGCAGTCTCTATGAAACCCTATAAACATCTGTGCACTGTGTGCAGTCTCTATGAAACCCTATAAACATCTGTGCACTGTGTGCAGTCTCTATGAAACCCTATAAACATCTGTGCACTGTGTGTAGAGTCTCTATGAAACCCTATAAACATCTGTGCACTGTGTGCAGTCTCTATGAAACCCTATAAACATCTGGGCACTGTCAGCAGTCTCTATGAAGCCCTATAAACATCTGTGCACTGTGTGCAGAGTCTCTATGAAACCCTATAAACATCTGTGCACTGTGTGCAGAGTCTCTATGAAGCCCTATAAACATCTGTGCACTGTGTGCAGAGTCTCTATGAAACCCTATAAACATCTGTGCACTGTGTGCAGTCTCTATGAAGCCCTATAAACATCTGTGCACTGTGTGCAGTCTCTATGAAACCCTATAAACATCTGTGCACTGTGTGCAGAGTCTCTATGAAACCCTATAAACATCTGTGCACTGTGTGCAGAGTCTCTATGAAGCCCTATAAACATCTGTGCACTGTGTGCAGAGTCTCTATGAAACCCTATAAACATCTGTGCACTGTGTGCAGAGTCTCTATGAAACCCTATAAACATCTGTGCACTGTGTGCAGTCTCTATGAAACCCTATAAACATCTGTGCACTGTGTGCAGAGTCTCTATGAAGCCCTATAAACATCTGTGCACTGTGTGCAGTCTCTATGAAACCCTATAAACATCTGTGCACTGTGTGCAGTCTCTATGAAACCCTATAAACATCTGTGCACTGTGTGCAGAGTCTCTATGAAGCCCTATAAACATCTGTGCACTGTGTGCAGAGTCTCTATGAAGCCCTATAAACATCTGTGCACTGTGTGCAGTCTCTATGAAGCCCTATAAACATCTGTGCACTGTGTGCAGTCTCTATGAAGCCCTATAAACATCTGTGCACTGTGTGCAGAGTCTCTATGAAGCCCTATAAACATCTGTGCACTGTGTGCAGTCTCTATGAAGCCCTATAAACATCTGTGCACTGTGTGCAGAGTCTCTATGAAGCCCTATAAACATCTGTGCACTGTGTGCAGAGTCTCTATGAAACCCTATAAACATCTGTGCACTGTCAGCAGTCTCTATGAAACCCTATAAACATAAACATAAAGTATTAATGCTTGTAGTTGTATTAACTAGTTTAATCAGCATGTTTTTAATAGAAAGACCAAATTAATTAAAGTTCTCACTATTAGAATTGTATTATCAGTATTATTTAGTAGTAATTGATAATCTATTTATTTAACAACAATACAAATGTTTTATAGGTTCTTTTTGTTATAATTACAGAACAATAGTTTAAATATAAATCTGTTGTAATTTGTATTTCTACAATGTTAAGACTCTAAAATTAATTAATTTTTTTTTTTTTGCTGTTAAATTTAAAAACCATTGTATTGAAAACCCAAAGAAGCATTATTGGCATAAATAAATGAATGCTCTCATAATGATCAAAAATTAACTGTTAAAGATGCAATCTGGAATATTTCAGTTTCGTGCTCTTTAGCGCCGCCCACTGGTGATAATCGGTAATTACGGGAGCAGACTTCTTGATTTAACCAGACGTCTACGGCTGGCTCCCCTGGCTTGTTTGTAGACTGTTTGCCTTCATCTGAGCGTCGAGCTTGTTGTTGTTGTTTTCTTTGGACTATTATATTATATTATTATTATATTATATATTATTACATTGTTGAAGTTGTATCTGTAGCCATCTTTTCTTTGTTGGGCCATCAGCTCAGTCAGCACTGTGTGACCTCATTCTGCGATAGATAGTGACTTAACATTTATTTACATGAAAAACTTTGAGATCGTTGTTTTAATTAATGACACATTAAAAGAGTAAAGTTGATGTAAAAGCAGGATCACAACTAACCTCAGTTATGTATCAAAATCACCACAAAATACTCTAACTAATATTATCTTGAGTTTTTTTTACTTTGATTATAATTCTTTTGGAAGAATGTTGTTAAAAAAATCTTAAACTTGCCTTCACAGTTTGTGTGTTTGTTTTCGTTTTGTTTGTTAATAATAAATTATATAAAACACTGAGGAAAAATATCTGTCCCTGTAATGTGCATTATCGTCTGTGTAACACAAAAAGTGAAATTAAAATATAGAATGCCTTTGTGAATGTTATGACGTGTGTATGAACACTAGAATGGACCTCTGAGAACAGAGACAGTCACAGAGTTACATTCACGTCTCTGTCGTCTCCTCAGAGGTCACAGTGTCTTCATACAGTCATAACGATCACTGCAGATGTTTAGGGTTGGGTTATCCTCAAGTGTTGTGATGATGAGTTACAGATCTTACAAACACGACACAGTAATGTAGGATGGAGGGGAGATGAACGGCGGCCCAGAGAGAGGCGGGGTTTCGGTGAGAGACAGTGGGCGGGGCTTGCGGTCCTGGCCGGGGCTGGGGGGAGGGGCTGGATCGCCGCAGGTATTACCTTCGATGTTCAGGTCGGCTGTGGTTTTGTCGGTGCCACAGTCGCAGGTGTACGCTCCCAAGTGACTCCTTGCCGCCTTCTTGATGACCAGCATGCGCTTCTTGCCGTCTGATTGGATGAGAATGTTCTTGGAGGGAAATATTTCGTTACCGTCTTTGAACCATTTGACCTCGCCAGCGGCCTTGCTCAGCTCGCAGGACAAAA
The DNA here is from genome assembly GCF_022749685.1 of Semicossyphus pulcher. Classification (NCBI taxonomy): domain Eukaryota; kingdom Metazoa; phylum Chordata; class Actinopteri; order Labriformes; family Labridae; genus Semicossyphus; species Semicossyphus pulcher. The sequence continues at coordinate 28,969,609 of NW_027211659.1, forward strand.
TGACCTCGTCTTTCTCGACGGCGGTGTAGTTCTGTAGCTTCACTGTGAAGTACAGGTCGCCCTCTGCAAAAAGGCAAACAACAAAACCAGAAATAACCGGTTAAATAACAACAGTTCTGCTAGCTAAAACACAGACATGCTAGCTATGTCTCTGTGTGGGAGTTCAGCTGCATCCTTCCAGAAACGGACACTAACCGAGCACGGTGAGCATGGCCTCTGAAGTCTTGCCCATGGCCTCCACTTTGATCATGGAGGTGTCGTCGATGGTGACCTCCTTGAAGGCCAGTGTGTGGACTTTTCCGGACTCCGACATGTGCACCACCTTGCTGGGGTGCAGCCGGACGTCGTTTTTGTACCAGACCACGGGGATCATTTCATGAGAGAGTTCAACGCTGAACTCTGCAGTTTCACGTTCCTTCACAGTCACGTCTTTAATCGGCCTGATAAATTCGAGCCGAATACCTGACAAACAGAAATTATATAGACATTTAACGGCGTTCTGCAAACACACACCTGTCACAGAGCACACGAAAGGCAAAGTTTGCTCACACTCAGGTCCGCCCAAATGTTCACATCACACCAGGGAGGTCTGACTCTATTTACCTTTGATTATCAACTTCCCAGAAGTCCTTTTGTCTTCAGCATCAAACATGTATTTGGCTTCGTCTTCATATTTGGAGTATTTTATAATAAGAGTGTGTTTCTTTCCATCTACCAGGAGTTCAAACTTGTCATCATTTGACAACTCCTGAGATCCCTTCAGCCAACGGAAGCTTTTAGGCTCTCTAGAAATTTCCAGCTCAAACCTTGCCTCATCCTTCTCGTACACATGCACGTCTGCCAGTGGTGTTATGAAAGAGACTGGGAGCTCTGTTGATTCAGACATACAGAGTTAATATCAGGGCGCAGATGGACATCTGTCCTTACATCTCTCTATTTATATTTATGCACCAAAAAAGTAAGACGACAAGAACTTCGGATAAAGCAGAAGAGCGAAGCAGAAGAATACTTGTGTGCTAAAGCATTCCCGTTTCAAAGCACAGATCTGAACTCTTAAAACAAGTTAGAGTGAGGACGTGAGAGCTCACCCTTCACTTTCAGGTTGGCAGAACACTTGGCGTTGGCAGCAGTAAACGCCACCTCGCCTGTTTGAGGCACTTTGCAGTTGTACAAGACCAAAGTGTGTTTGGCGCCGTCCTCCACAATCTCAACATCCTGTTGATGGTCGACAAACTTTCAATAAAAACACGAGACCTCAAGGAAACGTGATGAGAACAAAGCTGCGGTCGATTCACTGTCATTTGTTAACCAGCCGGAGATGAAACTGTCTCAAACTTCAGATTTTAACCCTCACTGGTTGGACGTGTGAAATCTTTTGTGGAAAAACTTTCTTTCTTAAGGAAATCTACGTCATGGTTAAGTCTAAATGAAAATGAATCGAACCACAGGCTACAAGATATCTGTTGGGATGTACTTCAGTGAGACATACAGCAGATGGACTGAGGACCTCTCCGTTCAGTTTCCACTGGCCGTGGACATCGTCCTCACTGAGCTCGACCTCAAACCGAGCGGTCTCTCCGTCAAACACTTCAACGCCGTACAAAGGCCGGACCACCTTGATGTGGCGAGCTGACGTTTAAGAGAGGACAAAAATCTTACCAAACATTTAGACATACATTTAAAACACAACAGACATATTTGACTCATAACTGACACTATACAGAAACCTCAATTTCAGGTCCTGTACAACAACCTCCTTTATTGTGCTGTAAGCAACCTTTTCATCGGAGCATAAACAACCAAGTGACCAAGACTGTGATGATCCGGGTACAACACAGCCGAGTAATTCTGACTGATCTTTGTCAGAGTTAACTTCCAATGAGACATTTGGTTCTTTATGGACATTTGAGGTTCTATAGTTTACAGTAAATAAAGGCAGGTTTGTTCCTTCAGAGAGCAATGGTTCTGTTACAAGAACCATGAAAACAATCTGAACTAGTGTCTTTGAGAACACAGGAAGGGACAAACAGAACCAAACAGAACACATACACGAGTTCTGGATGAAGAACACTACAAGAGGTAAACTAGGGTGACCATCTCTGCAAGCCTTTCCCCTTGTAGTGCTTTTCTACCATGATCACAAGAGTGGAGTGATGAGACGGACCACATACGGGGATTGATGATGGAAGTGAAGTGATGACAGCAAAGGTGAAAAAACCACTAATAAAGGGTGATGGGGCAGGAGGTGTGGTTAGCGGGCGATGCAGGTGAAGGGGGAGTTTAGGAGGGGGGCATTGCCTCGATGGAGATGGAAACCAAACACAAGCTGTGTTTTTACCTTCAATGTGCAGCACTGCTGTTGTCTTGTCTGTTCCACAGTCACACAAGTACTGTCCTTTGTCTTTGTCCCCAACTTTCTTGATGACAAGCGTTCTGCGTTTGCCCTCGGCCTTGATGGCCACCATCTTAGAGGGCTTGATCTCAGCCTCATTGTGGTACCACATGACATCGACGTCTTTGCTGACCTCGCAATCGAGAACAACCTCGTCTTTCTCCACTGCAGTGTAGTCCTGCAGCTTAACTGTGAAGTACGCATCTCCCTCTGGAATGGGGAAAGTTTGAGTGACTCTCCGGAGCACATTCACAAGACATGAACAGTATGTGGTACAAGACAAACAAGACGGACACAAATGCAGGACATAGAGAACACTTCAGACAGATGAACAAACACACAGAGTGGTTCACACAAACATGGACACACTGTACAAACAGCTGTGGGGAAGAAGAACAGACACTGGAGCAGGAGGACAGAAAGAAGACATTACTCTTGGTTTACCTATGACCGTCAGGTTGGCCATGGAAGGAATTCCTTTGGCTTCAGCCTTAATCTGGCAAATATCATCGAGAGTCACTTCCTTTATTTCTAGCACGTGTTTCTTTCCATCCACATGTGTGACCACGGTTCTGCTCGGATGAAGTTTAACGTCGTTCTTGTACCAGGTGACGGGGATGTTCTCATGAGAGAGCTCAAGCTCGAACCGAGCCGTATTGCCTTCCTTCACAGTCTGGTCCTTTAGCGGTGAGATAAATTTGAGCCTGATACCTGTGTAAGTGTATTAGTAAAGCATATTCATATGAGTTAGTTTAAAGGAGGAGCCAACCAACTCAATGAATGGAGTCATAATAATAAAAGTTCTGCTCGGTGTGTCCAGTAACGGCCGTCCAGCACTTACCCTCCACTGTGAGTCTTGCTGCTGAGGTTTTGTCCAGGACCCCTATCGTATATTCATCCTCATCATCAAACTCACAGCAGTTTATAATCAGCATGTGCTTCTTTCCATCATCGATGATGTCATACTTTTGGTCAGGGGTAATGATGTCAGCCCCTCTAAACCACAGGACCTTAGCGACATCCTTCGTGATGGTGCATTCAAACTTAGCCTGCTTCTTTTCAGGCACAGACACGTCCTTCAGCGGGACAACAAAGGCCATTTCGATTTCTAGGTTAAAAGGTGACAGAAGGACAAAACATCAACGACAAACGAACACAACAACAAAACAACAATCTACAGCAAGTGGCCAGTTCACCATGTACTCCCTTGTAAACAGCACTGGGCTGTGACCGTCCATGGCCCTAGAAGTATATGGAACCCCAACACAGTGATATCAAGGCGTACTGATGTAGTGACCTTGTCTGTTGTCGGGGCTCATACATGTCAGAGAACCTGTGAGAGATATCTTCAGGCGGTTCGGATCTATGGACGAGTTGAAGGACTCAAGGAAATGAAGGCTAACATGCTGACAGCAAGGAAACAGTCCGGCCGGTCACACATGTTCACCACAGGGAAGGATCCATCCATCATCTTGTTCCATCAGCATCATGGATGTGACAGGAATCTTCATTCTTCAGGCCGTTCTTCATGTCAAAGTCTTCAGCGGTGACCTTCAGTCTGCAACTGTTTGAGTGAATCCACTATCTGCAGCTACCGTTTCATCACACACTGTACTCAGTTACTTTGGGTACAGCAATAGCTAATGTGATGGTGGAGTTAAACTGGCCACTGTACGTAGATCAATACAAAACGGTTAACCACAGACGGTACAAATATACAGCAGTGACGACACACAGTTTGACGTCGCGTCAGACAGAACACCACACAGGTTTCGCACTGAACAGTACGACAAACAGACAAACAAACACTGGACACCATGTCGACCACTGGAAACACCTGTGATCCATATCAGCTCCACTTCTCCATGAAGTCTCCGAGCACGGCACAAATAATGAATTTCACTTCCTTTTAAATAAAGATCTAAGGTCCGCTCTCGTGTGCCGTACAGCTTTATTTTATGCCCACGGACCTTACGCCTTTATTTTTACAGCTAATATCCGAAACAATCAAGGTACATTGTAATTCTGGTCCGGGATACCACGACTGCTCCTTACCTTTGACATTGAGCATTGCGCTGGTGATGGCGTTCAGAGCCTGGTAGGACACTTCTCCGGCGTGATCCAACTGGCAATTTTTCAGTATGAGCTTACGCACTGGACCCTCCATTTGGATGTCACACGTCTGATGAATACATTATAAAACATTTAAATTTCAATCAGAGTGAAAATAAACCTTTGAGTTTGATGCATTAAGACTCATAACAGAAACCTGTCCATCCTGTCTTACCGGGGATCTGGTCAAAACCTCTCCTTTGAGCTTCCATTCTCCTGGAACATCATCCTCAGAGATCTCTGTCACAAACATGGCATCTTCCTTCTCAACCACCTCCACGCTGGCCAGGGGCTTCAGGATCTCAGCCTCCCGCTCTGAGAAAGACGTATTATTAATAAGACATGTGAAATGACAGAAGGACAGATAGGTTTGAGGGAGTCAAGTCAAAGAAAGGTAAGCAGGAATATTGATAAACCTCCTAGTGTAAGCTTGGCAGTGTAGAGACGTCCTTCCACCTCCATGGCATATTCTGCTACATCCTCAGGCTGACAGTTCTTGATGGTGAGCGTCAGCTCCTTTCCTTCCTTCTTGATCTCCACCTTGTCAGAGGGCGTGACCTCATTCTCTCCTTTAAGCCACTTCCAGTTGGGAGTGTCCTTGAAGAGCTCGCATTTGAACACAGCAGCAGCCTTCGGTTTCACATGCTGGTCTCTCAGGGGCTTCACGATCCAGTCCTTGATAATTTCTGTTGGATTTTAAACGTGACATAATCAATAACAATCCCACTGTTCAACACAAACGGTGCAGAGGACCAAACACAGGCAGAGTCTTAGTTTGGTTGATCTGTTGGGATGATGTACGCTACTGTTTTTAGCTAACTGTGCATGTCCTCTTTTTCTTACCGATGATTTTGACTGCTGTTGCCGTCTTCACATCCTCCTGGCCGGCCACTTCACACGAGTAGGAACCAGCGTCCTCCTCGGTTGAGTTCTGGATGGTCACAGCATGCTGCATGCCAATGATATTGATCTGAACCTTGTTGGCCTTCTTCTTCAGCACCTCGCCGTTCCTCTTCCATACCACCTCTCTCTCTTTGTTCAGCTCACAGGTCATGTACAGAGGCTGACCCTTCAGAGCAGAAGTCTCCTCCTCCAGCTCCTTGATCCATTTCACAGGTAGTTCTGTGAGGAGACAAAGGCAAGGAGCAATATCAGCATCAGCAAAGGCTTAAACGGGTTCATGACAACACTTTGCTGAACTTCAGGGCACCAAGAGAAAACACATGCATACCTTCAACAATGAGCTTGGCTGTGCAGGATATTTCCTTGCCGGCGTTCTTGGCGATACAGGTGTATTCACCGGTGTCCGACAGCTGGACATCAATAATGTTTAACTTGCGATCTTTGCCATCAGAGGTGAACTTGTGCTTGGGGCTCTCGCGCAGGTTACTGTCATCTTTCATCCATGTAGTGATGGCTGTGGAGGGTGAGACCTCACACTCAAACACTGCAGCTGAGCCGATAGACTCGGCCTCCTTCAACACGATGTCCTGAAGCTTCTTGATGAACTTCAGAGGGACAGCTTTGAGCTTGAATCCTGCGAAGGGTTCCTCTGGTGGTGACGGGCCTTTTCCTCCAGGCCTCAGGCCCCTGCCCCGACCTTCTCCTGGGGACGGGGTCTGTTTGGCTGAAAGACAAATCGCACACAGACAATGAACTCACATTTGACTTTCAAGAGAATTAATGGCATATCCACACAGGACAGAATAATAGCCTTTATATAATAATAGAACAGTTGAAAGGATTACTGAGACAACAGACTTACGTTTCAGCCCTCTACCTCTAGCTCTGCCTGCTTCTTCTGCTGGTTGTCCCTCTGTTCAGAAACAATTTAGATTAATTTGACGCACACGAGGTAATCACATCTTAATGTCTTCATAAACGTGCATTTGCCAGGGTAGATGTAAAACCAATCCAATGGGTAGCAGGATATGAAGTGATGGTGATGGTAAATAAATGAAACAATGGAACAAAGGCAGACCTCACACACAACTACATACGAACTACAACCTTTTACAATATGACAAGATGGAATAATTAACGACGACACGAGCAGGGAGGACACATGTCGGACTGATGGGGATGGCGTGATATAAAAATGGCAGACGTGGAAACAACATAACAGAAACAGGAAGCAGTGAATGTGTTTGACACACAGGATGATAGTTAACATAAACACATGAGAGAGATGACGTAAATCGGTCACACTCAGGATGTGATGAGGAAAAGACGATGTAGATGGAAGCATGTTGGCTGGAATGAGTAGAATTATTCAGAGCATGATGAAGAGATGGTCACCCAATAAGCTGGGGTTTCCACCATCTCACCTCTCCTGGTCACCCCTGGTACCTCCAGAGCACCTTCCTCCGCTTCACCTTCCCATTCCTCTGGGGGAACTAGCTCCCAGCCCCAGGCCTCTTCTCCCTCCTGCTCTGCCTCTTCCGCTTCAAACTCTTCTTCAAATACCTCCTCCTCCGGCTGGGTGGCGATCTTCTTCATCTGTACAGCTCCAGGAGAGACCTCCTTTGCCAGGGGAACCCTTCCTTTTCCAGGTTCTGCAGCCTTCTCCTCCGGTGACGGCTTCCTTGGGACCTTCTTGAGAGTCACAGCTTCAATAGATTCTTTGGGTGAAACACTTTTAGGAACCTTTTTGAGTTTATCAACACTCGGCCTCCTCTCAACAGGGACTTTCTCTTCTTCTTTAAGCTTATCAACCTTGGGAGATGGTGTCTTCTTCAGCTCGACCTTCTTTAGCTGCTCCAGAGGTTTCAGAGCCACTTCTTCTTTCTCCTCTTTGGCCTTGGGTATGATTCCCTTCTTCAGCTGCAGAGGTTTGGGCTCCTCAGGAACCTTTTCAGGTTTCTTAACAGGTGCTGGCTCAGGAGAGACTTTCTTCTCTGCCAGAACTGCTTCTACTTCCTTTGGTTTCTCTGGCTTCTTTTCTGGAGCTTCTGGGATCTCAGGTTTCTTCGGTGTTCTTTCAGGCTCTCGTTCTTTTGGCTTTTCATCTGGACTGCGGCGTCGGAGCCGGTCATCAATTGGCTTCCTGTCTTTCTCCTCTGTTGGTTTCTTCTCAGGCTCTGCCGCCTCTTTAGAAGGCTTGGAGAAAGGCTTCAGCTTAACGGTTTCAATCTCTTGTTCCTTTGTTGGGATCTTCTTCACCTTAGTGGGTGGTTTGACCTCCTCGGGCTCTTTCTGTGGAGTTGCCTTTTTCTCCACTGGTTTTGGCACTCCTGCTGCTGGCTCCTTGACCTCAGGAGGAGGTTTCTCGGGTTTCTTAGGAGGTTCCTTGGTTTCCAGCTCTCTGGGGGTCCTCTCTCCCTTCTGGAAAGGCACAGTATCCCTGTCAGGCTTCTCCTTCTTATCTTTCTCTGGCTCCTCAGGTGGTTTAACAGGCTTTTCAAATGGTTTTAGTTTGACTACTTCTGGTTCTACTTCCTCTGCGGGCAGTTTCTTCACTTTCTTCAAAGCTGCACTCGGCGGGGCAGGTTCCTCTTCCTTTTGGGCCTTGGGAGTTTTCTTCAGAGAAATCTTTTCCTCAGGTTTGTCATCTTTCGGGGTGGGTTTTTGGCGGGTCCATGCATCTTTGGGAGCTTCTTTCTTTTCCTCGTCCTTAGACTGCAAAATTTCTGGCTTCTTCACCACATCTGCTTTGTCTCGAGGTATCTTCTCTTCGACCGTTCTCCTGGTGACGAACGACATCTCGACAGCTTCTTCTTTATGCACCAGCTCCTCAAGATGAAAGACTTTGGTCTGGGTGACCTTCTGAGGCTTTTGCTCTTCTTCAGCCTCTTTTGGTGGAACTGAGGGAATCTTCTTCAGTTTGATGATTTCCTGCTCCTCTTCTACTTCCTTCACGACTCTGGTTGTTTTCCTCAAGGTGGGAATTTCAAACGTTCCCTCCTCTTCCAAATGAATTTTACCTTTTTTGTGCAGAACCAATTCTAAGGCAGCAGAGATTTGACATTACTTATTGACACTTCACTGACAGCATCATTTGTGTAAATACATGTGCAGACAACACTTGAAAAATAAAGTCTAAACACAAAGAAAACATTCTGTTCCTTCTGTTTTATATGAAGCTTATTTAAACAGATGACATGACACAAAGCAGACACACGTGGACAGGAAACAGCCACCACCACGAGACTCTACAGAACAGCAGATAAACACATTCATGTGTTTCCTTTTACGTGGATGTATGAGCCAATCAGAGCTAATTAAGGTTCAACTCCATGCTTCCTTTTGAGCTCCAACAGCCCACACTGATGTTTTGAAACAATGAACCTGGTGTGTTTTTTTTCTCTATATTGGGCTGTAAAGGATTGTGGACATGTAACTTCACTCTTGTTGCTGTATATTGTATGTACTGAGGTAAAGAGAGAGACAATCAGTGCTCCTACCTTTCTTGACTCCTCCAGGTGCCTGGACAGGTCCCTTGGTTTCATCTAATACAGAGGTATAGTTCAGAAAGTTGTTAATGAGGCCTGTTATTGAACACACATTTCACTGATTTGTAAAAAGGGAAAGAGCTTACAAACAGTGAGGATTTGTCATCAAACACATTCAGAAATAATTTTCTCTCACAGAATGTGGATGACATGACGCTGTGACTAAGAGGCAAAGCACAGTGGTCCAGTATCACGTGATTCAGACAAATGAAATTTGATTGTTTGATGAGTTCAGATAAAGAGGTAAAATGAAGTGGTGTTAAAGGACAAACGTGGCGTGCTCAAAGGCGATGGATTAATGACCAAACAAACAGGACAAGACAAATGGTACAACACTGCTTTTCTTCTTCACAAAGCAGACGGACAACCAAATCAACCACAACAGTGGAAACGCACGAGTGGGAGGTTATATAATGCAGTGATAAATTAAGAGATGGAAAGGGCCGAAACAAAGAGGTTTTCCTCTCAGGCCTTCTCAAACCTCTACCTTTCTCAGGTGCTTTCTTTTCTACCACAATCGGCTTCTCTTCTTCTGCGACCACCCTGGTTGGTTCTTCAGCCTTTGCGACCGGCTGTAGCTTGGAAACTTCAAGTATAAAAAAGAGGGTATGAAGTAAAGTCTAAAAACACAGAAGGTTTATGGATTCTTTGAAAAAACCTGTGTGGATACCTGGCTTTGTCTCTTCTTGTGGGGTTATTTTCTTCTCTAACTTTTTGCTCTCTTCAGGCCTTTTGGCAGCTTCTTGAACTTTTATCGGCGCCTGCGGTTTGCTCTCTTCAAGAACAAGGTATACAAGCAGTTCAGCAGAAAGCTCTACAAACATTTACTTCTACATCTAAGAGCTTGACACAGAAAAGAACCAAAGTTCATATCGCTCAAGAGTGACATTCTTTAGCAAATGCCATCGGGAAACAAACAAACACACAAAAACACAGTTTAAGGAGAAGTCAGGTACCTTCTTGAGGAGCGGCTGGTTTTACCAGCACTTCTTTGACTTGTGCTGGTGCCTCCTTCTCCTTCACAGGAACTTGGAATGAAATTATATAACAGTCAGAACCTTGCTAAGAGTGATGGGGTGTGCACTGAGCCATGCAAATACAAATAACACAAAGAGAACCAAGAAAATCACTGAAAACATTTAAAGGAAGATTTAAGTTCCAAGACGCTTTCCAAGAAATTTCCACAAAAATTTCTTGTGTCATCGTCTGTGAAAAACATTTGTATACACACGTGAACGGACGCAACAAACAGAATGAAGAAAACCATGAGAGAAACCCAACATACGACGTGGTTCAGATACCAGGTGATAAGAAGAGGCTGTCTCAGGCGACAGCATGACCGAGCAAGAATACAGTTTGTGCCCAGACACGATGGGTGACATGACGTGGATGTCCTCTTGAAACAATGATGACAAAAAGGAATGAGTTGATAAATCCATAAGAGGGTGACAGTGCACAGCGATGTGTGGTGCTCAGATCAAAAACACGTGCTCGGTGACACAGAACATTCTTCCTGCTATACCTCTGGAAGGTTCTTTCGCTTCTGGTCCCAAAGACAAAACTCTCATTTCTATGTCGGACTGACGCCCCTGATCTTCTCCCTCCTCGCTGCTTACGGTTTCAACATCCTGAGGACGGATGTGTTGGACGTCTGCTTTCAGACAAGACTCCTCGATGATTGGCTCCCATGTCCTGGCGGCACCCTTCACGTGTTCTGCAGAGTCTGTTTGGTCAGCAGTCTTGTTCACAACGGTCTCTGGCTTAGTTATATCTGTTACTGAGGGTTCTCTGACTGCCGGCTCTGCCATCGCAGGTTTGGATGTCTTGGATATCTTTGTTCCTTCATAAACTAATTCTCTGGACATTTCTTGTGTTTCTTTCACGGGTATATCAAACTGCTTTCCTGTGATGTGTTCTGGTTCAGTGGTTTTATTTTTTCTGTGAAGCTTTTTGACAGTTTTATCTGCTCCCATCACTCTGTCCGTCTGTACTACTTCATCCTGCTTAATTACTGAATCTCTTGTCATCACTGTGGGTTTGCCTGACACAGCTGTAATGTGTTCTGTTGTTGTAATTCTGTCTCTCTGCGTGTTCGTTTCTGCTCTGTCTTCAGCTATAAGTGATTCTTTAGATGTCACCTCGGGTGTACACATTACTGCAGCTGTTTGATCTTTCATGGTGACCATCTTTGATTGAATGTCTTTAACTGGGACATCAGATTCCTCACTTCCCTGAACAGTCTGTGTTTGAGTATCTACAACTACTTCTCCAACCCTTGTGCAGCTTTCTGAAGTATCTCGGCCTCGCTGTAATTGTTCAGCAGTGGACTCATCTTTGGTTGTACGTTGGTTGGTACGTGTGGTTGAATGATCTCTGACATCTACCTCAGTGTGTGCTGACACTTCTGCCTTTCGTTGAGTTTGTTGTTGTTTTGTTTCTATTGTATTTTTGTCAAACTGACTTCCTGACTTCTCTGAGGACTCTGGACTTTGTGAATGTCTTGTAGGAGCAAGCTCACCTTCATAGGTGTCCTCTTTCCCTGACGTTCTGTCTTTTATGAGCGGGTCAGGTACAATCAATCTACTGAGGGTTTCTGATTTAACACCTCCATCTTCCACTATGACATGTTTTTCAGATGCAACCTCCATCACAGGTGCACCTGAAGTTCCTCTAACGACTTGTTCCTGTTTGTTTTCTGTTGCTTCAAGGAGGGAAACAGAACCATATTCATCTTTAACCACAGCTGTCTTAGCCTGAACTTCTTCAAGGGACGTTTCTGTAACTCTTTTATCTTTGATGGATTTCCTGGCGTGTTTATCTTTAACCTCTGTGTCTGATGCTTGTGTTGCAGGAGGAACAGCTGTCTTTGATTCACTTTGTTTTTGTCTGCTTTGTATCTCTTCAGCTGGAGAAACTGTGCTGCTTCTGTCTGCTGCTTCCTGCTGTTGATGTGTTGCTTCTGTTTTGGATGCAACTGAGGCCTTAACTGTGATTTGTCTTTTAGGTAATTCATCTCTAAGGGGAGTAACCTTCTCTGTTTTATGTTCTACTAAACCGACTTCACTCTTGATACTTCCAGCTGTAACCACTTGTTTGTCCGTTAAAGAGTCCTTTGACATTACAGCAGTGTCATCTGACTTATGAACGTTAATATCCTTAACGAGAGTATCAGCTGTGATGTACCTTCGGACAGGGTCTGACTCAACATCTCCATCTTTAACTATCAGGGACCTCTCAGATGCTACCTCCATCACAGGTGCCACTGAAAACTTTCTTTCCACTTGTTCTGGTTTTGTTTCCGTTACGCTGTGGTATTCTTCTTTTAGTACGACCGTCTTTGACTGCACTCCTTCAACAGAAATGTTTTTGTTTTTGTCTGACCTTTGACCTTTCTTTTCTAACAGTTTAGATGTTTTAGTCTGGACATCTTCCACTAAGATCACTGCTGTTTCCTGCTCGGCCTTTGCTCTGATAACTTCTCCCTTCTGTAACAGGTGCTCTGACTCACCTGCTGTCTTTGTGTCTACCTGGATGGATTCAGCTGTTTGTTCTTGTTTGCCTCGCTGTGCTGTAACCGAGTCCTTCCTTACAGTTGGAGAGACTTTCCCACTTTCATCTTTAAGTGGTTTAACTGTAATTTGGACACATTTCTGGGCTGCCTGTTTTCCTTCTGAAGTCTCACCTGTCTTCTTCTGTTCTGTTTCCACTCCAGGTGTACCGTCTGCCTTTGTGTCAGTGTGTGCCTGCCTCATTGATTCAGGCCCAGTCGCCTCTGAGGTCGGCTGTTTGAAATTCTTTCCTCTTATTTGACTTTTATCAAATATTTCCTGAGTCTCTTTTCCCAACACAGATTCTAAGTAAGGTGCTTCTCGCTCGGCCTCAGGTACTCCTTCTTTTCTTGTAATTTGCTGTGTTGGTTTTTGTTTAGTTTCCTGTGCTGTCTCTTTTGGGGATCTGGATGCTTTTAAATTGTCTGCAGTAAATTCAGTTTCTCTAATGTCCTCAGGTTTTTCAGGAGATGAAGTTTCCTTCCTCATGGGTGTGACTGAAACCTTTCTTTTAACGTGTTCCTGTTTTGATTTGGTCCCTTTAAGAAGAGCAACTTTCAAAGTTTCATGTTGAACCGTGCTGACTTTTATTTGTCCCATCTCAACTGTAATCTGAGGCTTGGCTGGTCTCCGCTGTGGTTCTTGTGAATATTCTGATTTGCTCTCTGTTGTTTCACTTTCAACAGCTTGTTTGTCCCTCACAGGTACCTGTAAACCTTTCCCTCCAGCTTGTTCCTTTCTTGCTGGTTTGTTCTGTTTAATGGGAGTGTCTGTCACAGCTCTATCTAATAACTGGTGTGCTTGTTTAGCTGAGTCCTCTTTCTTCCCTGTGTTAGTTTTAGCAGCTTTAGGAAACGTGTCCTCCGCTCTCTCTGACCTGGCTTCAGTCGGTGTAATCTCAGTGTCAGGCGGTATTTGATCTTTCTCTGTCAGATCTTTACGTGTGATAACTTTAGAGAGAACTCGTGAATCCCTTATTCCTTCAGTTTTCACTAACACTGGGTCGCTTCTCTTTTCAGGCCCTTTTCTTTCGGGTCTCGTGTCTCGTTGTTCCTCTGACTTTAGGAAGGTTTTCTCTACGACAGGAGGAGGCGACGCTCGTCTCTCAGTTTGTTCTTTTCTTGTTTTTGTTGCTTTAGTTGGAGAAACAGCGTGCGGCTTATCTTTGGTGCTAACGGTCTCTGGCTTATCTTTAGTTTCTTTTAACATCTGTTCTCTTTCTTTAGGTTTAATTGGTCCTGTTGGACAAATGTCTTCTACTCTAACAGCTCCTTCTTCACTAAGAGCGTCCTCTGCTTCAGCGGCACCTGGCTCTGGGGTATAACGCTCTACAGTAGTTTTAGCTGGTACTCTGCCTCGCTCAGATGTAACAGAGATCTGGTTTTCAGGCTGCTCTTCACTTGGTTGTGTCTTTTCTTTGGGACGAACTCGGCCATGTTTGTCTTTAACAAAAGCTGCCCTGACTTTGTCCTCATGTTGAACCTCTGTCTGAGCCACATCCTTCGGAGCGCCTTTTGATGTGACTTCAGGTTTCTGAACTGCCACAGTGTTCTCCCTCTCAGATTCACCTCCTGGCAAAATGACTGATTCTTTAGCTGTTGGGATGATTATTGATTGAAGACCCCGTGTCTTTAAACCATCAGTAACAGATAACTCACCGCTTAACTCATCATCAGGTTTCTCCAGCACACTTAAGATTCCTTCTTTTTGGAAAGATTTTAAACTTTCACAGACAAACTTTTCTTTATTCTTGTGCGCTGTTTCTAGAACTAGTTGTTCCTTCTCTGCAGAGGCCGCTTCCTCTGAGACTACATCTCTGAGGATCTTCTGAGCCTCTGCTCTTTCCTCAGCCTTTAACAGACTGGTGCTGGCTGCTCGAGCATTAAAGTCATTCAGAGGTTTGAAGAGAAAGCACCATGTAGCAGTGCCAAGAGATTAGGAGAAAAACAACAACACAGACACAAACATTGGGAGTTAAACAAAGAGAATAAAAAGCTGCTGGACAATCAGAGGAATGTGCAGGTGTGATACCTCTCTCTGGTGTTTCTCCGTGTATCTGGACTTGTGTTTCAGGAGCCACAGCAGCAGGGACTGTCTCGGCCTTGGTTTCTAATGCTTCCAAGAATAATCGTTTTTTGTTTCACGCAAGATATTAATCGTTAAGACAAGAAAAAAGAGAAGAAAGAAAAGGTTAGAACATGAAGGGATAAAAAAGAACCCCTTAAAAAAGATGTCAAAGCACAGTGTTAGAGGAGTGATGACATGTGAAGACCCGGGGAACACAATGCAGATGAACATGTGGTCTGAGGAGATGTTAACACATGAGGTGACAAACGGAGGTTGATGATGGACTGAGGATGAAATGATGACTCGTGGTGAAAGGCCAAAGGCCCACAGGTGGAGTCATGTGAAAGAGTTAATGATGAAAGGATCACGAGGTTAGAGTTTCCCTTTGTACCTCTGGCAGCAGTTTGTGGAGGCGTCCTTCTCTTCTCCTCAGCTCTGGGAGGGACCGAAGGTTCAGTCTGAACTGTGTCTTCCATTAAAAGACTCCTTTCTTCTTTCTTCTTCTCCGGTTCGACTCTCTGAGGAGGCACGGCTTTGGACTCCATCTTTTTAGTGACTGGCTCCAACGCCATCACTTTTGGCTTCTTAGGCTCGATATCTGTTACTGCCTCTTCTGGTTTGACCTTAGGGGTCAGCTCTACTTTAGGTTTTGTTCTCTCAGAAACTTTCTTTTCAGCTGGTTTTTTAACTGACACTTCTACAGGTACGGGAGTCTCTTCTGTTTTGGGAATGACGGGTGGTTTCATCTGCGCCTCAACCTTTCTACGTTCCTCTTCTACTCTTTTCACTTGAGTGGGGGGAACTTTAGTTGGCTTGACTTCCTGATTGATTGTAATTTCTGTCTTAATCTCAGTTCGACTGTATCTTTCCTCTGGAACTGTTGCTATCACCCTATAGTCACGATCGATCGATTCCTCATAGGTGACCTCCGTCAGAGACTTCCCTTTCATCTCCAGCTCTTCAGTCTTTCTTGCTTCTGTGCTGATAGTCATGAGAGAACGTTTGGTTTTATCTGTGTCTGTCACCGCTGAGATATCTGTTAATATCTTTATCTCCTCATGTCTAGTTCCCTCACTTGTTCTGTCCTCCAGTTCTCTCACCTGTCTGGCTTTGCTTTCTGTTGTAATGGTCATCTTGCCTCCCTTTTGGACTGTAACACTAGTTTCTTCTGCAGGTTCATCCTGAAGCTTTGGGACCTCTCTGTCTCTGTCACGCTCAGCTTCCTGGACCACTGAGGCCTCTTGTGTTTTTGGGACGACTCTGTGTTTGGTCAGTCTGGTTTCTTTCCTCTTTGAAGTGTCAGTAACAGATATCTCACCTTTCAGCTCTGACCTTTGATCCCTTTGATTCGTCTTTTCTGCCGTACTGAAGAAATCTACTTCTGTTAACGACACAACTGTGTCGCCCCGAGGAGCCACTTCTTCCTCGTACAAGACTTCGGCGTGTTCTTCCACCACCTCTTCATGCTCCCACACCTCCTCCGTGGGGGAGGCTTTCTCCGTCACGTAATAAACTTCCTGCATCTTCTGAGCTCCTTTTATTTGTTCCATCTTGACAAGACTGGTGGTTGCTGGAAGTTTTAAGAGGTGTTGAAGAAGAGGCGTCATATGGCGGCGCCAAGAGGTGACGACAAAACACAAAGACAAGCAGCAGTGTTAGAAATGGACAACACAGGGATTAATTAAAGGGCTAATGCTTGATAATCCACCTGCTGTGTATTATCATCAAGAGTTAAAAATTAAGATGTGGTTAAAGACGTCCATCGTGTGTTCAGATGGCCGGTACCTGGGACTTTTTTCTCATGTTCGACCTCCGTGGGCAGAATCTTCTCAACCTTCCAGGTGTCTTTTTCTTTAAAGAGTGAATCAGTTTTATTCCAAGATGGTGAGGAGATCGTTTTAAAGAAGAGAAGTTAGACGGTTAACAGACAGAGAAAGAACCAGCATACATTTAATAACACAAACACAGCAAGAAGGAAGACGTGAACAAAACCTTCACGGAGGGGGCAACAGTTCAGCTTTCTGTCTGTCAGACAGCGTTAATCGCTGATTCACTGTCAGACAAAACATCTGCTGTCCACTCGAGAAACAGGGACACTTCTGTTCGACGTTCATCTGATATAAAGAGGCTGTGCAGGAATAACATCAGTGTACGAATAAGAATGTTCATCATCTGTGAGCAGCACCTGTAACACACCTTACAGACTGCATCGCTCCTCGTTTCTTTGCTCCCACAATAATCACTGCAGCCCCCAGAGCAGCTGCCTCACTACAACTGTAAACATGTGGTGTGACAAGCTGTATGGTAGTGAACTATATGGTAGTAAATGTGTGAGAGCTGAGCAGCTGACTCGATGCTCTCCTCCTGTGGGTCTCTGATAACACTGCCCGTTATCGTTAATGTGGTACAGTTATTTACATGAGCTGACACAACAGGGAGCGCCTGGCTAGCTAAATGCTAGCTGCGCATACCGTAACAAGACAAGAGGACAACACGTTTAAGGTAAATCACCGTCTCCTTTTCCCGAGTGCACGCTCAGATGTGCTGCCATGACGAACACAGACTGTAACTGGACTGTTGCCGATGTTTCACATGCAACAACAACACACAAGAAAGATGGAAAGAGTTGAGGTCTGCCTCAGCTGTACCTTTAGGAAGAGTCTCTTCTAGCTCCCGTTTAGATTTAGCTTCCGGCACCTTCTCAGGTGTTTTATCAGGGACCTTTGTGGGAACCTTTTTATCTACAGAGATCCTCTCTGTTGGTTTCTTAGCCACCTTCTCAGGTTTTACTTCCTCAATCTTTACAGGTGGCTCCTTCTCAGGAATCCTCTCTTCTTCAGCCACCTTTAGTGGGACTGTAGAAGGCTTCTTCTCAGGAGGAGCCTTCTCCTGAGGAACTTTCTCAGGTACTTTTTCTGGCACTATCTTTGGAAGTTCCTGCACTTTTTTCTCAGGTACCAGTACCTTTTCTTGAACCTTCTCGGGGCTCTTTTCCTTCAGCTCGGCTTTCTTTGGGGGCCGTTTGTCAGGTAGTGCTTCAGGTATTTTATCAGGCAGCCTCTCAGGTTCAGGCTCTGACACAACCACCTCATCAAACTCCCTCTGAGGTACTTTTTCAGGTACCTGCTCAGGTACTACTTTAGGTTTGGGCTTCAAGGCTTTAAGAGGGTTTGACACAAAAACACGGACAAGACATGACAATAAAGAATGTGGAGATGTGCTAGCGCACAAATAAGAAGACATTAAACACAACGGGGAGTAAGTTACTCAAATGATTCTGTGATCTGAGTCACGCAGAGCTGCAGGTTTCAACAGATAGTGACACCACAGGAAACCTCATGGAATGACCTGAGTTAGTGGGACTCATCCTCCAGGGATGACAGTAAAGATGGAGCCAGTAATCTTTTTAAAGATCACATGGTGCCATGAATATCTGAGTAACACAACCCCGCTTGTTTAAAACTCAGAGGACAACAATCAAACAGGAGCTGACAAAGATCCATCAGAGACGTAAAAGTACCTTTCTCTTTCTGTGTGGGCTCTTCTTTGGGAGGAACCGCAGCTTGGGGTTTCTTGGCTGCTTTTGGAGGCTCAGGTATTTTCTCCTCCACAGGAGCTTTAAAGAGTATCATCGACATGCATTAGAAGCCTTTCAGTAAATTCAGGATGAAGAGATGTTGTAAGAGATGGAATCACCCAACACTCTATCGAGTGCAAGACAAGAACAACAGACAAAAACAACGTGCAGCCCCATCGAAAGCTCACAGTGACTCTGTGAGTCCAGCCGAACGGTCGAAGAGAGTTTGAAATGAGTGGAAGAGGTTTTAGTGTGACGGGTTACGATTAGACTCAAAGAGGATCAATAAGCACTCATGGACAATCACTCCGTATGAGTTAAAGTTGGATGGTGATGTTAAGAAGATTAAGAGAGAGCAGACCAACCACAGAGGCTGTGTACCTTTTTTCTGAGGTTCCTTTGGTTCAGGCTTAAGCTCCGGTTTAATCTTTGGAGGTTCTGGTTTTGGTGCAACCTTTTTCACTGCAGGTTCTGGTTTGGGCACAGCTGCAGGTTCTGGTTTGGGTACAGCTGCAGGTTCTGGTTTTGGAATCGTGGGTTCAGGCTTGGCGACACTTGGCTCTGGCTTCTTCGCAGAGGGAGGCTCAGGCACACGGACTTCTGGTTTGGGTTTTTCAGGTTCTGGTTTGGGTCTTCTGGCTTCTGGTTCTGTCTTTTTTACCGCCTGTTCAGGCTTGATCTTTGGCAGCTCTGCTTTTTCAGCCTCTTCAGGGACTTAAGGCAACATTTAAATTGTATTATATACGAGCAAAGAAATTCAGGACTTTAAGAAAGTCAAAGTTTCGCTTCCACACGTGAAGCTTAGCAAACAGAGCTCAGACAAAGAAACACACACACAGTTAGACTTCCTGACAGTCTTCACAGCTCAACACACACTCACAGAACAGAAGTACCTTTGGATGGTGGCGTTGCCGGCTTCTTTACTGCCACCGGCTGAACTTCAGGCTTCGGCTCGACCTTCGCCGCAGGTTTGGCTTCAGGTTCTGCTTTAGGAGCCGGGCTGGGCTTAGGCTTTGGTTCAGGTTCTGCTTTTGTTTTGGGCTTGGGTTCAGGCTTTGGTTCAGGCTCAGGCTTAGCTGCAGGGGCGACTTTTTTGGGCTCAGCTGGTACCTGAGGCTTAGCCTCATCTTCAGGTGGGTAACACAGACATTAGCTAATGTTAGCATGATGTCATGATAGAACTTAAGAGTTATGAAAGGGTGTTTGAAAGAGTAAGATTACACTCAACAGAGGGACACACTGACGCATTACAACAAACTACAGAGATCAAAGTGAAGATAAAAGTCAGAATGAAATCCAGACCGACATGAAGAGGTGAGGAGCTACGCAGCGGTGAGCACACAGTGCTACAGAGGCTGCAGGAAAGATGTGAAACAACAAGAAGAACAAAGTGAAGTACCTTTCTTTGGCACGTCTTTCTTCACAGCAGGCGGGGAGGGAGCAGGAGCAGGCCTCTTAACCTCCTCTGGTTCTTTTAAGATACATTCAAACACATGAGAAACCACAGATTCAAACAAGGCAAAGAAAGAGACAGAACTGAATCCAACAGTCAAACCACATCATGGAACAGAAGAACAGAGTCATCAGCAAAGATGGAGATGTTAGAAATCAGACATCTCTACCTTTGGGAGCAGGAACCTTCTTCTTCTCGGGGACTGAGAGTACAGGAACCTTTTCCTCCACAGGCTTTTTGGCCTCCGGCACTTTAAAATGTTCAATTCAAGTCAAATTCACAACATGTAAAGTCAAAGAAGGTTACGGAGTGAAATATCACACAGACAGTCACAGTACAAACTCATGTAAGGCATCAGTGCATGTACAGTTAAACAGGTACATGCCAACATCAGTTGGTACCTTTTGGTGGTGAAGGTTCCTTCACAGCTGCTGTCGGCTTCTCTTCAGGCTTTTTCTCAGCTTTGGGAACTTAAAAGACACCGATTGTGTTAGCATCACAGGAGAGATGCCGTGCATTTGCAGGTGAAGCAGAGAAGCGCAACAAAAGACAATAAGAAAGAAAAGAAGCGGCAGTCCATAACGTCTATTTGTACAAAATAAAAGTACGAATAAAACCAGAGACGAGGCGGGACAGGAAAAACAGTCAAAGATTTTAGTAGCGGAGGACAAAGAAACAAGTTGGCACATTTTGCAGGACACGGCGCTGAGCTGCAGGAGGAAGACGTTCAGGTCTGCCGTACCTTTTGTTGGCATTTCCTCTCTCATTTCAACTTTCTTCGTCTCCACTGTCTCCTCAACAGCGACTCTGGCAGCTAGAGGGACACAGAGAGGAACACATCCAGAGTCATCTCCACAGTCAAGTTATCACTGCTCGCATTAAACCTAATGCTGTGTTTACTATGTGATGTGTGCTAGAAGTGCAGATAAAGAGAATCAGACAAAAACAGTTCAGAGTGCAGGTAGACGGCAACCAGCTGATTAATTCTACATCAAAGTAAATAATAACCATGACTGATTATCTACACGTGCATCTAAAACAAGAAATGAAAGCATTAGGAGATGAGCAGAACAAAAGAGGCCACAATGACCTCAAACTGCAGTAAGGAACCAAGAGAGGTCAAAGACAGGGACAGACAACGACAAGAGGTCAATGACATGAATAAATATTAAGAGCGAGCCGGGGTTAGGCGTGGCTCAAACACACACACACACACAGGTATTAACGACGTCCGTCCTGTGTGCTACTGTGAGCTGATACCTTTGGCTGTGGACACCTGTTGTGTTACCGTCTCTTCGGTCCAGCTTTGATACTCGACTGAAGGTGCGACAACCACAGACGTGACAGAAGACAACAGACGTGAGGAAACACTTTGTGCTTGGTGAAGAAAACTCGTGACGTCATTTCACAGTTGGACAAAGTCGCTGTCTTGTCTTAAAGAGACTTTAATCCAAACAACTTTAAACAACTTTTAAAGAAGCTCTACCTTTTCGGGTTTAAAGTCAAATGACTCAAATCAACAACAAAGAGTCGTCTGCCTTTCATTTCCTCATCGACAAGACAAAAGACTTTGACTGTCTGTAAAACGGCGATGGTGTTGGATGTTAGCGGGTGTGTGATGGTGAAGATGTAAAATGGGATTAAAGAGTAACAGACGATGAAAACACTCGAATGTCTGACACAAACAAACAGTAATGAACAGGACAGAGATGTTTACATCAGAGCTGCACGTGCTCAGGGAAACACACTTTCAGTCACATGACACCATGATGATGTTATGATGAATCTATGTGGCAGATTTGGCAGCTTCCCATTCTGAGACAATTTCAGTTATTCAGATAACCTCAAGAAAATGAAGGACTTCACTGTTAGACCGACCGTTACTGAAATATAGCTCCTTCATTTTGTGGGAGAAAAGTGATATTTTTAAATATCATAAAGGTCCTTTTAAAAACATGGACTAAAGTTTTAAGGTTTCAGCTGTGAGCTGTTCCTCAGATCGTACTGATCCTTTGTTTGACTCTCTTAATAAAGAAACTCTTCAGCTGGGTCGATGCTTTCTCCCAGATCTGCTCAGACGGTTTGATGGCGATGGAGAGGATGAAGTTTGAGTGAAAAAGAAGAAATAAACATGTTGTACCTCTCTGCTCCACCTCCACCTCTTCTTCATAGTGATATGAATATTCAGCTGATTCTTTACAAGAACAGAAGCATGTTTTTGGTCCATTATTCAGAAGACTTTACATTTGAGGACGATGAATATGGATTAGTGTAAATATTTATTTTGTTTTTAGCGCATGAATGTAAACTATTACCTGTAATTTAAAATGTAAAACTCATTTAATCTAGTTTTTTATGCAATCATTGGGATGGAGGAAGTGAGCAGATGAAGTACAAAAACATATAATAAATACCTCTATGTTCAATCTCTTCTTCATACTGATAGAATTCAGCAGATTCTTTAAAAGACAAAAACATTTGTTTACTTTGATGTTAAATTTGGGTTAAAGTGTTATTTCATAAGAAACAAATACTTTCTTTAAATAAAAACACATTAAGCTCGAGAGTCGTTAAGAGTTTTGGGGGTTTGAATGTGTTAAGCATTATATTTTAGTGATTAAATGTTGGTAAAACTAACTTTTTAATACATTAATCCTGATTTCAGTCTTACCTTGGATTGCCACAGATGAAGGCACCTCAGGCCTCTGTACTGAGGAGTCTGGGATATCTACAGGATATGGAATATGGTTTGTACCAATATGTATTTTAAATAAATGAAAACGTAGGAGAAATAATAGTTGATGTTAACTGTTCTGTTATTTAAGGAACAGCTGACATTTTAGAAAATCCTCCTGTTTCTCGCGTCAGCCTGAGTAGTTGGAAGAGTACAAACAGGACCAATGAGCTACACACTGCTACTCTAACACCAGACGACGACATACAGCTAGCATAATGTCAGATATGCTAACTGTAAACTCTCGAACTTTAGTCAACTCTTAACAGAAACCATCATGTCGCATATGCTAACTGTGCGTTTCTCACCTTTAGCCAATTACAAACAGCTAGCTTAGAGCTGGATATGCTAACTTTACCTCCTGTAGCTTTAGCCAATTACAAACAGCTAGCTTAGAGCTGGATATGCTAACTTTACCTCCTGTAGCTTTAGCCAATTACAAACAGCTAGCTTAGAGCTGGATATGCTAACTTTACCTCCTGTAGCTTTAGCGAACAATAGACAGCTAGCTTAGAGCTGGATATGCTGACTTTACCTCCTGTAGCTTTAGCCAACTACAAACAGCTAGCATAGTTTTGGATATGCTAACTTTACCTGCTGTAGCTCTAGCCAATTACAAACAGCTAGCTTAGAGCTGGATATGCTAACTTTACCTCCTGTAGCTTTAGCCAACAATGAACAGCTAGCTTAGAGCTGGATATGCTAACTTTACCTACTGTAGCTTTAGCCAACAATAAACAGCTAGCTTAGAGCTGGATATGCTAACTTTACCTCCTGTAGCTTTAGCCAGTTACAAACAGCTAGCTTAGAGCTGGATGTGCTAACTTTACCTCCTGTAGCTTTAGCCAACAATGAACAGCTAGCTTAGAGCTGGATATGCTAACTTTACCTACTGTAGCTCTAGCCAATTACAAACAGCTAGCTTAGAGCTGGATATGCTAACTTTACCTCCTGTAGCTTTAGCCAACAATGAACAGCTAGCTTAGAGCTGGATATGCTAACTTTACCTACTGTAGCTCTAGCCAATTACAAACAGCTAGCTTAGAGCTGGATATGCTAACTTTACCTACTGTAGCTTTAGCCAACAATGAACAGCTAGCTTAGAGCTGGATATGCTAACTTTACCTACTGTAGCTTTAGCCAACAATAAACAGCTAGCTTAGAGCTGGATATGCTAACTTTACCTCCTGTAGCTTTAGCCAGTTACAAACAGCTAGCTTAGAGCTGGATGTGCTAACTTTACCTACTGTAGCTTTAGCCAACAATGAACAGCTAGCTTAGAGCTGGATATGCTAACTTTACCTACTGTAGCTCTAGCCAATTACAAACAGCTAGCTTAGAGCTGGATATGCTAACTTTACCTCCTGTAGCTTTAGCCAACAATGAACAGCTAGCTTAGAGCTGGATATGCTAACTTTACCTACTGTAGCTCTAGCCAATTACAAACAGCTAGCTTAGAGCTGGATAAATTGGATTCAACTTCTTTAACTTGAACCAAGAATAAACAGCTTGAATAATTGTGTATATGCTAACTGTACATATTTAAACTTTAGCTAACTCTAAAATGCTCAGTTTGAATTGGATATGATAAAATTAATTTTAAATTTCTTTAACTTTGGACAAGTTTGAACAGCTAGCATAATTTGGGATGTGCTAACTGAGTATATTCTAACTTCAGCCAACAATAAACAACTAGCATAGACTTAGATATGCTAACTTAACCTAATTTAACATCAGCCAACAAAACAACAGTTAGCATACTAAATAACTGTAGGCTACCTTCTTTAACGTTAGCCAGCTACAAACAGCTAGCATGTTGCTGAATATAGATTCATAGCTGTGCATCTCAGCTCAAAGTCATATAACCAGACAACACAGCATTATTATTTAGGAGACAACATATTTGCTAACTGTTAAATCCAAATGTTGTGTTGTATTACAGGCCCAAGAGACTGACCTACATAACAGAACAAAAACATTTAACGAGAGAACTCAACATAAGTTTTTATCATCACCTCCTTAGAATACTCACAAACAATGATGCTAAACACAAAGCAAACAAAGGGCCTTGCTGCTTCCTGTTTGTACTGATAACTTCAGCCAAATACAAACAGCTAGTATCATTTCAAACTGTTTTATCATCGCTCGCTCGCAGCCACTAGCTTGGTTTTAGCCGTGACTGGAACAACCTCTAGCTGTAAGACGGAGAACAAGAGGATTTCCTAAAATGTTCCAGACATAAAAACGTTGTTGGGGAATTTAAATACTTACCAAATGGCACCATTGCTAATTCAATTTCTGTGAAAAGGGAAGAGTGAAGAGCATGTTACACACTGAAATAGACAAAAGCTGAACAGAAGCATAAAAGGTGCCGTCTGACTAGGAACTGTACCTTTGCCAGACAAATAAAGCTCAGCAGTGCTCTTAGCCTCTCCTCTAGGCTCCAACCTCACAATCACTGAGTACACGCCTACACGGGATTATTAATGAAGACGTTTAACACTCAAGTCATAAAAACATTGAGAAAAAAAAATCTCTCTGTGACGGGAATTTGGGGTTCGATGGCACTCTACACACCTTCGTCTTCAATGGCCACGTTTCGGATAACCATGAAATGTCTTCGGCCCTCGCTTGTGAAGTTGTACTTAGGGCTCTCTCTCAGTTCCCAGGTGTCTTTGTACCACGAAACGATAGCGTTGTCGAAGGACACCTCACACTCAAAGGTGGCCGACTGGCGCTCGTTGACTTCGACGTTGTGGATGCGTTTGGTGAAATGAATTTGTTCAGCTAAAACAGATAAGACGTGAATGGGTAAACGCATCACAACTGGGATTGTATGACAAAAGTTGAATGGTAGTTTTTATCGACACAACATCCACAAGGTTAGAAATGAAGATCACAGGGAGGTTTATGGGACGGTTATGATGACTGGTTGTTCATGGGGAGGATGGATTTGAGTCAAGACGGACTGAGGAAGACAACGAAGGAGATGATGATGGCGGACGTGTTTGCAAGATAATCCAGGACAGATGAGAGGCGTGAAGAATGTTAAAACATAGGAAGACAAATCCCAGAAGAAAGAGAAAAAAGAGGGTAAAATCCAAATCTCCAACGTTAGTCTCGGAGTTTGATGGGGGGATTCGGAAGAGGTTAGTAAACGGCAGAACATCCACCACGTCTAGAAGGTTGCAGGATTGTTTCCAGGTACAAACCTTCGACCCAGAGGTCGGCAGAGGACTCCAGGTGCTGGTACCTGCAGGCGTATCTGCCCTGGTCTTCGGGCTTCAGGTCTCTGATCAGAAGCTTCTGAACCTTGTGTTTCACCTCGGACGTGAACCTGCCCTTCATCTCTAACTGCTTGCCATTTTTAAACCACTGAGCCTCTACGTTAGGGATGGACAACTGACAAGACAGAGTACACGACTGGCCTTCCTTACCCGATGTGTCCTGCAGATGCTTCTCAACCTCCGGCTCTGAAAGACAGAACAGACGAAGAAGAAAATACAGCATCTGTTAGGAGGACTAACAAGTCACAGAGCACCAAGAGTTTATCTAAAGTGAGACTGACTGGAAGACGCTTTACTTCGTATCCAGCACAGCAGATCGGGCATTGTTAACAAAATCTGTCATTGCATGTGTCACACAAAAAACAGTTGTATGAAACGTCACTTTGGCTCTGAAGTTACAGGCCTGTAACAAGCTACTGTTCATGGGTGGGGCTGACATCTCTAACACAGCTGTCCAGTCTCAGTACTGACCCATGACGGTGAGCTTGGCGCTGGAGATGTGCGGCCCACAGACCACCCGGTAGTTGCCCTGGTCGGACGACTGGCACCTCTTGATCTTGAGGAGGTGGCGGGCGCCAATGATGCTGATGTCGTACTTGTCGTTGCTGTCCAGTTTCTGGGTTCCCTTGTACCAAGACAGGGTGATCTCTGGGTAGTTGATCTTGACCTCGCACTCAAACACAGCCTCCTTGTTGGTGAGTGCGGACTGATCGGAGATGTCCTTCACCACAGTGACAGGCTGCAGGGGCAACGAGAGGATTAATCTCTCCAGTCCAAGTGACTGACATAAACAACATCTCTTTTTGTAAAGTGCCTGCAACAACCTGAATCAATCCCACACTGATTGTGTCAATGTGACAGAAGTCTGATAAAAGATGAGTGTGTGGTGTAACAAAGCTTTGCTTTCCCAGCTGACAGTGAACATGTCCTGACCTCTGTGCGCTCCATCCTCTTCTGCAGGTCGGCCACCAGTCGGGCCATGTCCTCATCGGACTCTCTGTCAGCACGTTCCACTTCCTGTCAACAACAACATCCACATCACTCAGCACCACGTCTTTACAAACACATCACACACCGACTGTGACGAGGAGGGTTACCTGTCTTCCACTTTCTTCTGCCTTCTCCTTCTTCAGCTGCTCGATGGCCTGCAGCAGGCCTCTGTAGTCGGTGATGCCGTACATTCGGGCGTATTTCTCGTACTCTTTGGGGTCCACGTTCCTCAGCAGTTCAACGATGTCGATGTCCTTCTCCTCCTGTGGACTCTTCTGCTTGGAAGGTGTCCTGAGAGCAAGACACACGAGAGATGGATTAACCCTTTGAACTCTGCAACAGAACCCAGTCCACCGGTGCCTGCATTGCTGTTTTTTCTTGTTGTGATGATGATTTCTTGGTGTATCCTTGAATGCTTCATATCACAAACATCTGTACAACCTCAGCTGAAAGGTGATGTAAGTTAATGAACCCAGAATAATCTGCATACATATTAAACTTTGTCACACTGTTTGCTCTCTGATGAACTCACTTCTTCAGTTTGGCTCGGAGGTCTCCCTCCAGCTGTGCAGACTCTTTCTTCTCGTCCACGTGCATGTCAGCGCTGCACTCGATCTCTCCGTGCTTGTTGGAGGCGACGCACCTGTACTGCCCCGAGTCGGACTTGGTCACCTCTCTGATCTCCAGCTTGGCCTCCTGGCCCTTCTGCTCCATGGAGATCCTGCCGCCGTGCGTGATCTGCCTCCACTTGCCCTTCATCCACTTCACGCTGGGGATCGGGTCGCCGCCCACTTTGGCGATGAAGGTGGCGGTGCCCTCTGCGGAGGAGCAGAGGGGGGAATTATTGTTGTTGTTGTGTGTGTTATTGTTGTGTTGTTGTTGTGTCTCACTCTCGGTGGCGTGTGTGTATGTTATTGTTGTGTTGTTGTTGTTGTTGTGTTGTTGTTGTGTCTCACTCTCGGTGGCGTGTTTGTGTTGTTGTTGTTGTGTCTCACTCTCGGTGGCGTGTGTGTGTTATTGTTGTGTTGTTGTTGTTGTTGTGTCTCACTCTCGGTGGCGTGTGTGTGTTGTTGTTGTGTGTGTTATTGTTGTGCTGTTGTTGTTGTGTCTCACTCTCGGTGGCGTGTGTGGTCTTCGGCTGCTCGATGAAGAACAGGTTGTCCAGTTTCTTGGTGGGCGCAGCAGCTGGAGCTTCAGCAGGAGGCGGAGCTGCTCCCGGTTTCTCTGCAACAGAAACATTGAAACATTGACGTGAGTGAAACGCTTCGACCACACGGCGTCACGTTGAAGAAGACTTCACACAGTCACATGAAAACACTCGGCGCTTCTACAGGTCTGACCTTTGACCGTGACTCTGGCCTTGCAGAACTCGCTGCCGGCCTCGTTGGTGGCCTTGCACAGGTAATCTCCGGCGTCGTGTCTGGAGGCGGGGCTTATCTCCAGGCAGGCTGTCCCGTCAGAGAAGCTGATCCTGGTGCTGCCGCCGGACGTCAGGTCCTTCCTGTCCTTCATCCACTGGATCTTCAGAGGAGGAGAGCCGCAGACGTGACACCTGAGGCTCAGCTTGTCGCCCTCGTCCACCGTCAGCGGTTTGAGAGGCACGTCGAACACCGGAGGCTTCCTCGCCTCTGCAGGAGAGAAACAGGAAGTTTAAATTCAGCACATCGGACGTTTTCTGGTAGAAACATGCAGAAGAAGAGAGTCCAGGAGGAATCACACGACATGTCTAAAGCAGG
The DNA here is from genome assembly GCF_022749685.1 of Semicossyphus pulcher. Classification (NCBI taxonomy): domain Eukaryota; kingdom Metazoa; phylum Chordata; class Actinopteri; order Labriformes; family Labridae; genus Semicossyphus; species Semicossyphus pulcher. The sequence continues at coordinate 28,997,956 of NW_027211659.1, forward strand.
CCATACTGATCACACCTCCAACATCTGTTTGAATCCTGCTTTTAAGACCGAGCAGCTTGTAAAACGTGATGTTTGTTTCCTTCAAAAGCAAAAGGAAAAAAATATCTTTATAATAAATCTTATAATCTTCTTCTGTCTCTGCGTGTTATTAGGACAGAACAGAGGATCCTTCTTCTTGTAATCATTAGATTCATAACACAAAACGGATCGATCAGATAATTATGACTTTCATATATTGTAACTCGATACTCTGACTCCTTCTAACAAGTCAACTATTATATAATATGAAGGATTTTATGTTCATAGAGTCCGCATGACGTAATAATGATATTAAAGCGCGTGTTGAAGAAAATACGTTCAAGCTTCAGCCTTATTTTTCTTTCCTACATAAGAAAAGAAGAATATTAACTTTGTTCATGTTGTGTGTATAAAAGGGCCGACGTCTTAAACTTGCTCTGTCTGACCGACAGTCTGAAACCCTGATTCAGAGACGGGGACGTTATTTTAGAAGCTCTTTTTGTCAAAAGCTGACGAGAGAAATCAAAATGAAATGTGCCTCCTGTGGCTGCTGCAGGCCTGTTAACAGTCCATGTGATCAGCTGGTTAACTTATAGTTTCAGCCCTTCAGTATAAACATTAGTAACATCAGACTGCTGCTGTGATGAGTCCAACAGGGAGTAAACTCAGATCCACCTGAGATTCCCACAGTGAAGTCGCAGGCGGCTCGTCCCGCCTCGTTGGAGGCCTGACAGGAGTACCTGCCGCTGTCCGTCAGCTGGCTGCTCTTGATGCACAGCACGGCCACGTTACTCTTAAAGCTGATGTCGTATTTGTTGGAGCTGTGGATCTCCGCGCTCTCTTTGAACCAGCTCACTGATATGGGCTGCGAGCCGGTCACTCGGCCCTCGATCTTCACCAGTTTGCCCTCCAAGTCCTCGATGTTCTCTGAGGGCTTTTTAGTGAACACCGGAGGGTTTTTACGCTCTGAAAGGAGAGAGTGACGTGAAGTGAGGAGATAAAGTGGTTAGTCTGACACAAAGAAACACCCTCACAGGGGCTGAGAGTTAGAGAAGAGAGGGCCCAGGTGACCTGAGGGTGACCCGGGTTAAATACCTTTGACCGTGATGTCAGAGGAACAAGAGTCCTTCCCCACGTCATTGGAGGCGTGGCAGAAGTATCTGCCCGTGTCGGCTTTGTCTGCCTTCACTATGGTCAGGTGGGGCGTGTTATCCACACAGCTCATCTTATAATTCCCCCCAGTGCGGATATCTTTATGGTCTTTGGACCAGGTGACTTTAATGGGGGCAGAGCCGGTCATGTGACACTCAAGCTCAATGCTGTCGCCCACCGTCACCTCCTGTGGTGACAACTTCCTGTCAAAGACTGGAGGGTAACGTGGTTCTGCAGAGTCCATGACGGAGCGGGAGGAAGATAAACACAAGAAGAAGAAACCTTTAGATGGAAACATCTCACACGGCCTCTCTGAGTGTGAGAGCGGCTCTGCTAGCATCATCACAAAGGTCACATCACACAGAGCAAGAGTTTCTCAACCTCAGGGTCACGACCCCACATGGGTCCAGGAGATTCTACCTCTGACAGATTTGTGATGGATCTACACCTGGGCTCCATTTTTTACATATTGAAGTTTAAGAAGTTTAAGAAAGGTGCAAAAGGTTTCTAACTGCTACAGTTATTAAACAGTAGTTACATCTGCTCTCTGTTGTGACAGCTGTGTGTGATGTGGCCCTGTCAGCAGGCTGCACTGAGAACATACTCCTCTGAGCTAAAGGACGTCTGGGAGCTAAAGTTTGGGGTCACAGGCTGAAGAAGGTTGAGAAATTCAGGACCCTGAAACCTCCTGCTGTTTCTTAAACACTCGTGATCATAGCTCTTTCACACCCCGCCCCTCCTCCAGTCACTACAGACCTTGCAGAGTGAGTTTGGCCCTGCAGGAGGCCGAGCCCACGCTGTTGTTGGCCACACACGTGTACTCCCCAGAGTGCCTCATCTCTCCGTGGCTGATCTGCAGCACGGCCGTGTTGTCGTCATACGTCATGGAGAACTCGTCTCGCTGCTTCAGAGGCTCGCCGTCTTTCAGCCACGACACCTCGATGGGTGACGAGCCGGCGACGCGGCACTCGAACCTGACAGGCAGACCCTCCGTCTGCTGCAGGCTGGTGATCTTCTTTGGGAAGGACGGAGGTGTTTTGGCCTCTGCAGGAGGAGGAGACGAGACAGGGAGTGTAAAGAGTTTATTCATCACTGCTGGAGATTCACTCGTGCACCAAAGTAAATGAAAAAACATTTGGTTGATAAAAATGAATTTGAAATGACAGACGTCAGCAGTCTGAAGAGGAGAAAACCAGGTGTTACCTAGCACATTGAGCCGGCAGGTGGAGGAGGCGGAGCCTATGCGGTTCTCCGCCTTGCAGGTGTACTCTCCGATGTCGCTCTTGGTGGCTTTGCTGAGCTTCAGATAGGCCACGCCCTTCGAGTACTCTAACTTACAGGTGGGGCTGGACCGCACTTTGCCGTCAGCCTTGAACCAGGACACCTTGATCTCAGGTGTGCCCGCCACCTGGCACTTCAGACACACGGCGTCTCCGGCTGTCACCTCCATGGGCTCCAGAGACTCGACAAAGTACGGTGGCTCTGTGGTCACAAACACAGACTGGTCAAACAGCAGAAAACGTCAGTGTGAAAGCCCGACACCTGCTGGTCGGGGCAGGTACTGCACACACTGTCTGAGGGCTCAACGTCTCACCTGTCCTCTCACCGAGCAGGTTCAAACTCACACAAGTGTTTCAAAGCAGAACTTAAATCTGACCTGATGTTTTCGTACGGTCACGTGTGTTCCTGTTTGTTGCATCAGAAAGATTTCGTGATGCAGTTTAGTACAGTTAGAGAAACACATCATGTAACAGAGCCGCTCGACATGGCCTCCAAACGTATCAAAATAATCCTCAATGTTCTCCTCTTTGTGTGAGTGCCTTAAAAACACTTTGAATACATTCCTGCAAAATTTCTTAACAGATTTTTCTGATTTTTAAGATGCTGAATAAAGTTCAAAGTTCTAAGTGACTGTTGTTTAAGAAACTGTAAGCTAGTTATGAGCATGGCTTTCTGTGTGAGATTCAGTACATAACCCAGGCTGGGAGGCTTTGCAGAAACACAGGTCTGTAAAATCTTTAAAGCTGATCGTTCTTATTTAAATGAGAGCAGAATGAGTTCGACGATAATTAGCAAAGCAGTCAAACTAACCGAGGATGGACACGGCAGCTTCGCACGTGTCCCGTCCAGCATCGTTGGACACCTCGCAGGAGTATCTTCCTGCCGCCTCCTTGTCGTCGGTGCTCAGACACTCCAGGATGCAGGAGCTCTCAGTGGTGGTGATGTTGTATTTGTAGGAAGCAAAGATCTGCTGGCCATCTTTGTACCAGCTCACTGTGATTTTAGGAGTGCCAGTGTAGGAGCACTCCAGAGTCAGCGGTTTGCCTTTCTCCACTGACACATCCTTCAGCTTCTTAGAGAAGGCGGCCGGCTCTGAGGACACCAAGGGAATGAAACACAGAGTCACATGAGGGCGATCTTAAGCTGCTACGTATAAACTAAACTACTAATCATGGATGCTCTCCACTGTGAGCCGAGACAGAGCCAATGAAGTGACAGAAATCCTCACTCATCATTATTGTTGCAGATTTTACAAATGAAACCTCAAACCTTCTATGTTGTTTTTATACTTTCATCTTTCAACACCTCGTAGCATGCATGGATCACACAAGTCTGTCTCATGACGGTGTGTCAATCACCATCATTGTATCAATCACAGTTTTTGGATGTTAGAAATCATGCACAAACGAAGAACGTTGAATTTAAGGGATAATAGAGGAAAAGAGGATTAAAAGTCCGACTGACCTTTGACAGTGAGATGCACCGGGCAGCTCTCCTTCCCTGCATCGTTAATGATCTGACAGGTGTACTCTCCAGCGTGAGAGCTGTCCACGCTGAAAAGCTCCAAAAGAACCTGGTTATCCTTCAGGGAGAAATTACAGCCCCGTCCGGACACAATCTCCTTCGTTCCTCTGAACCACTTCAGCCTGAGGGGGGCGCTGCCTTTCACCATGGCTGAGAAAGTCACATTCGAGCCCGGCATGGCCTCCAGCGGCTGTGGTGGCACCACGAAGGATGGAGGTTCTGGGTAGAGAGACAGAAGCAGAGATCAGACATGGTGGAATCTGAGAGATCTCAAACAAATGAAAGGGGCTAAAAGTTATTTTTATTTGTCTGTGAAAGTTCTCAGTCATCCAGGTCGTGGTGATTCGAAGCTTAGTCCAAAAGGCAACTGGATGTGTTTGAAGCTCATGAAGACATTTCACCTCTCATCCGAAGGGCTTCTTCAGTTCTGACTTGTGGACAGAGCTAGAAATATTAGCCTCTGTAGGTCATTAGTGTGCTAATAGATGTTAGCGTTATTAGCTAGTAATATAAGCGTCTGTAGGTCATTAGTATGCTAATAGATGTTAGCGTTATTAGCTAGTAATATAAGCGTCTGTAGGTCATTAGTATGCTAATAGATGTTAGCGTTATTAGCTAGAAATATAAGCCTCTGTAGGTCACTAGTATGCTAATAGATGTTAGCGTTATTAGCTAGAAATATAAGCGTCTGTAGGTCATTAGTATGCTAATAGATGTTAGCGTTATTAGCTAGAAATATAAGCCTCTGTAGGTCACTAGTATGCTAATAGATGTTAGCGTTATTAGCTAGAAATATAAGCCTCTGTAGGTCATTAGTATGCTAATAGATGTTAGCGTTATTAGCTAGAAATATAAGCCTCTGTAGGTCATTAGTATGCTAATAGATGTTAGCATTATTAGCTAGAAATATAAGCCTCTGTAGGTCACTAGTATGCTAATAGATGTTAGCGTTATTAGCTAGAAATATAAGCCTCTGTAGGTCATTAGTATGCTAATAGATGTTAGCATTATTAGCTAGAAATATAAGCCTCTGTAGGTCATTAGTATGCTAATAGATGTTAGCGTTATTAGCTAGAAATATAAGCCTCTATAGGTCATTATTATGCTAATAGATGTTAGCGTTATTAGCTAGTAATATAAGCCTCTGTAGGTCATTAGAATGCTAATAGATGTTAGCGTTATTAGCTAGTAATATAAGCCTCTGTAGGTCATTAGAATGCTAATAGATGTTAGCGTTATTAGCTAGAAATATAAGCCTCTGTAGGTCATTAGTATGCTAATAGATGTAAGCGTAATTAGCTAGTAATATAAGCCTCTGTAGGTCATTAGTATGCTAATAGATGTTAGCGTTATTAGCTAGTAATATAAGCCTCTGTAGGTCATTAGTATGCTAATAGATGTTAGCGTTATTAGCTAGTAATATAAGCCTCTGTAGGTCATTAGTGTGCTAACAGATGTTAGCGTTATTAGCTAGAAATATAAGCCTCTGTAGGTCATTTGTGTGCTAACAGATGTTAGCGTTATTAGCTAGAAATATAAGCCTCTGTAGGTCATTAGTGTGCTAATAGATGTTAGCGTTATTAGCTAGTAATATAAGCCTCTGTAGGTCATTAGTGTGCTAATAGATGTTAGCGTTATTAGCTAGTAATATAAGCCTCTGTAGGTCATTAGTGTGCTAATAGATGTTAGCATTATTTGCTAGAAATATAAGCGTCTGTAGGTCATTAGTATGCTAATAGATGTTAGCGTTATTAGCTAGAAATATAAGCCTCTGTAGGTCATTAGTGTGCTAACAGATGTTAGCGTTATTAGCTAGAAATATAAGCCTCTGTAGGTCATTAGTGTGCTAATAGATGTTAGCATTATTTGCTAGAAATATAAGCCTCTGTAGGTCATTAGTGTGCTAATAGATGTTAGCGTTATTAGCTAGTAATATAAGCCTCTGTAGGTCATTAGTGTGCTAATAGATGTTAGCGTTATTAGCTAGTAATATAAGCCTCTGTAGGTCATTAGTGTGCTAATAGATGTTAGCGTTATTAGCTAGAAATATAAGCCTCTGTAGGTCATTAGTGTGCTAATAGATGTTAGCGTTATTAGCTAGTAATATAAGACTCTGTAGGTCATTAGTGTGCTAATAGATGTTAGTGTTATTAGCTAGAAATATAAGCCTCTGTAGGTCATTAGTATGCTAATAGATGAGTAATCAAAGGGGAGTCGTTAACCTGAGCTGGTCTGTGAAGGTTCTCAGTCATCCAGGTCATGGTAATTCTATTTTAGTGTTAACCTGGGCTGTTGACCTAGTAGCACTTAGAGTCGTTAGCGCCCTCTGGTGTTGGTGGGGCGTTGGGCTCACATAATCCTGAGTGTGAAACGTCTTCAAGAACTTCCATCAAGTCCAGTTGCCCTTTTGGATTAAGCTTCAAATTACTTCATATTTATTTCATAAGACATTTTTTAATCCGTCTGTAGATCTGAGATCCAGTCTTAAAACCCATTGGCTCTTGGTCAAGGAAGATTTGGCCTCTGGGGGTGACTGCATATCCTTTGGGGCTTCCAGTGTAGCCCGTGGATATTCAAAAACAGGTATCAGATGTCCAGGCCAACATTTGCTCTTTTGACCAACTAGAAAGTTAGTGTGAACGGAGACCACATTATGTTCCCTCACATGCAGATATCTGTTTGTTTAGTCACATTAAAACTGTAGTCCTATGATAGCTTCTGGGTTCTTCTTTACATTTCCTGCATGGAGCCAGAGCCTGCTCAAAGGTGATTGGTCAATAATACTACCAGTGACATAGTTTGGCTTTTAACTGAATGTTACTGTGAGTAAAGTGGCACCAGCACCACAGATTTCACTGATTTAACACATTCAGAACAACAACAAAAAAGACTGTATTTAAACACATTTCTGAACAAACCTAAAGTCTACATCAAACTAATCCACCATAAAATGTCTTGTTTTAAGATAACCACCACTGCTTATCTTCAAAAGACAACGTGAAGGGACATTTATATTCAAAGTTAATGATTTTGAGAGATAATTAAAGGCAGCAAGGAAACAAGGTTTTTGGCCCGTGCCTGTAACAGTTAAAAAAACACTAATAATATAAGAGCAGAGTGCAACACGCTGTCTCCCTCTGTCTGTAGTTACTGACCTTTCACAACCAGCGAGGCCGTGGTTTCACTGGATCCGGCCTTGTTGACGGCTTTACATTTGTACAATCCAGAGTCGGACAGCTTCAGCGTGGGCACTTTGAGCGTGCAGCTGTTGTCGCTGAATGAAATGTCATAGTTTGGTCCGCTCTGTATCTCCTCCCCATCGTGGAACCATGAAATGGTGAACGGTGGAGAGCCCGACACTTTGCACTCCATCTCTCCAGCATTTCCAGCAACTGTGTTGCAATCTTTCAACTTCCTTGAAAACATTGGAGGCATGATCTTATCTGTGAGGAGGGAAGCAAGCAGTCAGTAGTGCATCAGGACAAACATAACTCTCATTGATAAGGATGGGTGTGAAACTGGAGTGAGTTTTGGTACAAACCCAGAGGTATCAAAGTTATCAGGAACTCAAAGCTGAAACTAAATGTCTCGTTGGATTGAACACGGTATCCAGGTAAGGTACAACACAAGGTATCATAAATAACAGTAACGCTCGTTTAGGATTGGTGCCATATCTCAGGCATCATATTGGCTGTACTTTGGAAATGTTCAAACCACCCCAGCCCCAGTCATCAGACTCCAAGTATGAAGAAGACACCAACCTAGAACAGTGAGATTGATTTTACTCAGATCCTTCCCGACCTCGTTCATAACCTCGAATGTATATTCTCCAGAGTCCACTTTCTCAGCGGAGAGCACGTTCAGGCTGGAAATCATCCGAGAAAATGAGATTTTGTACTTCCTCCCGGAGGCCAGCTCAACACCATCCTTGAACCACTTGGGCGTCAGCTCTGGGGTTCCGCACACTTTGACCTCGAGGGCGGCAATATCACCTGCGGTCACACTCAGGGCGTCAGGCTTGTCCACTATCTTTGCGGGTTCTGCAATCGACAGAGAAGAAGAAGAAAGTGTTTTTAATCAACCTGCAGGAGGAAACAAAAACCACATGAGAAAGAGAGAATTATATGATTACAAACCTAGAACAGTCAAGTTAGCGAAACACTCCACACTCCCAGCATCGTTTCTGAGTTGGCAGGTGTATTTGCCTGCCGTGGTTGCATCAGCCTTAAACACTTTAAGAGCGACCTTGTTGTTCTCAAAGGTGATTTTCCTGTTGTCACCGTCCCTGAGAATGTGATCCTTGTCTTGAACCCAGGACACAGTAATGGGTTCAGAGCCTTTAACAGTGGCCACAAGGGTCACCTCCTCTCCCAGTATCACTGTCATGTTTGACAGTTTCTTCACAAACGATGGCGGCTCTGAAGAGAGGAGAGAAACAGCGCACAAGGGAAAGTCAGCAAGGTGACAAGGTATTCTTGAAAATCTAATAATTCTGATTTTCATTTGAGACTGACCTCTGAGTTTAACTGACGTCTGGCAGGTTTCACTTCCTACACTGTTTGACACTTTGCACTCGTATTCGCCGGCATCCGAGGGCTCTATCCCAATGACATGCAGCGTAGCTGAGCTGCCTTCGCTCACCATCTTATACTTCCTGCTCTCCATCAGAGGTTTCCTGTCTTTGAACCAGGTGATCTGGAACGGAGCTGTACCGCTCATCTCGCAGTACAGACTCACGTCCTTACCCTTCAGCCCTTCTATGGGCTGAGGTACTTTGACAAAAGATGGGGGCTCTACAAAGAGATCAGGAAACTGTTAAAGAAGGCAAACACGGGGAAATAATCCATGACGATTCCTTAAAGCTGAAACCCGTAACATTTCATGTGTTGTCACGCTCCGCAGTGGAAAAATCCACAGTTAAGATGGCAAAGTTGTGTTGGAAGTTTGTTGGAACCACAGTCAAAATGGCTGAGTTGTGTTGTGACTGTTTAGAGTGACAATTTTAGTGAAACTTTGCAACTACAGTTAAAATTGCAAAGTATTTCTGGTTTGTTTATGGGGTTAGTTCCTTGTATGTGTAAACCTGACTCTGCTTGCAGCTTTAAGAGTAAAAAGGCTGTGGGAGGTTGTTGGACATACAGCTCAGATAAAGTGGTTGGTGGATGGTTGTTGGATTGCAGCTGATGCTGCTGAGCTGTAAATATTTGTTGAAACTACAGATAAAATTGCTGAACGGATGCAGGATTGGTTGAAACTAGTCTTGATGTTTAACTTCTGAATGTTTAATGGACACGGCTGACAGAGCGAGGATATTGTGGAAGGCTGTGATAGGAGTTTGTTGAGATGGCAGAGTCATGTAAGTGGACTGGGATGAGGGGTTTAAGGAAGACTACGGTCCAGATGACTGACTGTGAATGTTTGATAGGACTGTGGCTAACATGGTGGAGGTGGCTACATTAAAGATGGCGGACACCTTAGGGTTGAATGGCTAAAGCTAACCTGGTGGAGATTTTGGAACGATAGTTTAGATGGTGAGTGTTCGCTGGATACAACTAACAGGGCAAAATGAAGGTGGGATTTTTTTCTGGGAATTTGTTGGAAGTACAGCTGAGATGTCTCAGTCATGGAAATGAGCAGGGATAAGCTGAGGTGTTCTAACTACAGATAAGATGGCAGAATTGATAAGGATTTGGTTAGAACTACAACTAAGATGGAGGATTATTTCAGAAAGGGCATTGGACAACTGTCCAGACGGCAAACTTGTGAACGTTTGATAGAACCTACCGATGACATGGTGAAGCTACAAAGGGAATTTTTTTGGATGAGTAGTGTTAGCCAAGTTGTGCTGGACGGATGGTGGATGTAAAGCTTAAAGAGAATACATGTGGAAAGGTGTTGAAACTACAACACAAGGAATTATATGTGTGGTTGGTCAACAGCCCAGATGGCCGACTTCTGAATGTTACGTGTGCTGAACTGACACGGAAGACTTTTTGTGGAAAATTCAGTAAACCAAAGCGAAAGGATAGATTAAAGATTATTAGGGTGCCCTACATTTGTTGCAAATACAACAAAGAAAATGCATTAAATGTGGAAGTGTAGCTGAAATGTCTGGGTCGTCGTGGAAGATTGTGTGTCCTGTTTTTTTGTTTGACTGAGAATTTGCAGAAACCAAAAAGGTTCCAGCACGGTTTTAGGTGCATTGCCTCCAACCCCAACAAGCTTCCGGACATTTGCCAATGGTCGACAGAAGAAAAGCTTTCCAAATCAAGGGAAAGTTGCCAACCGGAGCATTGGAGACTACGCCACGATATACTGCACCGATATATGAAGGAATTTCATAAATGTTACGTATTCCAGCTTTAAGCAATACAACAAAACTTTGACGAAATCGTCAACAACAGCCAACGGAAAGTCAGACCATGAATAATAAAAAATGATAAGGAAGTCAGTGAGAGGCTGACCTTTAATGGTAAGTGTGGTGCTGCAGCTGACACTGCCAGCATCATTCTGAGCTTCACAGGTGTAAACTCCATCATCATCAAAGCTCGTGGAGCGCAGTTCCAGGACTGCTACTGAGTCAACAAATGATGTCCTGTAGTTACCCCCGTCTGTGACCTTGGTGTCATGTTTGTACCAGGTCACTGTCAGAGGGGCTGTGCCATTGACTTTGCACTCCAGGCGGAGTGACTCTCCCTGCTTCACAAACTTAGTGGCAGGGAGTTTCAGCACAAACTCAGGTGGTTCTGGAAAGCCAAAATACAGGTATGTTAGCTACTGAAAGTGTATGGGGCGGCTTAAGATGAATGATTATGAATAGCAGGAGTTGAGGTAATGAGATAAGCAGAGATGAGCTGACAATGTTGGGTTAGCAACAGAATGGCTATTGGAAATGCATGTTCATCATAAAGGCAACAAAGAGTTCTTGATATGAAGCAGATATGAACAGTGAAAAGCTTCAAATAGTGACAGTAAAAGTGCTGCAAAGCTGAAAATGCAACAGACAATCACTCATTTTAGCCAGTGATGAAATATGACATGAACACAGCCACGCAAGAGTGGATTTAGAAGATTTCAATCCAACCTTTGACCGTCAAGTCTGCACTGCAGCGTACAGAGCCAGCGTCGTTGCTGACTTGGCAAGAGTAAACTCCGCTCTGAATGACACCCACTGAAAAGAGCTCTAAGAAGCAAGACAGCCCATCCAGCCTTGTGAAGCAAGTGGGCCCAGTCATTAGCTCAGTGTCATCCTTGAACCATTTGATTGTGAAGGGAGGTGTTCCCTTAAATGTGCCTTTGAAGCGCACAGTGGCATTGGGAACAGCTGCCTGGGACTCAGGCAGTGTTACAAAGCTGGGAGGTTCTGGAGAGAACAAGACGGAGCAAGTTAAAGAGGTACTTACCTTTGACATAGGATTACATGATAAATCACGTTGGAAAGCACCGTCTGACCTTTGACCATGAGGGATCCACTGCATTCACAACGTCCAGCTGTGTTGGTCAGTTTGCAAGAGTAGGATCCTGCATCAGATCTCTCTAGCTGTTCAATTTCAATAGACACAGCATTGTCTTGCTGAATGAGCTTATGTTTCACCCCACTAGAGATTTTGGTCCCGTCTTTCTGCCATTCCACAGATATGGGGAGGGAACCAGATATTTTGCAACAGATCTGAACAAATGAGCCCAGTATCTCTTGCATGTCTACCAGGGGTTTGATGAAGCTTGGTGCAATTACTTGTTCTGTTACCAAAGGAATAAAAATAGTAGTTAGACTTTGTTTATCAAGTCACTGTGTACCACAGGAGGTTCATGTTTGTCACACCAACCTAGTACGATCACTTTGACTTTGCAGGTGCAGCTACTGATGTGGTTTGCCACCTCGAAGACATACTCTCCTTCGTCCTGTCGCTGTACAGACTGAATCTTTAGGCTGCTGATGTTGTTCTCAAAGATCAATTTGTGCTGCCTGATGGACTGAAGCTCCCTGCCATCTTTCATCCATTTCACTTTGAGCTCAGGGGAGCCTGTTACCTTACAGTCCAGACTGACTGGATCTCCAACTGTAACCTTTATAATCTCAGGTTTCTCTGTGATCTTAGGAGGCTCTACAATGCAAAGAAAAGTCAAAATTCATTTAGTTTCTAACCAAGTTAGGACCATGGAAAGATTTAACGGCCAGCAATAGTTAAGAACATGAATACCTTGCACTGTCAGGGTGGCAAAGCACTTATCCTGGCCAGCCTCATTTACCACCTGGCAGGTGTATTTCCCACTGTGTGTGGCCTCACATACAGGAATCCTGAGAGTGGCCACATTGTTCTCAAATATTCTTTCAATCTTTGAATCCTCCAAAATCCAGTTCTCATCTTTTTGCCATTGAATGGAGAGAGTTGGAGAACCCTTCACAACACACTGAAACTCTGCCATTTTACCCAGAACAGTGGCAGTGTTTTCAGTCCTCTTGGTAAATGTTGGTGGTTCTATCAGAGAAAACCAATGAAAAGTCAAAACGGGCAGGTATTACCTTAAATGTAAAAAAATGTGGGTTTTCTGATATGACCAACCTTTGAGGTTAAGCGTAGTCTTACAAGTACAGCTTCCCACCTCGTTGGCGACAGTACACTGGTATTCACCAACATCTACCTTGTCACATTTGTGCACCTCAAGACCCAAAGTGCCATTCATCTGGGAGAATGCATGTTTAGCACTGGGTTTGATCTCCTTTGCATCTTTGTGCCATGTTATTTCAAATGGACCAGTGCCAGCAACCTGACAGTCAAAACAGGCACTGGAGCCCTTGACAACATCGGCTGGAGCCAGCGCTTTGACAAATGATGGCGGTTCTGAGATGAAGGAAAGTTTTTTAAAAAGTCAAATCTTTTCTAAAGATTGTGTGCCACAAAAATGTACTTCACTTACACTTTAATAACCCAATATAAAAACGCTTAATTGAAATGTCAATGCAGCGCTTTCAAACAGAATGCAATCTTGGAAAGATGGCCTCAAAACAAAACTGACCTTTGACCTTGAGCTCCATGCTGCAGCTCTCACTGCCAGCCTCATTTCGGGCCTCGCAGTAGTAAAGCCCACTATCTTTGGTTTCCGCCCCACACACTTCTAGAGTGGCCACAGAGTTAATAAAGGCCATCTTGTATCGATTGCTGGGGCTGATCTCAGAACCTTCCCTAAACCAGTAGATGTCTATCTCAGGTGTGCCCGTCACCTGGCACTCAAACAATTTACCCTGACCGGGACGAACCACAGAAACACGGTCAGGGGTTCGTGTGAACTTAGGAGGCTCTAGGAAACAAAATAAAATAAGATGTGACCATCAGCCAGAGAACAAGAGGGAAAAACATCTGTATAAAGCCGACAAGTATGTCTCCTTCCAAATGTTGCTCAAGTTTTAAGCAAATCTGTGTTATTTCCTTCTGTTGTTTTGCATGAACTGAAGAGGTGAAACATGATATCATGATATCATCCTGGAATTTTTTTAATTCGTCAAAGAAGTCACAGAAATCTTTCCCATTATTGTAATAATCTTTAGCCCTTCTTGTCATTTTGGAGCTGCCCTGAGAATGAAGAGGCTCTCCAGAAGAACTAACTAAGAGCCATAAAAAGCAGTAGCGATAGTATAGATGATCTAATGAATATCAAACATTCAAATTCCGAATTCAACAACAGAGGGATGGAGACGTTTCAGATAAAGAAAGATAACCTTTGACAAAGAGTGTTGCCTGGCAGGAAGCTGAGCCCACATCGTTCTGTATCTCGCACACGTAGTCTCCACAATCAGAGGTTTTGGCAAAGAAGAGCTCCAGTGAGCTTGAGGTGTTGTCTTTAATCACAGAGCAGTCAGCGCTGGATAAAATCTCTTTCTTGTTTTTAAACCACTTGATCTTCAGTGGTGGTGTGCCAGAGACCAGTACATTAAACTGGACCTTTGAGCCTGGCAGAACATTCATGGATTCAGGCTTTTCAAGAATGCATGGTGGTTCTAGAGGAAAAAACAAATCAATGCTTGTGAAAGCTGTACAGATGGCAAAGGTCATTTGAGTGAAGGCTAAGACACATCGAGAAACATTCACCTCCTGAAAATACAGAAAATAGTAAAAATAAAAGCTAACTGTGTTCACACCTTTGACAAACAAGATCCCAGAGCACTGGACAGATCCCGCTTTGTTTTTGGCAATGCAGGTATAGCTGCCGCTATCTTTACTGCCAAGATCAGAGATTTCCAGGAAAGCAACATTCTCAAAGAAAGTGCATTTGTGTTTGTCGTCAGTCTGGATCTCCTTCTCATCTTTGTACCATTGTATGGTTATTGGCAGGGAGCCAGACACAAGGCACTCGAGATGAGCGAACGATCCTTTGATACCTTCTGTTTGCTTCAGCTTTCTTGTGAAAGACGGTGGAATTATTTGATCTAACACAGAAGACAAAAGAGGTGAGAAGCAATGTTCAAAGACAGTTGTAGCAGAACAAAGCTCACTTTATGTTGTACTCGTGGGGCTTCTAGAGTTAATGACTCACCGAGAACAGTAAGTGTGGCATCACAAGAACTTTGGCCAACATCGTTGGAAACCTCAAAGGTGTATTCACCACCGTCATTTTTCTCAGTTTTGATAATCTTTAGCACAGAGCTGGTGTCTGTTCCATGTACTTTATATCTCTGGCCTGAAGACAGCTCTTTGCCAGCCTTTAACCACCTGGCCTTCAGTGGTTTTGTGCCTGAGAACCTGGCCTCCAGCATCGCTGGATCCCCCTGAGTCACACTGATAGACTTGGCCTCCTCTGTGACCTTAGCTGGCTCTGAGATGTCAGACAAAACAGTCAGCGAAGAATCTCAAACCTGATGTATTACAACTCACTGATGGAACAAGAACTGAGTTTTATAACAGACTCAATTCTAAAGCAACATTTGTTCCTTATTTCTCATTAAAAATTAAAAATCCAGAATAAGAACTCAAAGTGGAGCACAGAGTTCATGAGTATCTTAACCAACCTTTGACTGTCAACACAGAAGAGCACGTTTGGCTCCCAGCCTGATTCTGTGCCTGGCAGGAGTATTTGCCTGCATGTTTGCTCTGTACGTTTGTGATGAGCAGCAGAGCAGTCATGTCTTCAAATGTAATCTGAACGTTTTCAGCCTCTTTGATCTCGTGGTTGTCTTTCATCCAGGCCACAGTCATGGGCTCGGAGCCCTTCAGAGTGCACTGCAGAGAAACCTCACTGCTCACCAAGGAACTGAGGTTCTCCAGCTTTCGCACAAATGAAGGTGGTTCTAGAAGGAAAACGTTGTTTATCAGTATTATTGGTGCTCATAATACATATTAGCCTCACAAAGTTAGACTTCATCCCACAGACTCAGGCTTTGATACAAAGTTTACTAAAACCAACCTTTTAATGTTACTTGACAATCACAGGAGACCCTCCCAACTTCATTCTCAACGGTACACTGGTACAAACCAACGTCTCCTGCCTCTACTGCCAGCACCTGCAGGGCTATCAGGTCGTCTTTCACAGTGATCCTGTGTCTCTTGTCATTCCTTATTAGCTTTGTGTTTTTATAAAATGACACAGTGAAAGGTGCGGAACCAGAGACTTGGCCCTCCAGCATCATCTCAGAACCTTTCACCGCATCTTTGGGCTCCAAGCTACGCACAAACAATGGCAGTTCTAGAAGAAAGCAACACCTTGTCAGCATGTTACACTGGACTACACAATGGACTACATAAATATGTTATAAAACACTAAACTAAACCAACCTTTAACTGTAAGTGTACTGCTGCAGCGGTCACTGCCAGCCTCACTGGATGCCACACAGACATAATCTCCGCTATCCTCTGTTGTACACTTGGCGATTTCAAGAGATGCCAATAAGTCAGTGGAGGCCATAGTGTATTTAGGACTGGAGCTGATCTCCATCTCATCTTTGAACCATTTAAAAGTGATGATAGGGCTGCCCGTCACTTTGCACTCTAGTCTGGGGGAGTCACCACTGGTGATGAGCTTGGTTGCCTCAAGCTTTCTCACAAACACAGGAGGTTCTGAGAGAAGAGGTTAACATTAAGTATCAGACCAAAGACATTACGTTAGTACTGAAAGAGATGTTACTTGAGAATGTCAAGACATATTCATGCAGCTCCGCACAATGTTGAAGACAGGCACCTTTCACAAAGAGGACTGCAGTGCAGTCCACCTTCCCAGCATCATTGGACACTTGGCATGTGTATTTAGCCGAGTCACTGGGTTTCACAGAGTTAAGCTCCAGAGAGCTGGAAGAGGCATCTTTCTTTATGAAGCATGTGCTTCCAGTGATAATCTCCTTTTCCTCTGTGAACCACTTAACAGCTAGAGGAGCTGTCCCAGTGAAGGCTGCTCTGAAGGAAACTGTGGTTCCTGGTATAACATCTTGATTGTCTGGTTTCACTGTGAACACTGGGGGCTCTGGAGGCCATAAACAAAACAAAGTATGCGTTTCATGTTAGCATGAAATAATGCAAGGATTGTACACAACAAATTGAAGCACATAAGCATTCATAACCTTTAACGTAGATTGTGCCGCTGGTTTCTTTAAAACCAGCTGAATTGGTGGCTCTGCATTTGTAAACTCCAGAGTCGGCCTTCTCCAGCCGAATAATCCTCAACGTGGCAGAGCTGTCTTTGAATTCTGGCTGGAATTTGGATCCAGAATGAATCTCCTGGTCATCTTTGAACCAAGATATGGTCATGGGTTGGGACCCAGACACCTTACAATCCATTGAGACGTCGTTTCCAATGTTACCATCAACTCTTTTCAGGGACTTAGTGAAAGTTGGAGGCATTATCCGATCTAGTTGTTAAAGAAATTAGAGAACGTATTAACAAAGTTTCACACTGTTAATGAAAGAATCTCTTAGCTAAAATCCAAACACTAATGACCCTGTGCCTTTACTGACAACTAGGTCTGCTGTTTCAGTTAAAAGACTGGGGTCCCAAAATGTGACACAAAGTATGTCCAAGTTCATTTGCCTGAACTTATAAACATAATCAACAATTATTGATTCTTGAAGTAAGAAGTTGTTTGCACCTGAGCCTTATATTGTCACCATTTATAAAACAGCATTAGCATTATCAAATGTAAAAGAAGCAGAAACCAGGAGCTAACCTAAGACAGTCACTGAGCATGTGCACTGGTCTTTCCCAACTTTATTCGACACCTCCATCTTGTACTCTGAGGTGTCTGCTCTTTCTGCCGTAAGAATCTTCATGGTGGCAACATTGTCCTTCAGAGTCATCTTATATTTACGTCCACTGATCATCTCTTTTCCGTCTTTAAACCACTTTACTTTGAGGTCTGGGCTTCCAGAAATTGTGCACTCCAATGTGGCTGAATCCCCTGCGGTCACACTAATGGACTCTGCAGGTTCTACAATTCGGGCAGGTTCTGGGATAAGACAGACCCATTAGTTATAAAGGTATCACAGTTAAGACACAAGAACTATAGCACTCAACACTGGCGTTAAATTTCTGTAAGAGTATCCATGAATGTCATCTGACCTTGCACAGTCAAGGTAGCCTCGCATTTTTGTTGGCCAGCCTCGTTCTCAGCTTGGCAGGAGTACTTGCCGCCATGACTGATAGCCACTGTTGTTATCGACAAGCTGGCAACGTTGTTCTCAAACACCATCTTGATATTTGGATCATCGTCTCTCAGTATTTCAGAATCTTTCATCCATTTAACAGCGATGGGAGCCGAGCCCTTAATGGTTCCTTGTAGTTTCACTGTATTTCCCAATACTGCTGTAGAACTCTCAACCCTCTTAGAGAAAGATGCTGGCTCTATAAACAAACATTATGAGTAATATCAACATCATATTAAACCTCAGTCAACATCAGTTGTATTCAGCTTAGGTTTACTAACCTTTAAGTTTAGCTACGGCCTTAGTGGTGACTTTGCCCACATCATTGGATATGACACACTGATAATCTCCAACATCTGTACTTTCAAAGGTCTGGATCTCCAGCCTTGCCAGGGATTCTTGTGATATAATCTTATATTTCTGCTCGCTGGTGATGGCTTTCTTATTTTTTAGCCAGCTGATTTCAAAGGGAGCTGTTCCTGTTATTTCGCACTCCAGCTGAGCTGCTGCTCCCTTCACCGCCTCTACTGTCTGCAGCTCCTTTCTAATTGATGGTGGCTCTGGTTGTCAAAAGGGTAAGTAAAGTTTATGCACCTGATACCAAAAGTTTTCTGAACTGAATAGCAACCGTTAAGTTAATGACAAATTTGACAAACCTTTGACAGAAATAAGGGTGTTGCAACTCTCACTGCCAGCATGATTTGACACTTCACATGTGTAACTCCCACTGTCTGTTACCAAAATGTTCATCATTTCCAAAGTAGCAACTCCATTCTTGAAAGAGATTTTATATTTTTCTCCATCGTTAAGCTCTCTCTCATTCCAGAACCAGTGGATGTGAAGTTCGGGCGATCCTTTGACAGTGCACTGTAAGCGCGCAGCTATGCCTTGTTTCCATATAATCTTGGATTCCATTTTCTTGACAAAGGTAGGGGGCTCTGAAAGGAGTGTTTAGTTCCAAAGCACCAAGATTTTTAAACATTATCAAAAGAGAAAGCAGAAGACAACAACAAAGACAGAAAAGTGCGAAAAAGAATGCAAAAGAAAAGAATGCAAAAAGATAGCAGTGCATAGAGTTAGCATCGGCTTGCAGTTGGCTGAAAACGATTGTCAGCAATAATCCACTTGCTCATCTCATGAGATATGTATTTTCATCAAAGCTAATGGGAAGATCATCTTTAAGATCTTACCTTGAACTGTCACCACAGCCTCACAGGATGAGCTTCCAGCCTCATTTGTGGCTGTGCAAACATATTTCCCAGAGTCCTTCTGCTTGGACTTGGGTATCTCAACAACAGCGACCTTGTCCTCAAAGGACAGTTTACAATCCATACTCTGGTGGACTTTTTTGCCATCCCTGGTCCAGGTGATGGTCACACCAGTGTCCTCGTCCACCTGACACTCCAGCCTCAGTGGGTCATTGACAGCTGCTGACACTGGCTCAATGGTCTTAACAAAGCTAGGCTTGTTGATAACATTGAGCTGTGTGGTAAAGGTAGCAGTGGCAACACTGTTGGAGGCCTTGCACAGGTACACTCCCTGGTCAGTCAGTTCAAGACTTTTAATGTGAAGAGTATACTTGTTCTTTTCAAATTTCATGACATAGTTCCCTTCGGAGGAGATTGCTATGTTGTCCTTGTGCCAGACAACCTCCATGGGTGAAGATCCAGTGAGAGAGCACTGGAACACAGCT
The DNA here is from genome assembly GCF_022749685.1 of Semicossyphus pulcher. Lineage (NCBI taxonomy): Eukaryota > Metazoa > Chordata > Actinopteri > Labriformes > Labridae > Semicossyphus > Semicossyphus pulcher. The sequence goes on from NW_027211659.1 coordinate 29,017,249, forward strand.
TGTTTTCCCACATATAAAGTCATTGGGTCTGGTTTTGATACAAATACTGGTGGGTACATCTCTATGGAGAGCAGGTAAAACATACAAAAACGTTCAGCAAATTTCAAAAAGTGGAAAAACATACAAAGTAAATTATTCCTGTGCAATCTCAATTTAGCGACTGATGTAGGTTTCAAAGTGAGAACGTTTTATTTTCAACGTCCTTATCTTTTGTCAGATGTGACACCACATCCAATTTATAAGCAAATCATCACTTCAACACTGCACCACTATGATTATGGTACAACACAGTGCAAATATATAATTCTCTCTCTCTCAAACATGTTCATATGTAAAGCCATAATTTAAAAGAAGGTCCCGCTGGGATCTTACCGGTGACAATGAGGGAAGCAGTGCAGCTGTCAGTGCCGTGCTGGTTAGAGGCCTTGCAGGTGTAATCGCCACTGTCAGCTTTGATTGGGTTCAGGAGTTCCAGGGAGGAACTAAGGTGGCGGCTGAGGATCCTGTACTTGTCACTCTGTCTGATCTCATTGCCTGACTTGTACCATTTGAAGGTCACATTTGGAGCGTCCTGGACTTCACATTCGAACGTGGCGTGGCTGCCGACATTTATCTCCAGAGGTGTGATTTTCTGCCTGAAGACAGGTGGCACTGAGGCACACACAGAAAAATAAAAAATAACTGTTAGCAACAAAACCAATGACACTGTTGAAAAACAAAATGACAAATCAGGAACAGAAATGGTGGAATGTTCAACAATGGTGGAAGGCAATTCAGGGGTGACTGTGGAGGAGAAAAGTGAGCAAGAACCTTAACCCCATGGCTTCACAAAACTTATTTATCATTATACATGTTTCTCATGGGGTTAAGGTTCAGGCTTAAAGGAGGAAAACAACGAGTTGGTGAAAGATGAAGCAATGTCAAGTTGAAGCCCTTAAGGCATGCAGAGAAACATTGAAGATGTGAAGAAAATGGACCTTGAGGAATGAGACAGACCATGGGTTTAAAACAAACAAGACTGCTGCCACCGACATGCCAAAGTGAAAATGGAAAAACAATGAAAGTTGCCTGAAGGCCAGGACCATGACAAGCCTTAAAGCAAGATGCCTTTTGCCCGCCAAGCTTTTAAGCTAAACTTGCATGGCTGTAAAAGTTCTGGTCTTTAGGCAGTAACGACCAGACAGTCATGTGGAACATACAAAATATTGTGAGTTAGTCTAATCCAATGCCCTGAAATGGTGCTCATGCCGAGCTATGAAAAGAATGTATGGACAAAAGTGAAAAATGGCATAACATAAGGTGGGGACAAAGGATTTGAATGAACTAATTAATGTGAATGATTAGTCATTCTTGGAGAAAATGGATGAATGAATGGATGATACATTGATTTTTTTTACTATTATCAAACCTCTTGAGACCACAGTGAGCCTTGAAGATGTTGTAGTCTTGCCAGCTTCATTCTCAGCCTCACAAACATATTCTCCTTGGTGCCTCTCCTTGACAACTTTGTTGATAACCAAAGTGTATGTGTCGTGGGCTGTAAAACACTTGAACTCTTTGCCAGATTTCACCAATTGCCCATTGAAAAACCAGTTTACTTTTGTAACATACTTAATGGTGGTGCTGAAGGTTACTTTACTATCTTCCTCGATGGATAAGTCTTCGAGGGAGGTTACTATTGCAGGGTATTCTCTCTGCTCTGACCTAGATATCGTGACCTCCTCTTTGAAGATCTCCTCCCTGTGCTCCTTCTGTATGCGTACATCCACCACCTGTTCGGTTGGAACATCAGTGGGAGGCAGGGCTGTGGTCAAAATAGCCGCTCCTACATCCATTTCACGGCTTTTCATTGTCACTGACCTCACCTCCTGCTTTGATACCTGCACCGACTGCTCAAAATCCATGTGAGCCTCAGTGGTAATTTTGATCTGGGATGAGATGGACTGTTCCATTTTAGCTGCCTTGGATTCCTGCATCAAAATCTTTTGCTCAGCTGCTGCACATTCAACTGCCATTTTTGACTCAGTCTTGAGTGCAGCAGCTTGAGATTTAACAGCAGAGAAATCCATTGCACTCTCTGTCACGCTCACTGTCTCTACCATGGATGACATAATTTGCTTAGAGCGGGCTGAGGTGACCTGCGCCCTCTGAGGTTTGTCCAGCTGCATAGTGCCTGGCTGTTCTGAAGTAAGAACTTGTGCTTCTTGGTACACTATGGAGTGGAAAGCTGCTTGGAGTTCAGTCCTGAGGTCAGCTGTCTGAGGGTAGTTACCCTCAAAAGCCAAAGTGATCTCCATAGGGGCACCTGTTGTTGTGATCAGGTATGTAAACATTGCTCGCTTGGGTTCTCTTTGAACCTTGACTTCCTGTACTTCTACAGCCTGTAACTTTCCTACAACATCAGCCAGTAATACTGGCTGGTCACTGGCCACAGCAGACTGAAGAGCATCTCTGAGCTGACGACGTATATTCAGACTGGATGGCTTTGGGATCTGAATGACAAACGTCATCTCTTTAGGAAGAGCTGTGCTGTCTTTTGATTCTGATGCCATAAGGGAGAGTTTCGGCTGTGTGGTGACGGCAACTTTAGTGGACTCAGATTTGGTAATTTCCTGGGAGAGTTCACCCATCAAAACACGCTTCTCGTCCATCACTATTGACTGCCTAACTGACTGACCTTCCTGAATCTGAACGGCAAAGTCCTGTTGTGCTGCCTCTAGGAGGGCACTACTCTCAGTTGAGATCTCCTTCTCCTCAATCTGGATGGGCTCAGTGGGAACTTTTGGCTCTACAACTGTCTGGCACATGAATTGCTCCACATCTGTAAGATTCTCAGTGTGTCCTGCATCTAAGGCTGGACTGTCTGCCACTGTGGTGACTTGCATCACATTCAAATGATCTTCTTTCTGCACAAGAGCTCGCTGCTGCTTGACATCAGTGGTTAACGGTGTTTCCTTTGGCAGCTGCATTGGCTGGAAGGAGAGCTGGAGGATGTTTTGAGGCCTTGGTTCAGTGCGAAGCTGAGACTGAATGCCAGTCACAGACAAATCCAGCTCTGTGTGATAATCTGCTGTTAGCTCTCTTCTCTCTTCCGTGGTGGCTGCATGACTCCTCGTCTTTGCTTTTTTCTGTGCCGCCACCTGCTGGTCAGGCTTCTCAATTATGAGAATACCCTCTTTGGGTAGAGCCTCCACAGGATGGGTTGTCTGTAGATGCAGCAGGGAAGGTTCCTCTTTCTGGGGTTGGATGGTCATGGTGCTAGCCTTGGATTCGAATTCAGACGTGTCCTCACAAACAACTGTCCTCTGCTCATCCTGGCTAACAGTGTGCAGCAAAGTGGGACTCTTCCTTGTTCCTGCCTGCTCTGGTGCCGGTTTCTCACATGTAAAGCTCTTCTCAGATGGAAGAAGGTCCTGCTCTGTGATAACCTGCAAGTGCAACAACTGCTCTCCCTCTACCTGTGACTGAATCGAAATAGCACTGTCCAGACTTTGCAACTGCTGACAGGGCTCAGCCTGCATTATTTGTTTCTCTTCAGCAGTAAGAGCTGCCTTAATTATTTTATCCTTACAGAGTTGGGCTGTTTCCTCAGTAGGTCTCTGCATGGAGAACATAGTCTCCTTGGAAAGTGTCTGTTTAGACTCGCTGACTGAGGCCAAGACAGGTCTGTGCTTTTCTTTCCCAATGGAAGACTTCATAGCAGAATCTGCTGTTGCAAGTTCAGTTGTGTGGCCTTCTGCAAGGACTCGATTCTCTGAGGACTGGGCTGAGTATAAAATCTTAACACCTTCCTTGACTTTATAACCTTTCTCATCCTGTGGTTTGGGGATGTCGTGAGATTGCTCTTTTAGGATGGACAATTGTGACTCAACTTGATGCCCACTGACTAGTTGTTTAGGTTCTGAAGTGGGCCTGACAGTAGCAGACTTCCTGTCAGCAAGAGGTCCTGTGCTAACAGTAGACAGTGGGGTGAGCTCCTCAGCAACAGCTGACATTACCTTTGACTTCTTTTCTCTAGCTAACTGAAGCTCAATAATCTCAGGGCTTTGAATGCGATCACAGTGCTGCTCTGTGAGGTCCTGACTCTCTTCGACAGATGTCGTAAATGCTGCCATGTGAAGCTGTTTTGCAGGAACAGCTGAAACCCGAGGTGGGTGTGTAGGAACCACAGACACCCTTTCCTCTATCTCATGAGACTGAAGCACTGCTGCTTGGTGGGTCAGCTGCTCGCGATGAATAGTGGCAGCAGAGATATCTAGTTCTCTAAGAGAACCAACTTGTTCACTGGGAATGATCTGCCGGTCTTCAGTGCCGATGGTGTAAACCATCTGATCGGGCCGAGCTCTGTCTTGTCCCGGGAGGCTGACCTGGTACAAGCGAGACTCTGTTGCCTGTTCTGTCATTGACACCTTATAGCCTTTCTTCTGAATCACTGTCAACTGTTCCTGTTTGCGAGAAACGGAGACTGATTCTTTAAACACAACAAGCTCAGCACTACAAGATGCCTCCCCAAGCTGGTTAGAGGCCTTGCATGTATACAGGCCACTGTCTTCCTGTTTGACGCTCTTAATGTTGATGTAGCCAGATCCGTCTGGGTTGGCTATAATAATACAGTTTCTACTGGGCTGGATTTGGAATGCCCCCTTAAACCACTTTACATCAGGGATTGGATCGCCACTTGCTTTGTAATTAAAAGAAACCTCTCCTCCTTCTGAGCACCTCACAGGTTGGATCTGAACTGTGAAAGAAGGAGGTTGACCTGTGACCTTAAACATCTTCTCAACCCATTTCTCTGCCTGGCTTACATCAGTCTTTTTAACTTCCAGGTATGTGGTGCATGTTGTCTTGCCAAATCTGTTTGTGGCAGTGCAAGAATATTCGCCTTCATACTCTGACGTAACCCGGGTGATTACTAATGTGTATTCCTCCTTTTCCTCTATCAGCTTGTATATAGAGGAGCTCTTAATCACTTTTCCGTTGTGAGACCATTGGACAGTCGGCTTTGGAAAGCCATATACTTTGACTGTAAACCTGGCTGTTTCACCAGTGGTTACAGCTGCTGGGGAGAGCTGGCTGAGGAAAACTGGCTTTTCTTTTTTCTTCTCTAAAGCAGAGGTGTAACGTTTAGACTCTGGCTTGAGTTCAAGTGTTTTTGTTTTCTGTGGTAACTGGACACCAGTGTAGTAGGATTCCTCTTGTTCTTCCACAGTGGTGATGGTGGTGCTACAACGTTCTGTCAGGAGATAATGAGCAAAACTGAAAACAATGTCCCCAACACAAAAGTCGATTATGATATTAATACTGTACTCATAAAAGCAAATGTCAAGGCTGTCCTTGACTACTAATTCTACATTGACTTATGGTCATATGATTTTAAAATGACTAAATAAGGCATTTTGACCAGTATATTTATCAGTTTTAATATTAACTTGAAATAGACCCAATACCCATTTGAATCTTGTCGAGCAGCAACTAATTAGCTTGCATTCATAGAGGTACATCTCAGAGATTTACATTGTTTTAAACACAATAAATGTAAAATTCAGAAGAAGCACAGGAAAATGTCATTGTTTGGTTTCTGTCCAAAATCAATGTTTTGGCAGTGGTATTAAAAGATTTGTAACCATAGGAAGACACAACACAACATGTGAAGTTTTTGACTTCTGAACTTTGCCTTTTGACTCTAGACTATTGGACCGATGAACAATTTCTTACCGATAATACCAATAACCATGTTGTTGTTTTTTAAAAACCACAGACCACATCTTGACATTGTAAAATATTTTATTGTATAAACTCTGAGACTAACCAACATGACGCCTGTACAAATAAACCATGATCTTCTATTTTTTAACCACATTTTTTTTATTTTATTGGTAAATTATTTTTATTCACTCCTAAAATTACACATATTTACAAGACATCAAAACTCAATTCAAAATGATAAAAAAAAACTTCACAGCTTTATCCATTTTCATTGTTAACAGTTTTATCATTTGTTACCAATCTTCTTACTCTATGAATTGTAAGCTTGTTTTTAAACCCTGAAAAATATCATTCACATGCCGCAAAACTCTCAAGAAGTCAAAATAAACTGCAACTGCAAAAATCTAATTCAGACTGGCTTTTGATATGATAAAAAATATTTTTTGAAATTTGAAAATTTTTACCTTTCAGAATTTTTAGGATGGTATTTTTTTTCAATTTATCAACAACTAAGAATAATCCTGTAAAATTTTAATATCTAATCAAAAAAATAAAATACTAAGTAATAAGTTAATTGGGCAATTTGTCAATGATAACATGAGTTATCATTGAGAAGTTTTCACTGCTGAAAATATATTATTTAGAAGTCTGAGCTTTTTGCTCAAACCAAAATAAAGAGGGATGACCGCATCAATCAACAATACTTCTCAATAATGCTATCCTTATTTATTGATTCCATGTCCCAGCCTTGATAAGTATAGGAAGTACATGAATTTAAAAAAATTCTATACATACTATGTCAGAGAAACATCTACCTCTCAGAGAAATCACCACTTTGGCTTTGCAGCTTCTTAAAAACACTAACTGTCACTAATCTAACAAAAATGTTTTACAATATCAATGATATGTATTTCTGTTAATGTTTCGTGTATATGATTTTTAGTAACTTCATATAACTATTCTAAGTTGTAATTGTATCCTTGTAATTGTGCAAACTGAAGTGAATCTTACAAAAAGACTGGTAATTTTTTTCTTTGAGCTGCTTAATTTTAGATACAGAACAATAAATGTAGTTTGTGATAGATGAGTTGGAAAGACATTGCTTCATAAACTTATCATTGAATTTCGCAGTTCCAGCAGCTCACTTTTAAACTCTTGCCTGATAACATAAGCAAACAAAACCAGACTCTTCTAGCAAAAATTTAAATAGAACAAGGTTTACACAACAAAAAATAAAGAAAAAGGAAGCAGACTGATCTGCTGATATTTTCCAGCTCTTAAAGACAATAACAAACATTTGCTCACTGTTTTTACCCACATGACAATGAGCTGGTTGCCCAAAGGTTATTTTTACTTTTTTTAAGTAAGAAAAGTTTATTTACTCACTTATTCTGTGTTATACCAATCCATCATTTGCTCTTCCGACAAGCATACCATGGGTTTGACAGCTGTATAAAAATAGAGCCTAATTTAATTTGAATGATTCAAGCCAAAAGAGTTAGCAACTTAGCCCCAATCTCCTAACAGCTGTATTTCACTAGTAACAATAAGGCACACATGCTTCAAGCTGTAAACAGGAATTAGAAACGTCTAACAAAAGGACCTAAAAAGTAAGTTTTTATTTGTGCAACCAGCCCCAGACCCTTCAACCTTTAAAATACCTTTAGCAGCGCAGTAGTTTCAATGCAACCACCTGTGTTTTGGATTATGCATTTATACTCGCCAGCATCACTTTGGATCGCATTTGTTATGAGCAGATTAAAATGGCCTGCAGTTTTCTCCTGAATAATACACCTGCTGTCTGTGACGCGGTCTCCATCTTTGTACCACTCAGCGGTTGGATTTGGTTTACCGCTTACAAGACACTGGAGAATAACCGGAGTCCCTACTGCTGCTGTAACATTCGTCAATGGAATAACACATTTAGGTGGCGTCTCAGTCACTTGGAACTGGAAGCTACATGTATCAGAGGACTTTCCTTTAAACTCTACCTTATCATCTTTTGCTGGGTCAGCAAATACATCAAAGTTAATGCTGACGTATTTCTCTCCCTGTTCGCTCATTTCGTTGTCGGTGTTGGCCACCAGCCTTACCGCCCGCTGAGACTCATCTGCCTCTTGCTCAAATTCAAACTCAAGCTCTATTTCCGACACCTCTTCTCCATCAAACGATGTGTTGCCAACCACCAAGTCAAACTTCTGCGGCTGGACTTTGGCACTTCCGAGAGAAACTGCAGTCAATTCTCTTCCTCTGGTTTTCCCAGAGAAAGCTTTAGCACTCAACACCACCAGTGAAGCCCTACACAAAGTCTCCCCAACTATGTTAATAGCTCTGCAGGTATACACTCCGCTATCCTGAGGTGTGACTTTACAGATTTTCAGGAAGTGGTTGTCACCGTCAGAGGAGTGTAAGAATTTTTTGTTATTGTGAGGAATTTTTTTGTCACTCTTGAACCAGGACACGATGGGAGATGGAATTCCCATCAGAGAACACTCAAACATGACCGTGGTACCTTCAGGGGTTTCCATGTCACAGATTGGATTGATGAACCTTGGAGGCATCTCCGTGACCTCAAAAGCTATTTTCAAATCATCATGCTCCTGGGTGACAAAGTCCACAGTACCCTCCTCATAAATACTTGGTAATACATCCAAAGATATGATCATGCTCTTATTGTCGGCTGAGTACTCAGGAATGGTGATGATCTTAACCTGTTTCTCAAATTCTTTCACCTCATTTTCATCCAATTCTACTTCGAGCAGAATCTCCTGAGGGGAGGGAGAGCGAGACGAGTCATCTTCCTCCACATCAAACTCCATCACATGCTGATGGGTGACAGCAGGTGGGGCAGGCATGAACCTTACTTCCTGCGATACAACTACCACTAAAGCAACACTCCTCGCTTCTCCAACATAGTTAACAGCTTCACAGATATACTCTCCCTGGTCAGCTTTAGTGACATTTTGGATTGTTAGTGAGATGCTATCACCATCTCTTGCCATTTTAACTCTGTTGTCTGCCACCAGTTCGGTTTTGTTGCAGAACCACTTCACCTCAGGAGAAGGTAGGCCAAACACTTCAGCGTAAAATGTGAGTGACTCATTTTCAAACACTCTTTTCTTAATGAGAGGTTTTAGGAAGGCAGGAGGGATTCCCTGCACTTTCTCCTGAAGAGTTGCCAGGCCTAAAGCCCCTTTCCCCTTCGTGAGGAATCTATTCTCATCCAGGTTTATTCCAGGAGGGGTTGTTTCTATGCTTTCATCAGCAGGAGATGTCAGAAACTGAACTGGTGAGAAGAACTTCTCATCGGAGTCTCCTGTTGAGGGTCTCTTATTTTCTACTGGGGAGAAGGGATATTCTTGAGGGGTCATAAACCCACCAGGTGTATCAGAACTGGGAGTGTGGAGGGACATAGGAGTCTTGGGAGTGTGGAAAGACTCTGCAGTTGGCTGCGAAACCTCAGTAGAAGAACCTGGGGTGTAGAACCTCTCAGCTACCTCAGCTATCTCTTCACTAACAGTGCTGCCAATCTCTATGGACATCTCAGACTCAGGGGACAGTGGCCTTCCCCAATCTGTTGGAGGGTTGTAGTAGTCATACACAGCACCAAAAGTGACCTCCTCTTCCTCCATGGAGCCAGATTTTGCTACTGCCCCCCCAGCTTCAGCTGCTGAGGCCTTGCCAAAGCAACCTCTGTCCTGTATAGATAAAACCTGGCTTTGAGGTCCCTCAGTAGCAACATCCTCAGGCAGTCCAAGAGGTTTAACTTTGCTGTCTACTTTTGGCTTGACAACAAGAGGTTCTGTCTTTAAAAGGACACCAGTGCTCTCAATTTCAGGCTCAACTATCTCACCAGCCATTTCTTCTGCTACTTCTATTACATCAGCATGAGAGTCAGGAATACTAAGGAAGACACCACTGTCAATTGAGGGCTCTGGGATAGAAATCTGGTTCTCACTGTCAAGTTCAGCATCCCCACTCACATGCTGTATTCTGGGCATAAAAACATATCCCTCTTCTTTCATATGTTTTGTCACTTTTGTCAACTCCTCAACAGCAGAAGCCTCCTCAGCATAACTCGGAACCTCCATACTGATAATATCAGCCTCACTGTGAGTAGAGGAAGACCTCTCAGCTGCACTTTGTCTCTCAGGTTTGAGAGATTCAGAAATTCTTTTAGGCTTAACAGATCCTTCAGCTGGGGCATAAGTTCTAACAGAGTGTTTAGCCGCAGCTACTTTTTCGGACTTGAAAGGAATAAAACTGCTAGTTCTGTCAAATGTATGCATAGTTTCCTCCCTCACCATCTCAACTTCACCAGCCCCCATTTGTTCAGGAATAGGAACAGGTTTCTGTGGCTTAGGCCTGACCAGCTCTGGAGACTCCTGCACTTCCTCTACAAACTGTTTAAGTGCATATTGGCTCTTTGATAAAGCTGCTCCCTCTTCAACATCACCAGATATCATATAAATATCACTGCCTTCTTCCAGAGTGGAAAGAGGCTGGAAGGGAACATTTGCATGCATGGTTTCAGGTTCAATTACTTGCTCCTGCTGGTCTAAGGAAATGGCCACTGCAGGTATAAACTCTTCAGGGAAAAGAGTTTTCTTTCCCTGGTCCTCTGGAGAGGTGGGCGCCGGTAATGCAACTGGTGACTCAGACTCAAAAGCCTGTTTGATTTGAGAAACTTTGATTACAGCGGCAGAAGATGGCAGACCGCAGCCTGATATCGTCTGAGGCTCTCTGGAGACACCAGATTTGGATCTTGGGGCTTTCATGGCCACCTCCAGTGGAGCCTCTGGACTCTGAGGTTTATCTTTGGTCTGAATGTTACTGTCCTCAGTGTGACTGATGTAAGCTTTGTGAAATACAACAGGTTTCTTGTCATCCTCAGCTAACTCAATAGGAGACTTATTCACTCTCCCAGATGGAGTAAAACTATCAACTTCCATAGCACTTCCACCATCGGAAAATTGCACAGGCTCTGCAACTTTCAATGATACAGCAGATATACTTGTAACATATCCAAGCTTATTTCTAGCAACACATTTGTACACTCCAGCATCACTATATTTCAAACTGTTGATATACAACCTGTACACTTTTTCATCTACCTCAGAGCTGTATTTTCCAGCCGTAGTCTCAAGGCAAATGTCATCATAATACCATGCCACATCTGGGGCAGGTTCGCCTGTGATTACACATTCTAACACAGCAGTTTTGCCCTCAGAACAATTGATATTCTTTAATTCTCTGACCACGTGTGGAGCTTCACCAACCACATCAAAGGAGAAAGTAAACTTGTGTTTGACAGGCTGAGATGTTCCCTCATCGCTTGGCAGATCGGTTTTCTCTGTAACACCCTGAGGTTTGTCCACACTGCTTTCCTCTAACATTCCAGGGACAGGAGTGGGAGCAGTTACTCTGATTTCCACAGGTGAGGAGCTGAAAGACTCATCAGAGGAGCGTCTGTGAATCACTGCTTGAGGCACCTGTAGAGTTGCCTTTCCTGAATCCATGTAGGTGTTAAGTTCCCGTTCAATTGCACTCTCCTGGTTTTCCTCAGCCTCCCTCTGCTCCTCTGTAATTAATACATCCTGTTTGACCCCAGTCTCTCTCACCACCTTTTTGTCAGAGATCTCGAGAGTGCCACTGCAGATTGATTTACCATGTTTATTGGTTATGACACAGTCATATGTCCCTTCATGGTCTGTTGTTGGATAGAAGACAGTGAGCTGTGATTTGTTAGATTTGGTTATAATATCATAGTCAGGGTTGTGGGCTAATGGGTGCCCATCTTTGAGCCAGGTGACTGTGGGCAGAGGGTCTCCTTGGAACTGGCAGGTAAACTCTGACATCTCACCAATCTTTACTTTAAGTGAAGATATTTCTTTCACAAATATTGGACGGGAGCCTCCGGGACTTGTATCATCAGCTTTTATGCTCTTAGACTCTAGCATTTGGTTATCTACCTCTTTTAAATTCGACTCCTTTCTGACTTTACTTTCATCCTTCTTCATAGCTCCAAGTTCAAGGCTTTCTGCACTACTTTCACCACCCTGTGTTGCCCTTGTTGAATCACCACTTCTTTCTCCCCTCCTCATACCTACAAAATCCTTCTGCTGTCTCCATTCACTGCTCTCTCTTGTAGTACCTATCTCCTCTCTCATCTTCCTCTCCTCTCTTACATCTGACTGGAACCGTTGGTTGCTGGACTTATCAACAGTCATTTCATAGTCCTCTCTGCTCCGCCTCCTTCCTGCTTCCATTCCCAGGTCTTCATGTGGACTTCGGCATGGGGAGCGTCTTCTGACTGAGGAAAATTCTCTTGAGGGCTGATGAGGACTCTCACCCCGAGGAGAGGCAAGTTCATATCCCTCGAAAGGCACACTGGTAAGTTGGGTAGGAGAGTATCTCTGTACTGGTGAAGCTTCCAGACCTGTTCTGTCTTTTACAGTAGAGCTAACATCATAAGAACTTTCAAAGGGCACACCCTTATGGTGTGGTAACCCAGCATGTGTAGGAGATTTCCTTACCAGGGAAGAAGAATCAGAAGGAGATGGCTTGTACCCAGCATCATGTTGAAGAGGTGAAAGTTTTTTTGTTGGTAAGGCTCTACCAGCATGAGTAGTGTATGGGGGTGGAAGGTCACTGGCAGTGGTTTCATGAGCAGTGCCACTGTGGGTTTGACTATTTATTGGTGGAACATGGGACTCAAATGGCAACCCAGATGCAGGTTGTTTGCCTTCATTGTCCAAAGCCCATTCAGTCTCCATTTCAGCTACCTCCTCTTGTTCAACAAAATCTTGTTGCCATTTTAGGATGCGCTGAGCGAGTGCTTCTTCCTCACTTACAAAGTACTCACTGTCCCTTTGCAACCTGGTCTCACGACCCTCTGTCGGCAAGTCCCCAGTAGGCGGCCAATGCAGGCTATCATCTTGCTGATCTTGGAAACTAGCTGGAACTGACTCGCTCGAAAGGAATTTCTCCTTGTCAGTTCTTCCAGGGGAAGTCTTCCTGCTGTGGACCACTTCAGGTTGCTGTGCAGAAACCGCTGCAACATTTGAGTAACCCTCCACCCAGTCAGACTCTGGCTTCACAGCTTGCTCTTGTTCCAACAGAACATCCTGTTGCCATTTCATTATACGCTGAGTCAAGGCCTCCTCTTCACTGACAAACTTCTCACTCTCATTCTTCAGCTCAGAAATGTTCTCCCTTGACAGCTGAAGCTCACGCTCTTCTCTTGTCTTCTCAAACAACATCTTTTCTGTTCTGGCATTTGTTCTAGATGTTGATTCAGCTTCCATTTCTTCTGCTCTACTTTTTAAAGTGGGTGATTTTTGTGCAACCATGACCATTGCACCAGTTTCTAACTCTCTCTGTTTGTCTCTCATCCTAGCTTTAAAGAGGGGGGCAGAGGTTTCTTCTTGTTCTACTCTACCTTTAAATTTAGGCGACTTAGGTGTTGACATGGCAACATTGTCAATAGTAGCTTTCTCCTCCATTACGTCCTGCTGGGTGTAAATGTGCTCCTTAGTCTCCATATACTGTGCCTCTGCCCGCATGGGCACATCACCTTCAGGGTGGGCTGTCTCCTCCTCTGACATTTGCATGCCTTTCTGCCATTTCCTGATCCGCAGGGCCAGGAGCTTTTCCTCACACTGCATCCTTTCAGCTTCAAGGCTCTTCTCATACTGAGCCCTCAAAGACTCCCCTTCACACTCCTCTGCATACTCCTCTGCATACTCCTCTGCATATGGGTCAGCTGTTTCTTTTGCTTTACGATCTGGTGTTGAAGCCTCACCAGGGAAACTCTCTTTGATAGATTTGACTTTCCTTGGCCTGGGTGATCCTTCGAGTCTGTCCTCAGACCTGGTTTTAGTTCTTGTTGAAAACTCTGCTTCCAATTCTGCTGCTCTAGTTTTTAATCTGGGGGACTGTTTTGCAAGCATGATCGGTGACTCAACTTCCATTTCCTCTAATCTGGCATCCGACGTGGCTGACTTTGTAAACAAGGAGGCAGACATTTCCACTTCTTCTCCTTTGGCTTTTATTTTAGGTGATCTGGGTGTCAACACAGTTGCTGTTTCAGGATCCACCATCCTTGCCTTCATTCTGGGTGATTTATAAAAAGAGGAGGGCATAGCCTCAGTTTCTAAAGGAGCCTTCTTCTGTACTACCTCCTGGTGGGTATAAATGTGCTCTGAAGGCTCCATATACTGCGTCTCTGCTGGCACTGGCAGATCAGTTTCAGGATGAAATGTCTCCTCTTCAGACATCCTACTCCCTTGCTGCCATTTCCTGATCCGCAGGGCAAGGAGTTTTTCCTCACACTCCATCCGATCAGCTTCCAGGCTCTGTTTATACTGAGCCCTCAAAGACTCTCCAGCAGAGTTATCTTCATATAGCTTTGCTGTCTCTGTTGTTGCTGTCTCTCCCGATGTCAATACTTCACTGAGGAACTTGTCTCTGGCCGGTTCAGGCCTTGGTGTCTCCATGAGGGTTGCCTTCTTGAGAGATGGTGCAATACCAACAGCTTCCCTGCCTTCAGTGTATGTTGTACTTTCTGGGTATGATAATGTTTCAGAGTATGAAGCCCCAGGGTGGTGTAGCTGGAGCTCAAGCTTTGTAGCCTCCACCTTTTGGTCAGCAACTGCACTGTGTTGATCACTTACCATCTGCTTGACTCTAAAAGCTGCCTGAGATTCAACAAAACTCTCAGCTTCTTTTTCCTCCACAGTCCCTGAATATTTTACAGCTGATTTTCTTTCTGTCTCCGTCACCAGTGTATCAACCAACTCACCTCTCATGATCTGAATGGCCCTGGTTCTGGACTGAGGCTCAAATGAATGCCTCGCATGAGGCCGAGAGGTTTCCTTGCTGGAGGATTTCCCTTGAAACTCCCTATGGCTCTCCCCCAAATCGAAGGGTCGACTGAAATGCTGGACATCAGGCAAAGAGGCAGGCTTGACCCTGAGCTTTTCTACATAATCTGCATAGCTCGACTCGCTAGCAACTGATTCCAAGTCAAACTCAGAGGAGGACATGGTAGACACAGATAACCTCTTCTTCTGTTTGACAGCTTTTTGGAGTGTGGTTAGCTTCGTTCTTACCTCATTGTGAAGGCTCTCAGTGTCACTAAACCTTTCGCTGTATCTGTCACTGCATCTGTCACTAAACTTGTCACTGAACCTGGCACCGGTGCGCCGGTCACAGTAGATATCACTAAATCTGTCGTTGAAGCGCTCAGACCTGTCAAACATGGGGGGAGGAGATGGGGCCCGCTCCGAGGCAGTCTCCAAACGTTTGGACTCTTTTTCTGACTCTATTTCTTTTAAATTGGAACTGGACTTGAAGTACACGGTACGCACAAGAGCATTCTTAGATCGAGATCTTCCCTTATGGACTTTTGACATCTTGTCAAAGGGAGACCCTACACACCTGAGGTCAACCCTAAACTTCCTCTCTTTTCTCTGCTCTGCCATGGTGTCTATGCTTTCGTGGGCTTTAGCAGAGCGTCTAACAAAGCCCAGGTAGTTAGCAGACTGCTCTTCCCTCATTGACACCAAAAGTGATGCTGTGGACTCGGCAGAACCCTCTGTGTTTATTGCCATTACCTTGTAACTGCCCGAGTCCTTGTCTTTGATACAATCGATAACCAGACTGGTGGTGTGCATGTGCATTCTGCTTTCAGAACAGATTTTACGTCTATGCTCTTTTGGAATAGATCTATTATTATGAAACCAGAGGATAGTTGGTGGAGGGCAGGCAACCAGTTTACATTTTAACTCCACTGGTTCTCCTTCCACAACTGATTGAAATTTGAGTTTCTTGGTAAAAGAAGGTTTCATGTTCTCCGTCCATGAGGTGATGGAGGAAGTTCTGCTGGAGCAGCGGTTGGCCGACACCAGGCCGTGATCTATGAAGTCCTCAGTGTCGGAGAAGGCTCCTCGCAGCTGTCGAGTGGTGGTGAGTTCTGTGCTGCTGTGCGGTGCTCCCTCTTTGCTTTCATGATAAAACAGCTCTGGAAAAAAAATCAGACAACTGTCAGAACAGCCTAGCTTCCAGGGGTAAAAAAGAGAGAAAAGGATTTGAATGAATCATAAATGGAAATATTAATTGCATGCTGGGAGTCACAATGCCATAAGAAATAATTTCACTCACCATATTTGTTCGAATAAACGCAAGACTTGATTCTTTTTATAAGAAACCTGCAGGAAGTTTTGATCCTTCGTCTGTGGAAATTTCTTCAAAACATAAATTATTTTATTATTAAAAAGGCATAATTCCAAGATGGGCCGCTAACATTCGGTTGTTTTAATTTATGAAAATTGCTTTGACTTCGTTTTAAAATATTCCTTACCTGACTTGCAGACAGGAGAATAAACGCCCTTTCTAATCCTTAAACTTATAAATAAGTGATGCACAAATATCAATGAGAAACAAAGCTCTCCGAAACATATCTTATAGTCCGAAAGTTAAACAAATCAAGCTGTATAATTGGGTGAGAAGGCGTTTATTCGAACTAATATAGTTTACTGGTGTTATTTAGAATGCAAACCACAGGAATCACATCCCAACTATCTGCAAGCCAGGCTAAGAAATATTTTGCAGGAGGAAGGTATCAGTTCCCGATGCAGTGAATCTTCATATCTTTTAAAGGGCATTTAAAGTCTGGAAACTTTAAAAGATACACATCCTGAGCCTTTTCTTGGAAAAGATCAGAGGAACCTTCATGCCAAAACGCAACGACTTTTGGATGCAAATTGAAAGTTCAAAAACTGGTACAAGCAAGTTCTACCATTGCTCGCCTGGAGAAAACCATGAAATGTCATCAGAAAAAGAGCAGGTAGAATTATATAGACAACAAGAATTCACCATCAAGATACATAGAGACACATAAAGATCACATGCAACTGTGGAAGTTCAAAGATCACTTAAAAGAGACAGTTCAACACAATGTCATATTACTAACTTTAAAAGCAGTCTGTGAATGCAGGCCAGCTATAATCCAAATGATCCACAACACATGCACCCACACGTCTGTGTTTTAACTTTCTCAACACTTTGTCTTCACTGAGCCAGAGCTTGGATCAAAGCAACCTGCAGACAGACTGCTTCTCATGTGAAAAAAGTAAAACAGCAACTCGTTTAGCTGTCCCTTTCTGCTGTTGTGCTTCCCACAAGAGGAAATACTGTTCGTGTGTGGATATGTGATGGACAGAAATCTGACGTGGTCTTACCTTTGACTTCTTGCTCAATCTTGGCTTCAATCTGCTCCCTCACATGAGCCACTGTGAAGCAGAGAGATGAAATTAATTAACATAAAGAGGAATTTTCCACCTGGACTTTGTGGTGAGGAACAAAACAATTCACACATCTGTAAGAAACACAGTGACGAAGGAAAGAACAAACGAGAGGAACCCACAGGTTCAGACAAAGGGGGGTTTGAGTTTCCTGGAGGATGGAGGCACAACACGGAGGTTTATCATGTGAGTTTCATGCATTTTGCAGAGTTTTCCTGTGCAGGAGAGGAGGGTGAGGACGGAGAGGATGAAGGAGGGTGGAGGAATGGGTTTGATCCTGTGGGGGTGAGGGTGAGGATTCAAACAAACTGGTGGAAAATAACAAGATGGTCCGACGTTCTGAAAGCGTGAGGTTAGTCAGGTCCAGAGGAAGCACGAGGGATGTCCCAGTTATCAGCACAGAGGTAGTCTGAGTTCAGAGTTCAGTGACGCCCCCTTGTGGTTGTGGCCAAAAGTTAACGTTGGGGTTAAGATATCTCTTATTTAATTATTGAACTGTGCATGTTACACGTTATGTTGTTGTCTACGGTAACTCTCCCAGTATTCCATCCCTCAGCGTGTACTTTGGTTGGGATATAGACATGCACCTGCTGGCATCTTAATTTAACGAAGCTTTGCTGGTTGAATAAAAGTTTAAAAAAAACTTTATTTCTTTCTTTCGGGACATCCCGGGAGGTCTCTGCTCGGATAAGATGAGGGGTATTGAGGAGGTGAATTAATCTTGCAGGAGGAGAGACAGGTGTGTTTTAGAGGTATTTTTAGGTTTCACAGGAAGTCTGGCTGCAGCCGACGGATCCAGACGTTACCTTCTTCTTCTTTGGTTATGGTCAGAGTGGCAGAACAAGCGGCCTCTCCGGCGTTATTGGCCGCTCTGCAGGTGTACTGCCCCGCATGCTCAGAGAAAGCATCGACGATGATGAGCATGGCGGTGTTGGACACGTCATCGAAGTGAAACACAACGTTCTTGGTGGGCTGGACCGGCTGCCGGTTGTGGAACCAGCTGATCTCCGGCTTCGGCATGCCGGACACACACGCATGGAAGCGCGCCACCTCCCCATGTGGCACCGAGCAGCTCGTGATTGGATGGATGAAAACTGGCTTTTGACCAATGGAAGGTTTCTTTATGCTGGTGGTGCTGGTGGAGACGTGCCACTGAGACTCAGCACGACTGTCCACTGTTTGTTTTTGCCCTGAAAGGAAGCGTTTCATTGACTTTAGGAGCATTATTTGGTTTGTACTCATCCCAGTCAGCACAGTTTGGTGATTTTTAGGTTGAAAGAGGAAACAGCTTTTTATCAATCTGCACCCCAGAAACAGTCCTCAACAGGTAAATGACCTCATCAATCAGTCTCTGAAGGAGGGGCTTCAGAGACGGGGAGGGAGTCCAAGGCTTCAAATAATCAAAACACATACTTAGTCATTTTACAAAGATGCTCTGATTCTTTAAAACTGTTTATGTAAAGCCGTCCCTGATTGGTTCCCTCGGGCTTGAGGACTCGTACCAACTGTAACTTGCCGGATGTTTATATCACGTTTACTTATCATTAAAAGATGAATGAATGAAAGTTACCACACGCGTGTTGGGGTGTGATGTGTTAAAAAGAAACAGCTCCACGTGTGCATCACATAAAAGCATTTATTTGAAATTAGCTGCTTTTCATTTGAACCCTGGATATTCTCCTGAGCTGTCCGTAGCACAGGACAGGTTCACCTGCTGGAAATCCTCCAGGCGAGGCGTGACTGAGCAGGACGACTACTGGTGACTGTTTTTGTCTCGATATTAATAAAACATTTATTTGGACATATTCACAGAATCAGCGACATGGAGGAGAACAATGAAGATTGTGAAGCAGCTGAACTCTTAAAAGACTTTGTACTGAGACAGGTCAAAGCTTGTTCAATGGCGATTCAGCTGATTCAGGTAAAGTCTGGATACCTGTTCAGTGGGTTTAAACAGAAACCAACTTACCGTCCAGTGTGAGAGTGGCAGAGCAGGAAGCGGTCCCGGCATTGTTGGTGGCCACGCAGGTGTACTCGCCCTCGTCCTCGGGGTAAACTCTGGAGATCTCCAGCTGGCAGCTGTCGTCAAACTGAGACATCCTGAAGAAGTCCGACTGCTTGATCTCCTTCTCTTTGTGGAACCAGCTGATCTTCACATCTGGACAGCGGACGAGGAGAGGAACCAGTTAGTGCTGGTTTTTAGTTATTCAGCTGCTAAAGGCTTGAATATGATCAGAGGCTAGTCTCTAACTGTAGCGCCAAAGCCTGCAGTTCCTCTGGTGTCCACTTGAGGCTGTCTCCAGCAGTGAGTCAGTCCCCATAGAGCCCCATGTTAAACTTTACAGCAGAAATAAACATGTTTACAGCCTGGTACAAAAAACAGTTTGGGTCTCTATAGCTCATTTCTCTCTTCATGACAACTGTACGGGGAGAATCTTTATACAGCTCACCTGTTTACATTATATTAAGGCTTAAAGTGATGCAGCTTTAGGGGCGTGGCCTCTTTGAGTGACAGCTGGGAGCTGCTAGCTGTCTGCTAGGTGTCCCCTCAGCTAACTCAGTCACTGAACGTAACCTCTGGGCCGTGTTTGTGCTGTTGGAGCCTTTTGGAGATTTGTTCATGTAAATATCAGACAGATAATCTGTGTGTGCGCTTTATTGGACGAACAGACCGTCCAACACGTCTCACACACTGTTTTATTTTTGTGTTAGCACTGATTAGCAGCTATCTGTGTCTGTCATATCCTGTAGAAAAAGATGGCCGACATGACAGCTCGCTAAAGTGAAGCCAAAGCCTCTCTGTCGCCCCCTGCTGACTGGCTGCAGTATAGCTCATAAAGCCCACCTCCTCCATGTTAACAGATGGGACATGAGTCAAACTATAAAATCTTTTTCCCCAACATGGTTTCTGTCATTATAGTTAGTTCTTATCCTGCTGATTTATGTCACAGTGTTCATTTTTCTGACAAGTTCACTTTTAATTAGTTATTTGATGGTGTAAAAAGGGGGTGTGGCCTCATGATTGACAGCTCTGCTGACAAATCGGGCTCCTGCAGCCGATCTGTTCCAGATTAGCAGAGTCATTGGTGTCTGTGCTCACCTGGCTTGTTAGCTCATACACTCAATACTTTATTTTGTATTTATTTGCTAACCCCTCGTTCCACTGATGCTCCACCTTCTCTTCCAACTAAGATAAAAAAAACACGACGTTTCAAGAAGGAAGCAAACCAAAGAGTGGCATCGCGGCAGCTACGTCCACTATTTAAACACTGCGTGAAAGTCGTATCATGAAATAGTTCAGTGTTCTTACCGTCTCCGCGGACTCTGCACTGGAAGCGAGCCGGTTCTCCCTCGCGGGCGGAGGTGCTGCTGATTGGTGAGATGACAACAGGGGGAGCGACGGTGGCAGCCGAGTCTGGAGACACCACCTCTGACACTAAAACACATGAAACACACCTGTCTCTCTCTCTCGTGTCCTTGTGTTGATTTGTACTCTGTAAATGTTCGCGTCTGTAACGTCCTGTCTTACCCTCCACGTTCAGCGTGGCGGTGCTGGTGGCAGTGCCGTACTCGTTCTTGGCCTCGCAGTTGTAGACGGCGGCGTCCTCGGGGAACACCTCGATCAGCAGCAGCGAGTGCTCGTTGCGGTCGTGAAGGAACTTGCACTTGAAGCCCGGAGACAGAGCCTGGGAGTTTTTGTACCAGAAGACCTGAGGCTGAGGAACTCCGCTCACTGTCACCGAGAAGCGAGCGGGTTTACCCGCCTCCACCGACTGGGGCTCCATGTGACGGAGGATCTGAGGAGGCTCCGGGACTGAAGGGAGGAGAGGGGACAGATGTTACCACGCTCTTTAGGATTTCAAAGTAAAAGTAGTTTTTCGATAAATGAGGGATGACCGGCGAACTTTTAACTGTACGAACACATTCTACTCTTTCATTATCCTTCTACAGAACCTTTGAAGGTCTGTGGGACGGCATGAGAGCCGACTGAAGGGAAGTGGTGATGCGTTCAGGATACAACAGGTGTGTTTGTGTCAGCACCATCCTGCCTCCATGACAAATAAAACATGTTCCTCCTGCTGGACTCACGGTTGACTCGGAGGTGCATGGTGCTCCTGTTCTTGCCGGCGATGAAGGTGTACTCCCCGGCGTCGCTCCTGTAGGTCTCGGAGATGGTGAGGCGGTGCATCTTCCTGATGGTGACGTAGTTGAACCTCTCCTCCATCGAGAACTGGATCTCCACCCCGTTCCTCAGCCAGCGACCCTCCACGTCGTCCTCGTTCACCTCGAACTCGAACGTCGCTCTGTGTCGCTCCAGAACCTGAGGGAGGGGTCAGGGGTCAGATGAATGATTTAACTCAGTGTGAACTTTCTGCATGTTTGTGGTTTGTAAATCTTTAAAGTAGATAAATGTCATTAAGGTAACTGTGGTCTCACCGTGATCTCCCTCTCTGCAGGTTCAGAGATGCGGATGTCTCGACCCTCCACGGTCAGCTGGGCCTTGGAGACGCTGGATCCGGCCACCACCGAGTACTCTCCAGCATCGGACATCCGAACCGTCTGGATCATCAGGCGGTGAACGTACTTCTCTGCTGTCACCATGTACCTGAACACACCGCAGGACAAACCACTTTTAACTCATAGTTAACATTTTAAATGCTTCTGCTTATGTTAATTATTCACAGAGACCTACCTGTCCTGCGTCATGTCCAGCTCCTGTCCGTCCTTCATCCACATCACCTGGATGTTGGGCTCAGACACCTCACACTCAAAGATCGCCTTCTTCTTCTCCGTGATCTTTATGTCCTTGATTTTCTTTGTGAATTCAATCAAACGAGCTGAAAACAAATTCAAACAGTTTCAGGGATTTTTCCAGAGAGCCATCTGCAGTTTCTGTTCACACTGAACGCTGTGAAAGTATTGAGAAGAGTCACCTGATCTAATTTACCTGATGTTAATATGTACTGTTTATTTATGAGGTGCACAGCAGAGAAAAACTTCCCTCTGTTTCATAAGACAGCTGCAAGTTGGACCGCATGCGGGAGTTTACTTGCAATTTATGAAGGACTTCCCAGCATGCATTAGGTTAAAGAGTCCCCTTAGTTCCTGTTGTTTTAGAGAAACAATGTGGGTGCAAACTTGCTGTGTGTCTAAGACATTAGAATAAGTGGAGCTTCTTTCTTTCAGCCTCAGTAAAGAACTTCAGTAAAAGTAGAGACGTGTGTTAACTTTTTGCATTCAAAAGTACAAAGAAAGTTAAGCATCAAAATAAGTTTAGATAATGCAGAAAAAAGATGTTTTATATGACTGGAACATAATATTAATGTATTCATGTGTTCATCCACTTGCTGTTGCAGCTGGTACAGTGAGCATGTTTAAAAATACTTTGTTTACTGCAGGTTGTTTAATCTGTAATGTTGCTAAATATTTAAGTGCATCAAAATCAGTAAAGTTCAGTAAAAAGGAAAATATCTGCCTTCAAACTGTGCTGGAAAATAATCTCAGGTACAGAACAGGTAACTGAGTTGGACTTGATTTCAGTGTTGTAGTAAATTCAACAGCAGTCATCTTTAAGTGTTCACGTCCTGAGCCGTGTAAGCAGCCCGCACACAGTAAAGGTGTACATCACCACGTTACCTTCCACAAACAGGTTGGCGCTGGTGGCAGCGGAGCCGGCCACGAACTGGTACTCTCCTCCGTCTCCGAAGTGAACGTTCCGGATGGTGAGCGAGTGCGTGAGCTGCCGGCTGCGGACCTGACACCTCTCCGACGACTTCACCTCCACGCCGTTCTTCAGCCACTTGTAGGTGATGCCCTCGTAGTTGACGGTGACCTCGAAGGTGATGGTGTCTCTCTCCTGAGCGTTCAGGTCCTTCAGCATGGACGTGATCAGGACGGCTGCAGACGAGAGGAAAGGTCAGGTGAGCTACAAAAACACTTCTCACAACATTTGGTGCCCTGACGGAAGGATAACGTTTCACCACAACTTCAAACTGAGAATGAAAGGATCGTCTTACATCCACATGATGACGTAGTTTAATGGAATCTAAAGGAGGTTCTGGCTGTTTTGTTGTCTAGCTTTATTTTAACTGAAGAATGTTTTAGTCAATATCTACTCATAAAAATCATATTTGTATTTTAAAACCTGCGACTTAATGAGAAAAAGGTACAAACAGAGTGAATGTCTCTCTCAGTAGATGTGTTAATCCTGCGGCTGTGAAACAGGCTGTAATGGCTGCAACATAATCCTTGATGGGTCAAAGGTCGTCCTCTAAAAGTTCTTGTTGTTTCCACTGACAGGCTCAGGTTGTTATTCTAAGTGTGTGACAACATGACAGAAAGGATCCCTACAGAGATAGACCTTTTTGTTACAGAGGAAGATAATTGTTTTAACCACAAACAGACGTTACATCGCTCTCTGCAAACACACCAGACTCCATTCAGAAAAACACTGATTTTAGTTTGCAGTTGTTTGTTTGTGTTATTGTTTGACTTCTGTGTTTAAAAAGTCAATTTCATATTTTACACAAGAGCAGTAAGGCTTTCAGCTCTGTGTGCAAAAATACTAAACATGTTTAAATTCAATAAAAATGTAAAAAAAATAATAAATCTGAAACTTTTTTCTCTACAAACGTTTGTTTTTCATTTCTATGAATTGTTGTCTTGTTCCTCCGTGTAAACTGGCCACATGGGAAACTCATCCAAACATTCGGTAGGATTTCAGCATGTTTGCAAAAATTAAACACTTTGAGACACATCTCTCAGGGTTAGATTGTTTTTATTTAGTTAGTGATTTAAACGTCATCTTACGGCTAACGGTTAGCGTGGCAGAGACTCTGTCGTTCCCGCAGATGAAGGTGTACTCTGCAGAGTCGTTCCTGCTGGTGTTCATGATCTTCAGCTGGTGCAGTTTGCCCTGAACCACGATCCTGAACTTCTCGCTCATCTCGATCTCCACGCCGTCTTTCAGCCAGGTGGACGGGACGTTGAAGTGGGACACTTCACACTCGAACGTGGCCACCTGAGTCTCTGGGACCTCCACGCTCTTCAGGGGTTTGGTGACGCGCAGAGCTGCAGAGAGAAAGAGGAGGAACGTAATTAAAATGTATTCTGCCAGCGGAGCTCTGGTCTTCATGTAATAAAAAGTTCTTATTCGAATCATTGCTATCATGTATTCACAAATTTATTGTGATCAGTTTTAAGAAAAAGTCTTGAAAAGTAACGAGGAAAATAAATATTTGTTTTCAAAAATACTTTTATTTTTAAATATATTTATTATCTATAAAGAAATGACGCAAACTGTCGATTAAAAAAGATTTCAAGAATATGAAGAAAAAACGTTTTTTCTCAAATACTTCAGACTGACATTTAGTAAATGTTCTTATTATAATTATTCTGATGTCTCCGTTACGTACCCTCCACAGTGAGCGCAGCGCTGCACTGCAGGTGTCCGACCACGGCGCTGTACTCTCCTGCGTTGCTGCTGTCGACGTTCTGCAGGATCAGTTTGTGAGCTTTCCGCTCGGACAGAATCTTACACTTCTCGCTCGACTTCAGCTCCACGCCGTTAAACATCCACCTGACGGGGATGTCGTCATGTGACAGGCTCATCTCGAAGGAGGCGGTGCCGTCCAGCAGTGATGTCACGTCCTTTATCTTCTTCACGATTTTGATCGCTGCGGAAACAAGAGGCAGATCAAAACGATTAAACTCTAACTCTAACTAATTTCACCTTTGCTTAAAACTGGACATCAGTGACACTCACTCTCTACGTTGAGCCGGGCGTTGGCCGACAGCTTTCCCAGTTTGAAGGAATAAACGGACTCGTCCTGTGTGTTACAGTTCTTGACCTTCAGCGTGTGGACCATGCCCTCGGAGGTGATCTCGTACTTGTCGCTGTTCTGCAGCTCCACGCCGTTCTTGATCCACTGGGATCCTTTCACGTCGGTGTGGGTGAGCTCCAGCGTGAACACCGCCTCCTGGGTCTCTGTCACAGTCTGGTTCCTCAGGGTTTTCTTGATCTTCACGGCTGCACATGGAAACACAGGACTCAACACTCAACAGGAATCAACATGCATATTCACAGCTTGAAAATCGGACCAGTTACTGTCACTGTCATGATTCAGTACACTTCGACTAGAGTTCATTTGTTTATATGAAGCAAGAACCTGTAAAAGCTTTAGTTTAGTTTAGAGTGTTTAGAGTCTGCTGCTTTTAAATCAAGTGTGTTGACTCGTGCTGTCTCATGTTTTTGTCACTCAGCCTCATGTGAACCACACCGCCCACATATCTTCTTTCTATCAAACACTGAGTGTGTGTTGGGGAGCAGGTACGTACCCTCGACCCTGAGGTTGGCAGTGGTTTTGGAGTTGGCCACCTGGTAGCTGTACTCTCCGACATCCTGAGGTCTGGTGATGACGATGACGAGGCGTCTGACGGCTCCGTTCACCTCGCTCACCACGTTCTCATTGAAGTCCACAGCCTGACCCTCCTTCAGCCACCTGCCCTCAGCGTTGGCATTGGCGACCTCACACTCGAGCTCGGCTGTCTGAGACTCCGCCACGGTCACGTCCTGGAGGGGGCGTGTGATGGCTCCACCTGGTGGCACCACAAGGAGACACTTTGTGTAAGTATTCTGGTGCAACAGAGCAGCTCAGTCTCTGTAAGATAGTTCATCAGCTCAAAGTTCTGTGGTAGAGCTCATACGTACCAGAGACGGTGAGCTTGGCGCTGGATGTCTTCTCACCAGCGTGGAACATGTACTGGCCCTCCTCGTCCTTCATGGCGTCGATGACAGTCAGGGAGTGGGCCTTGCCCTTGGACTCCATCTTGTGTTTGGGTCCAGGCTTGAGCTGCTGGTTCCTGAATGTCCAGACTGGGTCGATCCCGGGATGAGACACTTCCACGTTAAAGGTGACGTTCTGGGACTCTGAGCACACTTTGTCCTCCATATGCTTCACAATGTGTACCTCTGCAAAAACACAAACATGGTCAGAACACAGAGCTAGAACTGGGATCTGAAAACAGGATCATGGGAAAAAAACATCCGCCTTACTTTCCACACTGAGGCTGCAGCTGGTGTCGACCTTGCCGACCACCAGTTTGTAGCGTCCTTCATCAGAGGCGAAGGTCCTGCTGAAGACCAGACGCTGCTTGGCTCCCTTTGCCACCATCTGGATTCTGTCACTGGGCACGAGCAGTTTGTCGTTGTGGTACCATTTCACTGAGCTGATGTCCTGAGCAGAGATCTTGGCCTCCAGAACAGCCTTTGTTCCCTCGACGGAGGACACATCCTTCAGTGGCACCACAATGTCAATAGCTGTAAGAAAAGACAGCAAATGATGATCACAGACGTCAGGGATCCGTGTGTTCGAGTGATGTTCAGAGCTGGTTAGAAACTTACTTTGAACACTGAGTTTGCCTGAGGTGGAGATGTCCTGGGCAGGAACCACGAAAGAGTAGGAAGCAGCATCTTCCCTGCTGACGTTCTCCACCAGCAGCTTGTGAACAAGTTTGTCGATAACGATGTGCACACGGTCCGAGGCAGAGATGGCCTGGCCGTTTTTCATCCAGGTTCCCTCAACGTTCTCCTGGGAGAACCTGACCTCCAGCTGAGCAATGTCTCCCTCGCACACTGTGAGGTCGGTCAAGGGCTGCATCAGGGTCACGGGGCGCACTGCAGAGAAAACCCCATTATCACCACATTATAATACAGCAAGCAATGACCGATACAAAACAGACTGATGTGACTGATATGAGGTGCTTACGTTTCATCTTCAGCGAGGCGCTGGTCTTCAGATCTCCACAGACAAACACATATTTTCCCTGGTCTCCTTTCCTGACATCCTTGATGGACAGGGTGTGTCTTCCACGGCGGGAGGACATGACGTATTTGCTGCTGGGAGAAAGCTCCTTGTCTCCGAAGAACCAGCTGCCCTCAACATCTTCACGGGACAGCTCAACCTCAAACTCTCCAGCGTAGGTCTCTGGCACTTCGATGTTCTCCATGTGTTTTATAAGCTCGAGGGCAGCACCTGGACACAGAGCAATGTGAACAATCTGAAGATACATCCCAATTACACTGAAACAGATGGAAATATTCTAGGTACAATAATTACCTTCGACGTGGAGCCGTGCGCTCGTCCTGATGGTCTCATCCTCTATAACTTCACAAGTGTATTCGGCATCGTCCTTCATTTCAATGATAAGCACGGACAGGAAATGCACCTTTCTGTCAGAGTGCATTCTGTATTTGTCTCCAGAGAAGATCTCCATGTTGTTCTTGAGCCACTTCACTTTCACGAATGGTTCGTTGGTTTCACACTCAAAAGTCACCATGGTGTCCTTCTCGTTGGCACTAACGTCCTCCAGGTATTGGGTAAAGTTAATTGCTGCCTTGGCTGAAACAAGAAAACACCAAGTGAGACTTTTAAACACACGAGGACACAGACAGTGAGCATTCTGCTGGAGAGAAAGCGGCCTTACCTTGCACAAGCAGGAAGGCATGGCTTGAGGCCTCCCCAGCGACATTCATGGCTTTCACCATGATGCTGGCAGAATCCTCCACTGTGACATCTCTGATCATCAGCTCACACACATGATCCTCAGGCCAGTACCAGTAAATACGGTCAGACTTCTCCACCAGAATGCCGTTCTTGAACCACTGGCACTCAGGTTCTGGTCGGCCGACCACTCTGACATGGAAACGAACCTCATCCATTGGAGCTACTGTCTTGCTGGTAATGCGCTCCAGAATCTTGGGTGCTTCCATGCTGGGGGACAGCTGGACCCTCTCTGGTTTGATGGTGGGGATGGTGACTTTGCCCTGTTCCTCCAGCCTCTTCCTCTCAGCTTCTTCTTTCTCTTTCAAGTGATGAAGCAGGTCCTCCTTCGTCTTCTTCAGTAGATCTTCATAGGAGTCGTCCCTCTTGCGTGACTTGAACTCCACAGCAGAGATGGACTCGTAGAAACCTTCCTCTGTCCTACGCTTGAACTTGCTCTTCAGTTCATCCGACTCCTCGGAGGTTTTCTCGTGAACAATTCTCTGTGCCTTGCGCAGCTTAACTACTTCCCTGTCCTGTGCGGCTTCACCAGGGCGCTCAACCTTCACTACATCAAATCCGATCCTCCCAGGTTCATGTGCAGCCTCTGCAGCCTTCGAGTCTGGAGCGCGACGCAGAACGGATCTAAAGTCCTCCTTCTGCTGGATCTCGAGTTTCACAGTGTGCTCAGTCGTGCCAAGAGGATTGTCTGCAACTACCCTGACCTCTCCTGAGTCGTAAGACTTGATGTCGACAATCTCCAAGTAGTAAATACCATCATAACGAAGTCTGTATCTCTTGCTTTTGCGGATAAGTTGTCCGTTGAGGTACCAGTTAACCTTGGGGGCTGGATAACCCGTCACTCTGCAGCGGAATCTTGCAATGTCGCCTTCCAGCACTCTGGCTGGTTCGGGAAGAAGGACTATATCGGGTTTGGTCTTTTCATATTCCTCGTCAGCGCTGACTCCGGCAGGGCCACCCTCGTGAGCCATGCGCTCAATTTCATCCATTCTGTGAGGGGCCTTCCTGCCTTCAGGAAGCTGGGACTCCTCTACAAGGCCCTTCTCATCCTTGACAATCAGGGTGGCAGAGGTCTGGTCTGCTCCAAACTTGTTTGAGGCTCTGCAGGTGATGACACCGCTGTCTCTAGCATAAGCAACTTCATAGTCAAGACTGCAGTAACCAAATTCATTGACCATGCGCAGTCTGTTCGCGGCTGCCAGGGGTTTGCCATCATGCAGCCATTCCACCACCATGGTGGGGTCACCAATAGGAGTCAGTCTGCACTCAAAGTGAGCTGGACCAAAGCGCTTCATTCTGATAGAGGTCAGCTTCTTCTTGAACATTGGTTTCTGCTGCTTCTCTTTGTCATACAGGTCGCCCTCCTCCCACTGCTCTTGACCATAGCGCATATGGAGGGGCTCCAGCTCTGGAGCAGCGATCTCCTTGGCCTTGTAGGTTCCTTTGGTTATAATAAGCTTCCTCTCAGCTTGAGGAGCATGGAAGTCCACCTCAACATTGACTCTGCAGCGAGTGGTGTCTCTGCCAGCCTTGTTGATGGCTGTAGCAGTGTACCAGGCACTGTCTGTGCCTGAAGCAGTTGGGATGTGGAATTTGGCCTCTCCTTTAGTTCCATCAATCCTGAAATTCAAAACCATTTAGATATGACAACCAGGACATCGACTCAAAGGGTTAGTGAATCATTTGGAGCTGAAATTAAAGATACATACTTGATGTGTGGGTGCTTTTGTGGTGTGATAATGTCACTGTTTTTCAGCCACACGATGTCAGGCAGGGGGTTTCCAATGGCTTTGACAGCCAGTTCAACCAGAGTGCCCTGCTTCACAGTGATGTTCCTCAGCTTCTCGATAAACTGAGGGCGGGCGAGGCTCTCTCGAGCTGTTGATGGTGATACACAATAAAGAAGAAGACAGAGAGTTGTCTGGTGAGTGCACTGACTGGTGCAAATGCCTCATACTGAGGACATCATCGCACAAGGTTGGGATGTATGAAAGGCTGTATCTGACTCACCATCAACAGTCAGAGTGACAGAGACAGAGGTCCGTCCAGCTCTGTTCTGAGCGACGACGGTCCACTCTCCAGAGTCTTGTGGCATGGCTGGGACGATGATCAGGGACTGGGTACCGTCCTCTTTAACCACTATCTTGTGGGTGTAGTCATTAACCACTTGTTGTCCTGAGAAACGGAGGACAGAAGGTGTTATAAGTGGCAGAGGAAACAGATAAATGAGCATTTCTAGAATTTGTTGAACACTGGTTCTCTCACCGTTGTGGAACCAGTACGTTTCTGGCATGGGCCTGCCAACGACCTTCAGGTCGAACCTGGCAGTTTGCCCCTCGGAGCATTTTATTGAGGAAGGCTTCAGGACAAACACAGGCTTGTAGAGTCTTTCCAGCTGAGCCTCGTCTGTGTCGTCAAGCCTTCGGGCAGGAGAACGTCCAGGTGAACGGCTGGAAGAACGTCCAGGAGAGCGGCTCAGAGAGCGAGGAGAGGTGGACCTGAGACAGGAGCAGAGTCATCAGTATTGTGTTGGTGGCTAAGAATCAGGGCACTCTCTGACCGATGTGCAGGAAATTTAATCATACCTGATTCTCTGCATCGCTGGCTGTGGTGTGTATCTCTGAGGGGTCACTGCTCCGGACGGCTCAATGTAGAGCTTCCCAGAGCTGACGGCATTTCCCTTCATGTTGGAAGCGAAGGCAGTGTACACGCCCTCGTCCTCTGGAAGCACCACAGGCAGGCGCAGGCTGGCTCGTCCATCCTGAAGAACCTCCATCTGGTAACGTCCACCAGGCCTGATGCGCTGGCCGTCTTTGTACCAAGCAATCTGGCAGGATACACAATCATTTTATACACCGCTACAGCTTCTGAATAGAGATCCTTCACAGGTTTTTAAGCAATTTGTAGTAAAATATAATCATCTAAAAAATGATCTCCTTCCAGACGAGAGTTTTTAGCTCTTTAGTTTCAGATTTACAGGCTAAAAAACACAAACTGTACAGATTTTAAATGATGTGTTCTTCAATGTCTGGGTAAGAATTTAAACATAAAGTCATTTCAGCCCCTTGAGAGGCGCCTGAGAGAGACTTTGTGACGGCTTTTCAGTGAAGTTGTTCAAACAATACGACCAGCAGGAGCACATTCATGTGAAAATGTTTTTAGAGGGCTGGTTTGATATTTGGTAAGCTTTGAGCTCAGTACCTTCGGCAGTGGCGTTCCACCCATCTTGCAGTGGAAAGTGACGCCCATCCCCTCCATGATCCTGTAGTTTTTGACCGGCGTGTCAAAGGCCGGCTGCATCGCTTCATGTTCTGCAACAGTCAGCATCATCTCTCCGTCCTCGATCACCAGCTCACTGTATGTGATCCTCATGATACGGAGCTCAATCTCCTGGATGATCCTCTCTTCAAAGGCCGAAATGAGAAATTCCTGCAAGAAGAGTTTTAATGTTGAACATGAGAGTCCTGTTTAATCGTGGCATCTCAGTGCGTGCATGTTCGGAGGGTAGGTACCGTTTCTGAGACAAAGCTCATGGGGGTCGTCACTCTCCTCTGTTCCAGCTCATACTGACTCACAACCACAGAGGGCTCCTGAACCACCGTCGTCGTCACTTCAGTTTTATAGGTCACGTCCTGTTGCTTCATGTAGACTTCATATTGCTCTGAAAACAGATGCAGGAGCACGTTGAGCCAACAAAGCCTTCAGAGGGTTTTATAAGGAGAGGAGGCCTTCAAGCTTAATAATGATGTTACATGGATGGAGAAACAAACGACACCGATACCTTCCTCCAGCAGGCTGGCGGAGGCGGAGGCTTCTCCGTGTTGATTCTTGACAAAGATGGAGTATTCTCCGGCATCATCAGCAAATGTCATGGAGATCTCCAGTCTGCATTCTCCCGTCTCCTTCTTGTAGGCCACTTTGTATCTGACGGCAGAAACAGAGTGATAGTTATGTGTTGTGATCTTCGGGGGTAACGTGGTTTTCATGTTTGTACTTTCATCTGCAAATGTCCCCCAAGCTTTACATTGCAGACATCACAGTTTGTGACTTTACTGACGTACGTTACTTAAAGCAGCTAGGTGATGTTGAGACTGGCCCCAGGCTAAAGGGCTTTGAGGACAGGTGTGAAGACAGACTAATGGGAGCTTTATACCTGTATCCAGTAGTGAGCGGCACGCCGCTCTTCTTCCAGATGATGTGAGGTTTGGGGTTTCCTCCGATCTGACATTCAAAGATCACACTTCCTCCCTCCACCAGCTTCTGAGCGGTCGGTTTCTTGATGAAGGAGGGAGCAGCAGGCTCTCCTGCGCTCACCTCCATCACCATCTGTCCCTTTGTCTCCATGGAAACACTGAAGGGAAAAAACAGCTCCATCAAACACTGCAGCTGGAGGAACGCACACGTGATGTTAAATTAGCTGACATCATTATGGAAGAACTTTATAACTCACGTTTTCTCTTGACTGATTCCAATCTCAGTGACAGCCATCATTTCCTCTCTGCTCTCGATCTCTTCAGACACTAAACAGAGAGACGAGAAGAGTTCAAACACTGATGACACACATCTGAACCTGGCTGTCTCAAGCGCACGGTGCAGAGCATTACAGTTGTCAGGTAAAGGTACACACAGTCAGTGAGTTCGCTAACGTTGAGTAGGTATCGACTGTTTCTCCTGGTTTGAATTGGACATTACAACCTCAGTACGAACTCAGAAGGCCTTTGTTTATAATCCTTCCACTGTTACCTTTGACGAGCAGGTAGCAGGACGTGCTGACGGTTCCAGCCTCGCTGGTGGCCGTGCAGGTGAAGCGTCCGCTGTCTTCAGCGAACGCCTCGCGGATCACCAGCCGGGCGTATCCGTTCATGTAGCTGATCTGGAAGTCGATGGAGCTCTCGATCTTGTAGTCCTCTCTGAACCACAGGATGCTGGGAGCGGGGTGTCCGCTGATCTGACACTCCAGGGTCACAGACTCGCCCTCTGTCACATTTGTGTTCTTCAAGCCCTAAAGAGGACAAAGAGACACCTTCAGGCACCTGGACAAACCAAAGCTTCAGGTGTGAATGTGACGTCAAAGGATCATTTTCATATTCTTAAACCTGAGCCTTATTTTTTACATATTTTCAGTCTAAATGACAAATAGGTACGTGAAGAGGGATCACTTATTGGTTACATTATAATCAGTGCTGAAGGGGTCAGGCTGCAGCTCACAGCCACTGCTGCTGTAAATCAATTAATTTCTTCTTCAAGACATGAAAAGCCGAAGGACGGCCGAAGTCAGTGAGAACGTTTAATCGTTCTTATATTGTGCAGAAACTTGAAGTGGTCCACTTACAAACAGAAGCATCCCCAGAGCTGCTTCGTTGCTTTTAATAAAACACACTTATTTAAAGATTACTCCTCTGTTTCTTCAAGTGAAGAGACAAACAGGAAGTACTCACAGCAATGAGAGTGGGAGGAACGACAGGCTCCTGAGCTCTGGTGGGCACGGCAGCCGCCTCCTGAGGAAGAACAACAACACGAGTCAGACATGTCAAACAGAAACCAGCAGGTGTGTCTCAGCGGACGAGGGCTGTGAGGATGGAGGGGGGAAGCCGGTTAGAACAGATAAAACCCTGCAGAGAGGACAGAAGGATGAAGGTCAACAGGTGAAGACAGGAAGAGGAAGAAGAGGACGATTCTTCATGAGGCAGATGGAGGGCAGCGTGTGATTGGCTGCAGTGAGGAGGGGGATTGAGGTGATGTCCACACAGGGTTAAATTGGGGGAGATAAAGGGAGAACAGCAGCGAGGGGGGTCGGACCAACCTGAGGCTCCCAGTCCTCAAACTCCTCCTCACTCACAGAGTAAGCTCCGCCCTGCTGAATCTCAAACTGACTCTGATATCTGATGTCTTTGAACGGCGGGGGGAGGGGCTCCGGCATCACTCGCATCTCCACCGCCGCCCTGCGGGACGGACTGGGAGACTTGACGGGCTTGATGATCTTTCTGGTGGAGGTGGGGGACCTGAACTCTTTCTGCAGAGTGGCGATAGCAGAGCCAGCGATGGACACCTGACCGAGCCAACGAGAAGGGCGTTAAACAAAGTCTCCAAAATCCACGTGTGAGGATTAGTGAGCCCAAAGAAAGCAGCGACGCTCAGTTAGAGTGAATTACAGTTTAAAGAGACATGGCCTCAGAAAGAGGTCACCAACACGGAGGTCGAGTCCTGCTGACACCTGCTCTGATATCAATATTACTGATACGTGGATTAGATGATGTAATCAGGTAAGTTTGGGCCTATCATAGAAATATAGCTGTGGTGTGTGAGGATTTACAGGCTATAAATGTGAGAATATTACTGTCCAACAGAATAACAGAGGTTGTACGCTGACTAAAAACTGCAGCAGACAGCGGTGATGCCTTGGCAGCCTCCACAGAGAAACAGTGATGTCATATTTTAGGATGGGTGACACTGTGAGAGGAGACCAACGTGAATCACACCACATCACAACACAGTGGAGACCGCAGGTTAACATGTGCGTGTGTTAAGATGAAATGGAGGATTGAGGATGACGACGGCGGCCTGCAGCTCCTCTTCTTACCTCGTGGCTCGATTCATGTTTAGGAACAGAAACTTTAGAAACTGTGAAATGTGGAACTGGAGACGGGGCGGCCCCAGAGTCCACATGGGGGGAGAGTTCTGTTCTCTGAATCTGGAGTGACCAACACAGTGTATTGAGCGGTTAAGAAAGCTGACACTCTAAAATGTGATATTTTATCTGGTATGAATTCAGTAAACTCCTCCGACCTGGGAGACCTGGGAGGCCTGGGAGACTTGGGAGGCCTGGGAGACCTGGGAGATCTGGGAGACCTGGGAGGCCTGGGAGACTTGGGAGGCCTGGGAGACTTGGGAGGCCTGGGAGACCTGGGAGATCTGGGAGACCTGGGAGGCCTGGGAGGCCTGGGAGACCCGGGAGACCCGGGAGACTTGAGAGACCCGGGAGGCCTGGGAGGCCTGGGAGGCCTGGGAGACCTGGGAGGCCTGGGAGACCCGGGAGACCCGGGAGACCTGGGAGGCCTGGGAGGCCTGGGAGACCTGGGAGACCTGGACTCTGTGCTGCTCTGAGGTCTCAGTGACAGGAGCTGGCGGTTCAGCACGAAGTGTTTTTGTTGCTTCAATATGTTTCTCTACAGTCGCCTGCTGCCTTATCTCAGCCTCTACAGCCTCCTCCTCCTCAGCTAGCCCGCCCTCGGCATGCACGGGCTGGCGGACACGAGCGAGGTCTACGGCGGCCATCACTTTGGCCACCGCCCCGGCTCTTTTCCCTCCCTCAGCCTGGAGACAAAAAAAAGCAGCACAAAGATCTCAGGACATCCACGGCAGGAAGTCGAGAGGAAGATGTTGACCAAGACTCCAAAAGCTGAAATACTTCCACATTTGTTCAAGAGAAGAAAACATCATCAGTGACTTCATGAGGCCATGCATCATGCAGCAGCAGAGTGAAACATGCAGCTTGTTCTCTCTGAGAGTGAAGAGAAGAAAGATGGAACTGAACCAGTGATTTCATTAGAAAGAGCAGATACAAGGAAACGTGATGGAGAGGAGACATTCAGAGACAGCAGGTCCAACAGTCGCTTCGATAAAAGGGAAGAAACTCCAACACAAACATGTTTACACATCTCTGAAGCGTAAGCAGCAAAGGTGTAACTGAGTTTTACTAATTTAGCATCGAAGGACAGACTTTGTCTTCTGTTGTCCAGGCTTAGTGTGGGCTTTACAAACAAGCCTGACGACGAGTTCAGGACTTAAAGGAGAAGTTCGGTATTTTTAAACCTGGCCCTATTTTTACAAATGTGTGTCGAGATGACTCATAGGAACAAAATCGGTCAGTAGATGTCCTCCGCTGTAGCCGCAATACAGCCGCAACGGCTGCAACATAATCCTGGGGCAACTCGACCCCATCAAAGTACGTCCACTGAAAGTGTTTCTGCCCCCGACAGACTCCGATTGTTGCTCCAGGTGTCCGACAACATGACAGGAATGATCCCAACAAAGAGTGAGATCCTTTCTGTGTCACAGGAACAGAAGTCTCGCTCTGAAATCTACCGAACCCATTTTGTTCCCGAGTCCTCTCGACACACATTTGTACAAATAGGGCCCAGCTTTTAAAGCACCACACTTCCACTTTACAGGGTTTATTCCAGGACCACTTGTTTTTGGACTCTTTATGACAAACATGTACAAAGAGTTTTGAAATTGCTCCAAAACTCTTCATAAACACACATTTATCATTTACCTCCCCCGCTATGCAGATGACATCTGCTTCTACATCTCATTTAATCAACAACCAACATTTAACAGCGGTGCAGTCGTTCATCTTCTGCGGTTCATTACCACAGTTTTTATTTTCTACTGATTTTGTTGCAAAGTTTATTAAAAACTTTGTTATCGATCACATTTGTGTCTAGTTTCTGGGACTGGCTTTGTT
The DNA here is from genome assembly GCF_022749685.1 of Semicossyphus pulcher. NCBI lineage: Eukaryota > Metazoa > Chordata > Actinopteri > Labriformes > Labridae > Semicossyphus > Semicossyphus pulcher. The sequence goes on from NW_027211659.1 coordinate 29,053,290, forward strand.
TTCATATTTCACGATATGTACATGTGATGATCTTAAAGAGTTGTTCTGAGGAGAGGACAGGTTAGAGGGTTGTTTAAAAGGGTCATCCTCTTTGCTCGATGAACTGTGACAAGATAAAATGAAGAGAGTGAAAAAAGAGAAGCAGCAGGTGGAGTGATGGCAGCAGACAGAGGAGGTCTACCTGCTCTCCGGACACGGCGGCCTCGGATGGGCCCCGGCTGCGAGCCTGATCCACGGCCGCCACCACGGTAGCCACGGCCACGCTCCTACCGCCCTGCGAAACATGCTCGCTCTGACGCATCCACAGCACATCAACAAAACATGTTCACTCTACATTCAGCACGCAGGCAGAGCTGGCCGAGGCACTGCTTGCTTTAAACACTCACTGTTAGTGCAGCTGTAGTTTACTGTACATGTTTACTGCTGACTCTTTGTGTTACATGTGACTTTAATCAGTCTGTCTGATTTTCAGCATCACAGTACAAACACCTTCAAACACATGCATGCTCTCACTCTGCTGGTTCGGTCTTAACCAGCCTGAATAGTTTGGACGCACTGATTCACAAAGCCATCATGCACGGTCACATCACAGAGTCGGATCTTAATTCCACCCTCCTCACCTCTCTGGTGGCGGTGACCTGCTGCTCCCAGTGCTTCTCCATGTGCAGCTGGGTGGCGCTGCTCACACTGGTCATACTGGTCATACTGGTGAAGCTACCTTCAGCCACGTAGTCTCCCTGCTTCCAGGGGGGCAGGACCTCCGCCGAGGCAGAGAGCTGCAGGACGAGCGTGTGAAAAGTCTTGTTAGTAACCGTCCAGGTTCTGAGTGTTAGACGGTAACGTTTCCATAACCCGCATGTGATCTCCTGATAAATGTTCTCACCTGTTTCCTGCTAATGACAGGAGACCTGACAGGTCTGATGGGAGAGATGGACGGTCTGGAGGTGGGAGAAACAGGTCTGCAGACGACACAAACAAAATACAGCATGTAACATCAGGGACACATTTTGCTCCAAACATCACAACGAGGCAGGACGAGCTCGCTTCAACAAGGAGACCTTTCTTTGTTTTTGGCTTTTGCCTTTATTTTACAGGACAGCTGAAGAGAGACAGGACATGTGGGGAGGAGAGAGTGGGGGAGGCAGACCGGGAGTCGAACCTGTGAGATGATCTGGCCTCATAACTTGACATTATTGAATTATCGTTATTAATTGCTATCTTTCTTTGCTGCTCATTAACAGCTTTAATAGATTGCCATCTTTAAACAACGGTTCTATGGCTCGCTATCCTGTTTCAGGGAATATTTGACAATGATAATTTATCACCATCTTGCTTCAGTGATTCTTTGTAAGTGTTGGGAGTCGCAGAGTAACTCACAGTAGATACGCTACGCTACGCTACGCTACGGATTATATCACGACACAGTGATTCTGTGATAATCGATATATTGCAATCATATAAAGATACATCACAGTATCTGATTAACTGATATAAAGTGGAGTAATTTATTCATTTACTGCTATTTGGTGTCAGTTTGACAGGATTTGACACAAACTGAGATGAAACGATGAACGTGTTTTCAGATCTACAGAACAACTGGAAGAAACAAATCAGGACTTTGGATGTAGAAGCAGCTGGAGCAGCTGTTTACGGATCACCTTCCTGCTACACACTGACTGTAGACTGTAGAGCAGTCCTGATGGATGAGATCATGAAGGCTGCTGTCCTGCTTCATTGATTCTGTAAAAGTAGTTGGTTCTGTGTTATCAGGAGGGGAAACTATCCTGCGCTGCCATTGGATGTGTTTGAGGTCACGATCTATCTACACTGACTCTGTGGTGATTGTCATGGGCCGCCGTCATCGTGCATCAGCTGTCTGAAATGATTGTCGTCATCATGCAGTGATATTCATTGATTCTATGATCGTCATAAGGATCTTATCTTGTTTCACTTCTTACAGTCACAATGGATCACACTGCTTTCTCTTGAGGCTTCTGACTCAGTGGTCGTACCTGACAGGTGTGGGCGTCGGCCCCTTCACGTGTCTGACAGGTGAAGGTGACTGCTGGCGTCCTCCTGCCACCTTGGAAATATAGGACGTGGGGGACTTGGAGGTGGGTTTTGGGGGAACCCGCGGGGGGGTTTTGTGAGCCAACTGCTGAGTCATCATTCCTCCTTCTACGTGCATCTCCATCATGGTGGTGGCCTGGAAACTCGCCTCCACCTTCTGAAGAGGGAGAATCACAGGATGAGCCACATGTCTGTAACAGGCTTCAAATGTTTCTGTTCAAATCAAGTGAATCAAAACAGAAGGAAACAAATCCAAGATGCAAACAACAAAAGACATCACGTTACAGGAACACTTTTATTTCAGTGTCAGATTTTAAAGGTTAAAGTTGAGCGAAGCTGCTTCCTGTCACAGACCCAGGATGTCGTTTGAGTCTCACCTTCTGCACTCTGGTCTGAGAAGCAGCCATCTGGGATGTGGACACGATAGTCTTAGTTTTCTTCACAGGTACAGCTTCCTCACCTGCAAACACAGTTACAGAACATCAGTCAGGGTCACACAGGTTCACTTTAATGCCTTACAGCTGATATGATGATTGTGGTAGTGCTGATTGTCTGAGGGCCTCACCCTGAACCAGCAGCTCAGCGGTGGAGGTGGCCCGTCCGCTGCTGTTGGTGGCGGTCACAGAATATGTCCCAGAATCCTCTGGGAAGGCCTCAGCGATCAGCAGACTGTACAGGTCTCCTTCCTGAAGGATCCTGAAGTCGGCTGAGCTCTGGATCTCGGCTCCCTCTCTGAAGAACTTCACCACAGGTGTTGGGATTCCTGTCACACGGACGTCCAGCCTCACCTGGCTGCCCTGTCTAACTGTGGAGCTCTGCAGTCTCTGGAGGAAGTTTGGAGGCGCCGTCTCCGCTGCAACAGACAGAAAATACAGCTCATTAGTCTGGTTTGATACACAGTCATGAAAGCCTTCACCTGAGAACATTTAACTCAACATCCAATAAGGAAAAAACTAACTCAAAGGTGCGGGAGCTGTTTTCAGATTATCTTTAACATCGGTTAATCAGAAAAACAGACCCAGTAAGATATAAAGATGAATACGACTCTGACCTTTGACCTCTTGTCCGAGGACTCAGACATGAGATCTCCACAGGTTCAAGTTGTTAATCATTTAATAAGCTTCAGATTCCTCTTAAGGAAAGCTATGCTCCAACAGCTGCATCTATATCGGTTTTATTACTGGATTAAGTGACGGGCCACGCCCCTCTGCTGAGAGCAGGATAAATATAGACTCAGACTGAGGCGCCCACGGACAATCACAAACATGTTTCAATCGGCCTTTTTAAAGAGCACAAAATCAGAACTATCAGCTTTGTCTGAGGAGCACCTTGAACCCTCGGGCCCTCTTCCTGTGCCCATTTAACCCGCCCGGTGTCTCACCTGTAACCAGGAGTTCAGCGGTGCTCGTGGCTTGTCCAGCTCCGTTGGTTGCTCTGACAGAAAATCTTCCGCTGTGTGCGGCGGTCACAGCGGGGATCCTCAGAACAGCGCGGCCGTCGCTGAACGAGATCTGCACGCCGGGCAGAGCGGCGGCGGAAAGAACCTGGCCATCACGAAACCAGCTCACCTCAGGAACTGGAGAACCTGCGGAGGAGAGGAGAACCGGAGCGGCCCGCTGTCAGAGAACACGACCTGCTGCTTCAACATTTAGCAGGATATTTTCTTCCCACAGTCAGATGAGAGGATGGATATTTGTTTCACCTCTCTGTGTCACATACAGAAATAGATCCAGGACATGTTTAGCCTAGCTTAGCACAAAGAGGGGAGGTAAAGTCTTAGCCTAGCTTCATCAAAATAGGACAATGTGAGAAGCATTTCAACATTGAGCCTTTTTAAGACACAAAAACTTCATTAACATCCTGGTGAGACTGTGAGCAGGATTAGCTTGAGTATTTGAAGTTTGCGTGACATCATCATGTTTTGTTAATCACATATGTCCTTTGCTCGTCGTCACCTACATGCTGGTATCTGGCCCAACAATGGTTTCAACTAATTTAGTGTCGACTGAAATGCTTTGTCATATTTTAATGTCCCTCCTGCGTGAAGAACAGAGCAAGCTGGCAGGTACTTTTATGTTGTTTGAATGTTCTCACATTAGCATTACTGGTCTCTGTGGATGCCAATCAATATTTATGACAAGCCCCTCCTGACTTCCTGATTCAAAGCTATTCTGATAGCCGGTCAATGGAAACTATAAAAAAAGGCCATGCTTTTGATATCAACACGGTAATTTAGGCTAACTTTAGCTAGCAAGAATATTTATATTTTGAAGTTTCAATGTATTCCGGCTCTTACTTTGACCTATCTCTAAACTATTAGCAACGTCGGTTGCAAGAGAATTACAGCTAACAAGTTACAACATGCTCATCTGAAGATCAATTTCTTTCTCTGCAGCCCGAGCTAGGCTATCAGTTTCCTGTTGCTTAAAGTCTGTGTGCTAAGCTAGGCTACTAACAGCTACCACGTCATAAAATAGGCTAGCTGGTTGGTAATACCATAACATGACAGTACAACGAAACAGCACAGGTAGCTAGCGAAATTTAACTGGAGGTAGCATTACAAAGGTTGGCAATAAATACGACACCTAACATTCATTATGCTAGCTGTCTTGTGGCTACAACTGCTAGCAATTTCCCCCCTGCAGCCAGTGTTTGAGCTAACGTACGCCATCTTTTCATCCAACTCTGAACATGAAGAAAACAAAGAGAACAAAAAGTTCCTGCAACAAAAAACAAACTAAACTTTATGATTAAAGAATTTCTTTGACTTGTATTCAGCTCATATGTAAATGAAATTATTATCACAACACTAACAGCACAGTAAACTTCACAGAGTTTTATAGTTCTGTGAGTTCAGTCAGAAAGCTTTCTTACCACTAACTTGAGCCTCGAACGTCGCGGCACTACCCTCTAGTGCCACGACGCTCTGAAGCGGCTGTGTGAACGTCGGCGCCTGTGTTGACATGTTGGTCGGCACCCTGCAGACAAACAAACAAACACAACACACGGTCAGATATGCACCCTGTTGCATCATTTTGTTATTGTAAAAAAACACAGTCAGCTGGACTCAGGAGCATCCTGAGAACTACACAATCACCATGGAAGAAGCAAAGACAGCTGTTTACTCAGCAGAGCAGGAAGACGAATTATAAATGTAACTCCAGTTTCCATCCTACCAACGACACCACAACAATTTACGTTTGAACATGAAGACAAAAACATATAATTATTTAAAAATCTATTTTAAATATCTGGAATGAATTCACTTCTGGGATTTTGGGGCCAGGTGTCGAATCTTAAAACCTTTTGGTAGAAACTAAAATGTGAAAAACAGGAAGCGTCTGATCAGATCAATCACCTCACTGACTCCTCTGATTAGATCGATCAGCACTTTAACGAGTCCTCAAACATCTACAACATGTTCAGAACGACAGTTAAAGGAAAACAATCAAACCCAAGCAGCAGAAGCAACAGATTACCAGCAGCCTACATTACCCACAATGCATTCCAAGTGTGTCATTTATCAGGCTGAGACTCCAATCAGCTCCCTCGATTCACATCAGCAGCAGAACTATCAACCAGCAGAGACGCGAGAGTGTTTTTAAACAGCTTGACTGTATTTTATTGGACAAACATATTTTATGAACATTTGACCAACTTCTTATTTCAAATATAAGAATAGTTTAGTTTCTATAGCAGGTACTGAGAAACACCATCATCATATCAACACTAACATCAAACAACATCCAGTTTTGATTTAGTCTCATGAACAACGTTGTGTTTTAAAACAGTAGTGTCATCAACACGGACACAGGCAGTGACGTCTGACTGTGAAATATATATATATAATATTTGACCAAATGCAGTTAGGTGATTTTTAAAGTCAAAAAGAGAGCTGACAGTGAGTTGAAAGGTCACGCTGGAATAGAAACATCGTGACTTTGTGTTAAAGACACACCTTGGCACTGATGTGTCATCGTAACCCTCCAGGTGTTATTCTTTGACGCTGCTTGTGAGCACATTACATTTAACATGAACTGCAATTAAACTTTTGTTGTCAAACGTTTTAAGAACTGGAACCAACTTCAGATACTTTGTGGTTTTGATTCTTTATGTTCTTTTAGAAAATGTAATATGTATACATGTCTCATGTAATATGTTAGTAAAGTGATATTAGTGGAAACCTCTGTATCTGCAGTCAGCTTTTATCTGAACATGCCTGCTGTGCCTCATGTTTTCTGACCCGCTGACAGACACTCTGCGCCTGTGATCGGTGGTTTGATCCCCTCCTGGTGTATTTTTAGGAGCCGTGTCCCTGGAGGGGGTCCAGGCTCCGCGGGGTCTGACTGATAAACCCCCGACTGATCCTGAACAGAGCTGAGAGCAGATTAACACACCTGTTCACCTGACGGGAACGCTCTGTCACAGCTCAGTGTCGGGTGGACCTGGAGGTGTCTCAGCTCAGGTTCAGTCGGTGCAGACTCACCTTGTTTCACTTTAATGTGTTTTTATAACTCTCACAGTTTGTGACTCTTTAAAGAAGGAAGAGATTCATGTTTCAATCAAACTGAAAATAAAAAACAAAACCATCTTTTTTGTTCAAAGTTCCTGTTAATAATATTTTGACTTCATGTGTTCCAGCTGTTAAGCAAAGGCTCGAGTTTCATCAAACACAAGTTGAGTCAGAAACGGTCTCAGTGTCTGAACCTCTGCAGAGCTGACGTCATTATATCAAACAGCATCTCTTCACTGTCACAACAAAACTCTGTTCAACTGTCCTCTCAGGTTTTACCTCCATCAGTGGACGGTAGAGACACAGAGAAAAGAAGCTGCAACAAAGATCCTCGACGGGAATCGAACCACTGTGGTGAAACCACTCAGACACAGAAACGTCTTTACTTTATTCTTTACTGTCCTCCTTCTTGTTGTGAACTAAAACAAGTTAGAGCCCAACACGAGTAAACGCCCTGCAGAGTCTAACTGTCAAACTTTACCAAAAACCAAACGCTGATTCATCCATTGGACAATAAAACATTTTCTGCCACAAATATTCAAGAACTGAACGACTTCCTGTTCCTGCCTCAGGAGACACAGAGAAACAAAATGTTCACCTTTAGCGACGCGTTAGTGGTTGGTTTGGTTTGTCAAACATTAAAAGACTTCCTGTTAACAACCAAAAAGTGACTTTAAATATTAATATTGATGAGACTGGAACCAGTGAATGTTTGCTATTCGTGTTTGTAAAAGTGATGTTTGTTTATTTGCTGTTTGACTGATGGATCCATAGAATGTTTGTTTCAGCTAAATTCAACAGTTTGGATCAGAGGACAAATCAGAAGCTCCGAGCTGACAGGAAGGTCGACACCTGGAGGTGAAAATATTTAACTGTAACTGTCAGCTCGTCAACGTGTCCTGGTCACACCGGCTTACTTTTATATCTTCTGTATCTGTGAGAGACGTTTGGCCCTGTATTCACCTGCTTGGAACCGTTTGGCCTTGACTGGACCAGGTTGGCCTTTAACTGTAGGTGTTGGCTCCAGTTGTAGTTGGCCCTGGATTTGGCTCAGATAAGACTTCATTGGCCCTGGTTATTTATCACTTTGCTCTGATTGGCTCTGTTTTGACCTACTTGGAACCATTTGGCCTGAACTGGACCTGGCTGGCTTGGATTCATCCAGGTTGGCATTTAACTGTAGTTTTTGGTTCCAGCTGTCTCTAGTTGGACCTTGATTTGGCTCACATGACACTTAATTGGCCCTGCTTGGCCCTGCTTTAGCCTGCTTGGCCCTGCTTGGCCCTGCTTTAGCCTGCTTGGGTAAAGCGTCCAGGAGAGAGTTTGTGTCACCTTTTGAACAGCTGCAGAAACAAACAGCTGCTTCACGCTGACCTGAGAGGTGTGTCTCACTATCACCTCCTGTTATTAAAGTAATAAAAGCTTCTCTGATTGGTCGGATCTGAACGTCACAACAAGCCCACAAACTCCACAGTCCTGAGACGCATTCTGACTTTGAACTGAAAAAATAACAGAGAACAAAGACACATGCACCCCGTGCGGTAAATGGACTGTACTTACACGTCTCTTTTGTAGTCTCCTGACCACTCACAGCTGCTTTTACACCACATGTCACATTCACCCATTCACACACTCATTCACACACTGATGGAGGAGGCCTAAGTGCCGCTCTCCAATCAGATCTATGCCCACACACCGGATGGAGCAGTTTGGGGTTCAGGGTCTTGCCCAAGGACGCTTTGACATGTGACTATAGCAGTCAGGGATCGAACCGCCAACCTTCTGCCTGAGAGACGACCCACTCTACACTGAGCCACAGCCGCCCATATAACTTGTGTTTCTTCTCACTCACTATTCTTAATATTACAAGAGGTGAAATAGTTTTGCTGTTAATATCAGAAATGTTCATTTGCTCATTGATTAAAATAGTTTCCTTTAAACTTTAAGACAATTTAAAGACAAATTACTTTAACATCTTATTATCCACTCAAACACCTGCTGATTCACAACCAAGGGTGTCTTGGTGAACATTGACTCAAATCTTGTGTACTTAAACCCCTTTAAACTGATGGATTCATTAAATGTGTAACGTTGTGAAGGAAAGGTCATGTGACCCAGAAATCAGCTTAATTTACTAATGAAAGGGTTTTTAAATGTTGTTCAGAGGCTCCTTCAGAATGCTGTTGATTAACGCTGATTAACATTTCAGGTGTTGAATGTTTTTAAGGGTTAAAATCAGGATTATTTTAAGGATTGTTCTAAAGAAAAAACAAAACACATCATCAAAGATTAAACACCTGATAATATCAAACAGTAGTTTGAAGTTATGGGTCTGGTTTGTGCACGTGATCTAATCTTGGTTTGACTTCATTAACCTTTGAATCTCAGACACAGCTGACTGCGAGGAGGCGGAGGACGTGCTGCTGAAGCGTTACAGAATGAGGAGAGTCTGCAGCAGTGACCTCAGACTTAGTCGAGTCCCTGAACGCAGCACAGGTCTGATCCTGTTACAGCTAAACTGGATCTGATGACTCAACGTCGGGTTAATGAAGTGACGGAGGGAAACACTGTGACTCTGAACATCTCAGGTTATTAAGATGTTTATCAGTCAACATGTTGATAACACAAACATGCTGCACTACATATTATTACTGTTTCCTGCACTACATTTAACTTTCTGTAGATAAACACAGCTCCACCTGCAGCAGCTACAACAGTAACATACAGCTCCAACATTAATGAGGTAATAATGATCGAATATCAATATATGTTAGTTTGATAATGTACACACATTATAAAAGAGGCCGGAGCTAAAATAAAAGACAGCTACTCGTTTCAATCATTGTTTTGACTGTAACATTGTTTTTTGTCATTTTCTTGCTTTTCATTCATTTTTATTTCATCTTTCTAATAAATTTAAATTGATTTCATTTATTTTTAAAACCTGTTGAATCTTCGTTGCTTCTCTTTGCAGAGCTTTTTAAAAAATACTGTGTCACATTTTCTTTATGTTCCAGTGAACACGCGGCTCTGCAGGAACATGACATGCACAGTGAAACCTGATGTTATCAGATGATCACACATGAATCAGCTTTAATAACCAGCATCATATTCACATTGTTCAGAGTTTCTCTCAGTCTGAGGGGTTTGATCTGCACAGAAGACATTTTAAATTCTAGAGCAAATCTTTTCTGGGCGCCTCAAACAACTCATAAATCTGGACACATTTAAAAACATGATGAGGGATCAGGATGAGCAGACACACACAAGCTCTTCTCCTTCAAAATAAAATGATAAAGCTGCAGAATCAAACCACCGACACATCACAGAACGTTATTCTGTTAATGCTGCAGATCAGCCCGAGTCCCACCAGCCTCACATGAAAGCTAAAAATAACAAACTCTAAGGACAGGCCAACAGCTGCTCACCCTCCTCCAAAATAAAAGCCTCACTAGTCAGTCAGACACTTCCTCCACTCGCAGCTCTGTGTAATGTAACCAGGGGGGTTTATCTAACACAGGACACCAGCACTAAAAATAACAGCCCCCCCCTCCACCACACCTCAGTTTGATTGACAGGCACCATGTGGCACATAGCTGGAGGAGCAACTGATAGCCCTGCTGCTGATTCCCTTAAAAAGCCATCAGCCGCCCAGCTGAGAGTCCAGTCTGATGCTATCAGGTCTATTCTGGGACGTCCCGTTATAACCTTCAACATGAAAAGCACCAAAAAGCCTACAATGTGTCACTGTGTGAAAAGTGACAGAAAACTGAATGGAGTTTGGTCTGTGAGCAGACAGACGTCCTGCTGTTAAAGTGTCAGTCAGCTGCTGCTCGTCAATCACAACACGTGAAAACTTAAAGACACTTACTTGTGTGCACAAGGATGCCCGGGCTGCCCAGAGGGCTGTCTGCAGAAATCAAAAGTCTCTTTATCCAGAAAGTTCAGAGAGAAATCCAAAAGGAGAACAGCTGAGCCTTGAAGGAACCCCACAGAAAAAAACAAAACTACAGGCCGTCACAGCGTGTAGTTTTGTTTTTCCTCCTGACAGCAGTCCCTCCAGCCGAGGCATCCAGGCCGGGAACGCTGACTCTGCTCAGAGGAGAGAGCAGGGCGGCGGGGGGCTTTATACCGCTGTGACATCACACCAGGCAGGCTCTGCCATTGGTCAGCCAGGCACGGAGAAGCAGGGAATCATGGGAAGACGGGGGAGCCATTTTATGCAACTCACCACACCTGTCAGCCGCTTTACCTAACAAGAGACACAGAGAGAGATGTTAGCAAAGACTGAGGAGGATACAAATCTCAAACATGTTTAGTATTGATTTTATTTCTTTCATTTTCCTGATTAATTGATTATTAATTAAACTGTTGGGAACTCATCCATAAGCTCACCAGGAGAGCAGGAACTCTTTATTTATTCGTGTTGCTTTTACACTCAGTTGATACACACAGAAAATAAAGACAATACGTTTGACAGAAAGTCTCAAGTTTTAAAATGAAAATACTGTTTTGGTTTGCTGTGAAAATAAACTGAATATCTTTGAGATTCTGGACTGTGATGGAAAATTGGCTTTTTTTTCAATACCAGAAGATTTATCGGTAAAAACACAACATGAAGATAAATCACTGTACCTGTTTTAGTGTTTTCGTTTCAGTGAGGTCATTAAAACAAAAAGTGCTTTAAAGGGAACGTTTTGATCTTTATGTTTTCTTTGTTGGGTCAATTAACAATTTATAACGTATAACGGCACTTTAATCTGCAGGGTCACTCTGCTGTCTTTATGTTCTATTAAAACTACTAAAATAACCTTGTAGAAGCAAAACGTTTCAAATCACAGAACCTGCGAACTCTTTATGGAGGTCAAGTGTGACAAACTGAATGATAATGCTTCTCAGATGTCCTGACCTACAGGTCATGATTTGATAGTATTTCTGAGCGTAGATAAAATGTCTCATTCCCACTCAATTAACACTGGAAGAAGAAGGACAAGAAGACTTCCACGCCGTGTGTTTTATGTTTACGGTGAGAACCAGCCAATCACAAGACAAGACAAGTCCCAAAACACCGCAAAGAGACAGGAAAAAGGATTTTTAAAAAGGCTCCAGGAGAGGGAAGAAGCCAAAACATTGCTCTTCATGGGGCCATTGTTCCCATCACTGACTGAACACTTGATGTTGCATTCATGTGATGTCAGAAATAATCAGACAATTGAGCTTTTGAATGAGTTGGAACAACAAACAGAAAAGTCTGAGACAATGTGCCCAGTTGACAAACTTGACTTTGTATTATTTGGAAATAAGGTGGATGGTTCTAAATGTGGCCTTTATTCTTAAAAAGGTAATTCATTCATACTCGGTTGGTTTATGTTTTTTTACTCTCATTTAATTTGTAATGTTATAAAAGGTGGTAACGTTTGGTTGCTGCCCTTGTAGACTGACCCAGATCCTTTCTGAGCGATACAACACATCTTTATTAGCATCCATGTTGTTTCCACATTATGACGTACAATTTTATGGACACACTGAAGTTTGATGAACGACTTCCCACCAAGAGAAATGGCACCAAGAGATGAGCACATGAATGCTCATGAATTATTCTCAGTGTTAGTAAAACCTTTTGAGTCAACTTGTGAATTCAGTCTGTTCATCATCTTCTGCTGCCACATGAACTGTTTTATCACCGCTCACAAATGGGGGCCCAGCTCTGATTGACTCACCTGCTGAGGTTTCCCAGCATGCATATGATGGGGCAGGGGCTTTCCTCTGGACCTGTGTCATGACCCCAGACCGGCCAATCAGATCACTGCTCAGATAGTGGAGCTGTTCCTGTCAATCAAAGAGAGCCGTCAGCAGCTTGCAGAGACATCATGACAACACAGAGAGGAGCAGAGATACTGAGATTTACATGTTTACTACTACGAACCAGAACACTGCAGTACTTTTACTGTGATACTTTAACTACATGTAGAGAGAATACTGCAGTACTTTTACTGTGATACTTTAACTACATGTAGAGAGAATACTGCAGTACTTTTACTGTGATACTTTAACTACATGTAGAGAGAATACTGCAGTACTTTTACTGTTATACTTTAACTACATGTAGAGAGAATACTGCAGTACTTTTACTGTGAACTACTTAAAGCTTAAAACTGATACTACTTGAGTACTTTTACTGTGTTTAATCGGTAGTTCTCACCTGTCAGTTCGTCTGTTCACTCTTGACTCGGTTGCCTGTCGGCCACCGCAGCTAACACTAGCATAAGCCATTGCTGGTCAGCTAGCTCATAATGTGTACATAAAAGGTTACGCCGTGATTATTTGGTCACATTATTTCACAACATCGACCATAAGGAACAAGTCTATTAAGATATTGTTGTCTGTTATCCAGTATGTGCCATTTTCAACCTGTTTGCTTTTTATCCTCCCATAATAATAAAATCCATTATGTCCACAGGCGGCGCTAGCTAGCGCAGCGGAGGGAAAGAGCAATGAGTGCGGACGAGCGATACAGGCTGTAGAAATTTTGGATTCGAACGTACTTTTGTTTCGGTTGAACACCGTATCATACCAGGCAGAAAGAAGACACTTGAAAGGTCACAAAAATAGCCATGAAGACTCAAGCTATGGAAGAATAACAGGTGGAAACTAATGCTCGACTTCCTCCCCGCCATTTGCCCTGTAGGAAATGCGCGTGACCGAATCACGGAGTAACGTGCGGGGTGCGGCGGAGTGAAAAAAACAACCAACGCTAAGTGTAAGCTAACTTTTATGTGCTAGCTTAACCATGAGTAGCCTACATGACGAGTAATAAATCACAACTGTAGCTAACTAGCTGGATTAAAGTTATTTTCTGACCACTAAACTCATTGCTTATCGTAGTTAGCTTAAGATAGACTTGTGAATATATAAATTTTAACTACAGGATGAAAGTGGAACCACACAGAAACTAAAGGAACTCTCAGTAGGATCCTGCTCTACTAATGCAGCTGCTAGCATAACATACCGTATATATATATTATATATATATCTATATATCTTATTCTTTCAATTTATATCCTTCACTTACCGGTTGACTTTGTGAATTGTTTTGTTTGACATCAAAGTTTCTTATTAACACACACTCAACTGGTTAAATCATTTAATAAAAACAGGAGAACAGACACACACAACTCTTTTATTTCTTTAATTCTACAGAAAAACATTTTCAAAGTGACAACAAAATGAAATTCAAACTAATCAAACATGTTGAGACCTAAAACAAAAATCTTCACTTTACCAACTATATGTTGTTAAAATTCCCTTCATTTTACAATTTCCTTACTTTCTTTATACAAAAAACATGAGGGAGACTGAAAATTGCTGTTAGAAATCAATCAGATCTTTCCATATTTCTTATTGTAAGGGTTTATTAAAACCAAAATAATTTTTGGTTAATTGTATTATCATTACATGTATAATTTTGTTAACCTTGTACAAAAAATCATTGGGAAATCCCCAAATTACCAGACTGAAGCTGTTCATTTAAATTAAGAATGAATGTTGTTTAAATTAGGGCCTATTAGTGATCAACTCTTTTATATCTTTTACTCCTGTTATTATCAACACCAATTGTTGTTAGGATTCTTTATCAGTACTTTATTGAGAAAAGTACACAGCATTAATATAAGGAATTATGCATGATAGTCAATAGTTGTGTCCTAATCCAGGGGCTGCAGCGTCTGAAGGAGGCGGTCCATGGAGGATGCTCCATTTTTAAGGGCCCTTTTGTTTTTGTAAACATGTGTAAGGCAGCTAGTCGAATGAGTTAAAACCATAAACTTTTACATTTAAAAGTTTATTCTTTTAGCCGTGTAAGAGTCCGCCATCTCATTTGAATTGGCGCATCTCAGGATACATTGGGCCATGAAGGATGCACCCGATGGATCCTTCGCGGCCCGAGAAACGGAGGAAGCAATTGTCGGCCACATCTGAAGGAGCCTTTGAATTGGGACAGCCTTGGACTCGCCACTGTGACGCAATCGGCCTTCAAATACGGCCTTCAAAGCGTGCAGCCACTGGATCGGGACACAGTTAATAAGTGCAGCTGCAGTTCCTCTACCATCCACTAGATGCTGCTGTGATAAAACTGACTCATTGAAAAGCAAGGGATGAACCCAACTTCTGTGAGATCAGTTTTCTATTAAAAAATAGTTATTAGGAAATCATCACCTTCTTCTGCGCTGAGAGAGAATTTTCAGAATAAAGCTTTGTTCCACTTAGAGGAAACTTGGATTATCATGGAAGTCCATTTACCCCAATAAAAAAATAAAAACTTTTGACTTACTTTTTCATTTTAAGTACTTGCACAGAAAGTCAAAACTACAAGATCTCTAATACCATGCTTTAAAATAAAAATGTGTATCTCTTAACTCATTCTGTGTGTTTTTTCTGGACAGAAATGAGCTTCCTTTAACTGACAAGTAAAAAGTTACACCATTCACCATTATCTGTCAGCTCTACTGACATAAACAGCTTCTCTAACATCAGGAAGACTTCAAAACTACTCTCAGATATATTGATCATTTATTGAAATGTAACAGGGAACACAGTGACCCATGATAGTGATTACAGAGATTAAACCAGCTTCTGCAACCGTTTTCTGGCCTTCCACCATGTTTTCAGTTTTCAATGATTGCCTGGCCTCCAGCATTTAAATAAAAGACCAATGTATTTACCTGAAACGGGCTTCTTTTAAAATTGTATGAAGTGTTTCCCATTTATGTTTTCAATAAATATTTCTAACAAAAGTGAAAATAAATCCAACAAATCCAGTTCTGGCATCCTGACACTGAGGTAACTCTGTAACTCTGAACTCTGTCTGACTGCTTCTGAACATTACATTCTTTATTCATTTAATGGAGCTGATGTTTAAAAGTCATAACACGTAAATGTGAAAAATAAGTATTTAGCACACTTGTCTGTTGTTTTCTGTCCCTGCTCATGAAAATTCTAACATGTATCCAGGTTTTTATGTCCAAAACATTAAGGTGGCCTTATGGTGTGTTTAGACCAAAAGTGAAGCGGATTTTTGAGTTTGACAAGACAATAATTCAGGTTTATTAATGAATATCTGCCCTCCCAGATACATCAGAAAACCAAACTCCATCATCCCTGTGTCATAACATCCCCTGTCCTCTCACTCAGCTGATTAACATCCGCTCCTCCTCCTGAGCTGTGTCTGATGAACTCTCCTGCTGCTTCCAGCTCCTTGAGGCTGACCAGTGCCCAGTGTGATGAGCTGTTAGCTCGGATCAGTACCAGGACTTCTCTGATGGACACCAACTACCGGCGTTCTGTTTCAGCTGTGGAGCGCCTGTCCATCTGTCTCCGCTGAGTGGCAGTTTCACTGTATCTAGCAAGTCACAGGTGGGCTGAGATCTGTCTCACTACAGCGCTATGAAGCCACAACAAACAGATGTTACTGGGGCTGCATGATATTGGAAAAACCACACATTGCATCTTTTTGTTCTGCAATATTAATGCAATTGTGATTTTAAAAGTGTTCCAGTTTATACAGTAAACAATTAACTATCATACTTTTTATTATTTGGGACTTTTAAATCTATTTGCATATAATAAAAAAAACTTGTATTACTCTTAGTTCAGACTGACACCCGCATGAAAGAGTAGAGAGGACAGGTGGAGCGACACGTTCTTTGTAAAACAAGTACAAACAGACTTGTGGGCTGCAGTTGTGTTATTTATACAGTATGTCATCAACCAGTGCTAATGATGATCAAATGTATGTTTAATCAGCGTGATCAGCCCGGTGACAGTCACTTTATGAAACAGAATAACAGCAGCACCTCCTTCCAGTGCTGGTTAACGCTGAGGTTACACAAGTGGACAGTTCACAGAGCGGACGTGCCGTGAATGTTTACTTTTAGCAGCTACACCTGGAGGAGACGTGATTTTTTCTTTTGCACCGAGCAACAAAAAAGTAGCAGCTTGACTTATTTCACTTAATTTGCCTTGATTTAATCATGATGCAGGTTTGTAAAGGTCTGATTTCATAGTTTATCAGCTCTGTCTGCAAGACGACAGTTGTTTTGCTGATAGGCATTCATGACACGGTGTTACTTAAGTTCAATTTTGGTCTGAACACACCTTGGGTTCTAGAAAGCTCCATGTTTCAGGTTATGTTCCTGTAGTAGAAGAGAGTTATTAGAGAATTATCAGGTAGAGCAGCCACAACAGAACACACAGAGTACCAAACCACGTCTGCCAGTCCACATTGATGATGTCCAACACTTCTGTCACCAGCCACTTATCACCGCTGCTGCTGTTTCCAGCTGCCTGCAGGGGGTCATGATGTTTGTCAGCTCGGGCCTCGTTTAACCCCCCATCTGAGTCCAACGCCTCTGGGATAAACAGGAAGTGTTTCCCGTCCTCGCAGGCTAGCGCCCGGTCTGGGTCAGTGGCTGACATCTCTCCTTCTCTTGACCTGAAGCGACCATGATGACAGGAGGTCAGACAGCACACAGCCTCACTCTGGGCTCTGATACAATAAATGTTTAGCCTAGTCCTGTATCTTACAGGATGCCTGACTGATCACCAGACAGCCAAACAAAAGCTCTGTAGGTATTATAAATGATGGTGAATCTGAATGATTGAATGTGTGTAAATTAAATGTGTAGATTAACTTGTTCATGCAGCGGTGTGGGTTTTAATTTTTAGCGCTCGGTGTTAGTTTTGCTGCCTTTGATTTGTTACTGTGCACACAAATTAAACTACTACAGGGATCACAGAACAGAGTGAAAGAGCACACGTGTGTAAATATTAATTATTAAAGTAAAAGACAGAAAACAAGCAAACAGTGGCCTAAAAGAATAAAATGTTTGTCATGTTAATCAAACTGCATTATAATGTTAACTCATTAAAATTCACCTCACTTCATTACAAAAGGCCTGTAAGCACACAGGACTGGAAACGTGTCGTTGTGAAGCTTAAGAATTCCAGTTGTTTTGAACATGTTAAATCTTTGTCCTAAAAGAAGTTGGATTGACCAATCACCCTGTTTGACACGTGGGGCTGCACAGCACACTGTAGATATCTGTGGGTCAAATACTGGAAACAATGACAACAACAAATATTACCTGGTGGTCAAGCTAACATACGTTCATACTTGCCAGCTAATGTTAGTGCAATGTATTGTTAAAAGCGTGAAAGCATGGCTCTATGTTAGCATGTTTCTTTCAGATTGTTTCTGTTTGATATTAGTTCTACTACTTTGTTCCAAACTACTACTGTAGTTGAGCATGTGCAGTATAGATAATCCCTCATTAGCTAATACATTTTAAGCTAATTTTAGCTAGACATAATTATTATTCTGGATGAATATGGGACCATTGGCTTGATCCCATACACCTGCATAAGCATGAGTCTTGGTTGACCAGATTCGTCAGTCATAGGTATGCCCAAGGTGAGGTACAAACCACGTTTTAGATGAAAAAGAAATGCAGGGTAACATCACAAATGCACACTAGGCAGCAAGGAAGTGCCAGATAACCCATGATCTAGCTGCAGGACACATAATAATGCAGGTGTAAGGGCTGCCTCAAGGTAAGTTGAGTAGCTTATTTTTATTACGTTTCTGTGTTATTGTGGAGCTGGTTATATGCTACCCACCAGGTGAGTGCGGGCTGTGGGTGTCCCGTCACCTCCACCTCTAGCGTCACTGGAGAGCCCTCCATGACAGTAGCTCTAGACATGGGCCTGGTGAAGCAGGGAGGGCCAGGTTTAGAGGCTTTTCCCTGGGGAAGAGACTCTGCCTGGGCCTGGGGAAGAGGAGGAGGAGCAGGAAGGGGAGGCCCTTGGATCTGAGGAGTAAGCTTGATCTCCTCACGGATGGCCATGGGCTGACAAATGTTTGGGTCTTGGTCTGGAGTTAGTAGATGAGGTTGAGAGGAAGGGGTTACATGCGGATTAACCTGCTGAGGCAAAGCTTGGGTCTGTGACTCGGGCTGAGGTGGAGCAGCTAGCTTGGCAGGGCTGCTGGGGGTCATGCCAGGGTCATGCACACTCTGCTGGGTACAGGTGGAGGTCAGGGACCCATGGAGGGAAAAGACTGTCTGGTGATTCTGCTTGTTGCTGAATGTATTAGAACTGGTGATGGTACTGCTGGATGTACTGATGTTGCTGATACTGTTTGCGGGATGGACCTCAGGTAGACCGCCACTATCCTGGGACAGAGGGCTTTCTTGCTTTGACCTGATATTGCTGCTGGCCTGTGGCACATTGCAAAGACCATTTGGAGGAAAGGACTGACAGTGCATGTTTTTTTGGGTAACAGTAGTGGTTGTGGTAAGACTGCTGTCTTGGGGCATGGAGACTGAGACGGTTTCATTGCTGGATTGGGAAGAAAGAACATCTTGATCAAGCCCACTCCTTGAATTTGGGTAAGACTGTGGAAGATTGCTGTCTTGGGGGAGGGTTGTACTTGTTTGGAGACAGGTTGCACAGGATTTGAGGAGCCCAATGTCCCTTGGAGGTGTGCTTTCTTTGTTAAGAGCATAATCAGTGAGACTTGCGCTCTCAGCACATTTGCTGAACTGGGGAACTGGGTCAATCTTTGACAACATCTTACTCCCGGATAAGGGCCTTTCTTTGGCTGAACTGGGGCTGTTGCAAGCCAGTGCCAGCAGCTGGGTACCTGTGGTCCTCTGAGGCTGGTTATAGAGATTGCTGTGGTTCTCTAATAGGGGCCCAGTTTGTGAGGGGATTTTCTTCTCAGGAAAATTTTTGTCTGTGTTGGAACAAGTGTCTGGAGTGCTGTTCTTGTTGACTGGATAAGATTCAGAGGGTAAACTTGGTTCATGGCGGCCCAGGGAGCGGTCCACACTCCGGGTGGCGTTGGCTATGCTGGTCTCTACAGTGATCTGGATTCCGCACAGAGTGCTGGTGAGCGTGCTTGAAGCAGGGACTGGCAACAGACTCTGGACAAGGGAACTTGTCTCTGATCTGGATCTGTAACACACACAGAGATACCAAATTCTTAAATCTGGATCGCCTCCTGGTAGATTGGTGAGCTACAGGTCATTCCGAGAAACTGCAACTTTTACTGTTCAAATCTGGCCTCTGAATTGAGCTGCATACCCTCACTTCCCTGCTCCTGCCTCCACAATTTGATTTTCCTTAAGCAAGGCTGGGTATCACACCTCAAAACCTGACCAAAAAGCATTAAAAACACAAAAGCTGTTATGTGCTTTGTCGGGTCATGTGTATAGATTCCTTGACCTGATAATTCCAGAATTTAGTTTTACTTATATCATATTTTTATTTGGGGAAAGCGTTGCTGCTTGTGAAGCCCAATTGTAGATCATGGTCAACCAAAAAACTTTCCTGACAATACTTGACAAAGATCTCTATCAGATTGAAAAGAAAACATAACTATGTAAAAGCAAGGTATCTTATTGACACCTGGATGGAAGAATGTATGCAACTTTCTGATATCACTAACACTGCCCCAATATAATTTTTAATTCCATTCCATTCAGACCTCTGGCTCCTGCGGTTTGCCTTGCATCCTCCTGTCTTTAGGCAACAAACAGACCAAGCTTTCACAGGAATAGCATTTGTGTGACTGCTGTGAATAGCTCGTAGTCTCAAGAGCTTTAAATGGTTCTGTTCTGATGTGGCTCCGTTAATTGTCCTGATACAGACCTTGTGCTGCTGTGAAGGCTGGTGGGAGGAGTTGGGCAACTGGACTCTCTCTGTTGTTGCACTGCACCACTACCAGAACTATTCCCACTGTGATCTGACGGGGCATGGTACTGGTGGCTGTACTGGTTGATGTGGACGCTGTGGGAACTGAAACAGAAACCCTCCTCAAGGTCTGATTGAACCATGATGGACTCTGGTGTCTCTGCCAGCGGTGGCAGGGAGATGTCATCAGGTGATGCACACTCGTATTCATCGTTGGAGAGAGAATCCTCTGTCATCACTTCCTGTTGCTGGAGCTCCGACTCTGACAGGCCTCCTGCCAATGCATCCTGGGTAAAAGATATTAAGGATTAGACTGATATGACTCACTGTTGCCTATATTTACTAACAAGAATGTTTTCACAGTAAGTTCAATTTCTTTCTACACCACATGAAATCACACTTTGATAACTTACCTGAAGCGGTGTTGTATTTGATCCACAAGAAGCAGAGACCGCCAGGTGTCTAGTTTCTTGTGCATCTTTCCTCTGAAACTCCCTCTGGATGTCGGAGAACGATGGGCAAATCACTGGGAAAGGGGGCGCGGCCTGAGGCTCAGAGGCGACCGGCTGTGATTGGCTGTGTATGGAGTGGATTCGTCTGTTAGCCTCCACAGGGGAGCAGGAGAGGCTGAAGGTGTGGGTGGAGCAGTAGGAGGAGGTGGACCTTTCCCTGTAGGGATGTTGTCTGGTGATGAATAAGAGACAATAAAAGGAACCTTTAGACTCAAATTGTTGTTCCCCTTTTATGAACAATAAAGCATTACAATATAACCTTACATCAATATGCTTCAGCCAACTTTCAGTGAGTGCTTTTGGTCAAGACAACAACTAACAGTTGTTTGTTTTTCTATCAGAGTCTGGATCGATCATATCTGATGCAATGTTAGAACGTCAGGAGAATCTCAACACTAATAGACTTTCCTGACAACCTGTGTGCGCATTTCTAGCTTGAGTTGAAAATATTTAAGTTATGCGAACATGTGTCATGCGAAAATATCTTTGCATCAAAAAAATGTCCTAATTTGGTGGGAGCAGCTTTAAGATGTGTATAAGAAATGTGTTCTAATAAAAAATAAAGTGAAGAAAGTCTTAAAAACCTGAGTTAGCCTGCTGAGTAAGACTTAAGTGTAATGTAAACAGGTTGGGTAGTTTGATTTCAATACTGAGAGCAGATTGTACTGCACCATATTACATCTGAAACACTGTGATGCAAATAAACATCTTAAACCTTAAGTGTACCTGCTCTCTGTCTGTGTGTCTGCCTCCTGACTGCGGCTCTTCTGTAACGGAGGCTTCCTATTGGCTGCAGTCTGCCTCTTCACTGGAACCTCCTTCCCATCATGCTCGGCGGTCAGTTCAGGGGTGTGGCCTGTCTCCTTCAGCTCATACTGAAAGCAGATTCAGATGAGCTACAATTTCTTACATTTTAATATCTATAATATTTTTACTGCAGCCTTAAAATATCACTCGTCAAATGATTCTTTAGTAATTCTAGTTTTAATGTCTTTAAACCATAAAGCCTAAATTCTTCTTCAGTTAATTTCTCTGATTGTTTTACCATTTCGGCCTTCTCCTGTGTGGCGCGATTATCCGTCTGCTCCTTCTTTTTAAACTTTCTGTGTCCCTTCTTCTCTTTCTCTTTGTCCTTCTCTTCTGTCTCATTCTCTCTCCTTCGCTCCGTCTCTTCCCTTTTCTCTTTCTCTCCCTCGTTCTGCTGCCGTTTCAGATTCTCCATCTGAAAACATCACAGTGATATAAAGTGCATATACACACTCTGTAAAGTAATATATTTTAGACTGATGCAGGACGCAGAGGAGATCACGTGTCCTAACTACCTTCAGTTTGGCCTCCAGCTCCATCAGTCCATCACTCAGCTCTCTAATAGACTGCACCATCTCAGAGTGTTTACTGACCGTCTTCTCTATGTACCGCTGCCCCTCCTCCACCCCTGAAACACACACACACACACACACACACACACACACACACACACACACACACACATACACATACACAGTTCACAGAATTCTTTAAGTAATCTCAACATCACATTTTTGGTCTTCCACAGTTTTACTCAAATAAGCGAGCCTAATGTTGGACACCTGGAATGAGGGTGGGGGATGGGACTGACTGGGGGATGTTACATTTATGTTATGAATAGTATTGTTAAATGGAAATTAGTTTTAAAAAGGGCCTGTATTACATTTTAAGTAAGATGTTACACACAGCACAAGGTAGCAAGCCAGCAGAGAGACCTAAATAGTTTGCTAAACACAGTTTAACAGGAATTAAATCAAATTGATAAAAGTAATGAATTGAAACTTCAAAAATTAGGAAAATTTAATCAGTTGAAGTAGTTCATTTAAAATAGTGGTTGAAACAGTGAGCCAAGAGTAAGGGACACTTAGTTGCTGGCTCAAAGTGCTCGATACACGTTTGGAAAGCTTAGCTTTTAATAATGGAGAAACAGTTCAAAGGTCAAAAAGTAATGAACACATAGTAACTCAATGTAGGGAATGATTGTCAAATAGGCTAAAAGTGAAGTATTAATGAGTTAAATGTGACAGACGTTTATGGAGACATGTTTAGCTGAAGGTAAAACATACACTGCTAAGCCAACATGGATAAACTGTTGGAACATGCTGGAAAAATTTAATGGATAAATAAAAAACAATGAAAATAAAAACTGTTTAAAATAAAGTGAATAAACAGTGAAAGATTTCAAGGAAAGGATGAATGACAAAGTTGAATTCAGTGGATAAACTGTAAGTTAGCTAATAGATAAACAGTGAAAACTGTCTTTTCAGAATAAAAGCATGTCCTCTTGATTCTCCTGCTGTGTTGTTACTCACCGTGCAGTCTGACAGCCAGCTCACTGATCTGACTGATCCTCTCCTCCTGCTGAGGAACCGTCGGCCACACAAACTTCTCAAATTGTTGGTAGAGAACAGAAACGGCTTCTGTGCTGCGACACTCCGACGAAAACTTCCCGACACGAGCGATGGTCGCACTCGCCTCCTCACACCAGACCTGATACTGTTAATACAAGACAACAGGAGGTCACGTAAATCACACATAACTGTTTATAACTGACTTTACTATAAACTTAATCCTACAACTAACTCCTAAGATATTTAAATAATCTAATGTCTGTTAAAAAAATAATACAATAATATAAAAGAAAACAACCAGTTGTTATCACCTCCTCCATGGCTTTCTGCAGTTTGCAAGTCATCTCCAGTGTCTTTTGGTGTTCGCTGACACTTCGTTCAAACTCTCCCATTTGTCTCTGCAGCTCGTTGATGGCGTCCTCTGCCTCCCGAGCAATGCCCCCATCTTTGACCTCTGACCCCAGCCGGGCAGTCACACCCTGCAGACGTTTCCTGAGCGCCTGGAGCAGACATGGCACAGTATCTGATAGACTGCTAGATTGTAAGAAATGTATGTTTCATGTAACAGATGTCTGGTCTTTTTCATCCACCAGTTTTTAGACAACAGTATAATTTGTCCGTAAAGAAACCTGAATAAATACCAGAAATTCCAAGCAATACTGAAAATGACACAAAATGTTGTTACACTTGGCTCTGGGGTCAGAAATGTGAGAAACGCTGATGGGTACAGATAGATATGTCGTGACACATTTTTGCGTCTTCCACCTCGGACAAAACATTGATACCCTGCCGCCATGCACTTCAACAGATCTACGACTACTGGAAGGATCATGTTTTGTTTGTCTTTATTTGATATATGATAATAGTGAGTTCCACAGGAACTATGGCAAGAGAGGGGGGTTGTGACTTGTAGCAAGTGTCTCTGGTTGCAAGAAACCCGGGATGCTGTTTATATTTGGCATACACCCCAACCACAAGAGAACTGGGGCTCATTTTGACCATTCATATTCACATTGCAGCTCAGATCAGCAGCTAGACTTACCTGCAACTTCTCCTCGTACATCTCCACCTGCTGTAACTGGTTCCTGACGGCTTTCATGTTCCTGGTCCTGTCGTTTCTCTTCATGAAGTTAAACTTCAGGTTGCTGAAGCGCTTTTTCAGTTCCTTAAAGGAGTCACGCAGCTGAAGTTTGAAACATCACAAAATCAGACAACAGAAGCTGGTTTTACATAAAGATGTACACATCACACACCCACATACCATTATACAACATTAGAGGGACTATCTTTGTATCTTAACTGTAACCACAAAGATTTTTTATTCTTAGCCATTCAGTTTTGTTCTGAAGGTTCATTTGATTCATCTATTGCCTTCATCATGTCATTTTTTATTGATCCAACACGCTGACTTAAGATCAAATACCTGCCACACTGGGCAGTATACACTGAAAACCCCAAAGACGTCTACCTTATGATGGCACTGGAGGAGAAATGCTGAGGCTACATCATCCGTAACTAACAACAACACTTCTGGTCATGCCAGAGGAAAAGTCAAACGTATTGAGATATGTTGCTCACAATAAGAAATATCAACCACATGGTGGTGCTAGAGGAGAATCAGTGGATCACCAAAGTCAGCAAGATACATTCTCTGGCAACTTTGAATGTCTGCAGAAAATGTCTTGGCCATCCATGAGAAAGTTGTTGATATGTTTTAGACACTGACATTGCTGTAGCACAAATGTTATCTTTTGGTGGGAGCAGTTCTCCCTTAGTTTTGGTCCGCTTGGTGTCGATGTAACTGCATGTCTACAGAGCTTTGATAGTTTATTTTTAGAGCAGGAGGGTTTAAATCCAGAGGGACATTTCTGTCTCTGACTGGAGGACCGGTGGTGTCATATGGCTGATCTGTCAGCTGAGCGCAGCTGAGAGACAGTGTGGTGTTCAAGTTGAACAGATGAAGATGTTGAAATCAGAGGCTGAGGAGGTCGGACTGTTTTTCAAACATCAGTTAGGTTTTGGCATCAAAAGTTGTCTGGGGTTGTCTACCCAAGGAGACTGCAAAACATCCAGTGGTACCCAGCAATATCCACAACAGATTAGTACAATTAACCATTAAATATCTCAGCATTCAGTTAAAGTACCAGAAGGATTACCTTAGTATCATATAATTACCCTGCATACCCTCTGATGCGTCAGATCACCTGGAATACCACGGAATGCCCACTTTACTGTACCTGAACACCTTGTACAGAAACTTAATTCTTCACAGGTCAGCTGCCAGACTCTGTGATGAAGTACCATAAATCTGGCATCCATCATGACAACTAAAAATAATGTGAATGTTTATGGTAAGAATAACCAACCAGCCAATGAGCAAAACAGACCCAGTCCTCTGCAAAGAGTCATGTCTTGAAAAAAAACAACACATCATCACTTTCCACGTCACCCTTCAGATGACCTGGCAGTGTGGGCACAAACAAGTCCAAAGGTCACAGTCACAGTGCTCATATCTTGTCTTCCCCAGGAGCTCACCCCTAATCCCTCTGCCTGAGTGCCCATGGTGGTCTACTTAGTGATGGTGTCTGATTACAGAACTTCCCCGCTTCCCTCTGTGAAGTGACAGTTAAGCCAACTGCAACTTTATCACCACTGATCTTGTCATCAACGGGATTTCCAAATCAACTAGAGAAAAGTTCAAGACAAACGATGCAATAGGCTGTAAGCGCACACTAACATTGCTCAAGTTTTCAAGGGCACTCAGCACCAAATCAGCTGATACTACAGAATTTACTCAATACCATGGATACATCCAGTCTGAAGCTCTTGACCCTGCTCAGAACAGGAATAACTTGGCAATCAAACATCAAATTTAATATAAAGTCTTCCATCCTAGGAATCTGACCCAGGCCTGTTCTCTATCTGAATACCATAAAGTCTGCACGTCAGCAGAGTCCACATGTTTGGATTCACCCTTTGATTGTGTGTTATTACAGGTTTCACCTCTTCTCAAGCGATGCCTATAAAGTTGTATTCTGCAGAGCACTGACTGCTGAACCTCCATCCTCCAGTCCCCCAATGAACCTGAAGAACACTCTACATGCTTTTGAATTTGGGATACTCTGGACCACGAATAAAACAGACAAAAACACGTCTGTTTGTGTGTAGCAGTGAGTGTCTGATTAAACCCCAGCTGCTCCTGCAAGTTTCAGTGTAATGATGACATGCAGCACCAGGTGCATGATGGGAAATACCCAAAGCCTGACTCTGCCTTACTGATCTGTCCAGCTGATCCACCTCTTTCTCTCACTTTCTGGTGTCTTGTCATTACCTCAATGTGCATTTTCTTAGATATGAACAATTTGTGTCGTCCTACAGAGAAGTAAAAAGGTTTTCTGATCAATCCAATAAGATTATTTTGCAGTTGCATTCAGGGACTGACTCCAGCACTGAGCTTCGGGACTTTATGGACTCCAATAAAATCTAAATGTGTCCTGCTACCCTCAGTTATTTTTAGACTCTGATGGAACTGAGTGAGTGGCTCCCTCGCACTAGTCAAGGCTGGTTCAAAAACTTTCAGTCCATTTGGAGAAGTAATGGATTAATTAACATATATGTTTAATCAATTAAAATATTAAATGAGTATGTTAATGTTAAAAACATAATTTTGATTCATAGATTAAAAGTCAGAGTATACACTTCTGTGTAAAACTTTAACACATTCAGAAGTGTAGATTTTTGTTAAAGGAAATGTTTGTTTTTCCTT
This sequence comes from Semicossyphus pulcher, assembly GCF_022749685.1. NCBI lineage: Eukaryota > Metazoa > Chordata > Actinopteri > Labriformes > Labridae > Semicossyphus > Semicossyphus pulcher. Next base: position 29,080,278 of record NW_027211659.1, read on the forward strand.
TAATTCTTTCAAGAGGAAACCCTATGAAATCATTTGAAAATGACATAACTGTTATACTATATATTTTATTAATCACTAATAAAGGGAGGATTAATCTACTTGATCTGACTGCCCAGAGATTGTGCCTCACACGGCTTAGCACCAGGCTAAGACACGCTGAGTGAAATCTTGCTGCTGGTCCTGTGGATGTTGTGGATATTTTCAGTCTGACAGACAGGCAGATAGCAGCAGCCCCCTCTGCTGGTCATATCAATGAGTAACCGTTTTAAACCAACCAGAGCTCTGTCCCAGGAGATACCTGCCAAGAAGCCTGTACGATGAAATCAGTCAAAACATCTCTCAGTCATCAGCCTTCACTAAGCCTAACCACATTATGATCACATGACGATGGTTATCTACTCAGTTGTTCAACCCAGTGTTTCCTGATCTTGACATTGGCACATTCAAGCAAAATGAATGACCTCACCTGGTTGATGTCCCTGTTAAGCTGGCGGGTCAGCAGCTGGTTCTGCTCACGTTGATTGGCTTCATTTAACCAAGAGACACAGAGAGAGTCCAGAGAGACAAGACGAGCCTCCAGCTGCTCCACTCTGAAACAAGTCTGACCCTAACAGTGGAAGTATTCAGAGACAGTACTGAAGTAAAGTCCTGCAATCAAGGGACCCCTCCTGGGGGTGGCTAAATATTTAATGTGTCTGTGCGTGTGCATACTTCTTGGTTGACAGCGGTGCAGATGTCTGTCTTCAGTGTTGACGCTTGTTTAAACAGACTCTGGATCAGCTGCTGTTTTTCTCTCTGCCGACTCAGCTCGGCCTCACTGGATCCACATGCACCAGTTGAACCAGTTAAAGGGTTCTCAGGGTCTGACTGGAGCAGACCCTCCAGCTGGACACATAGAAAACAACACTAAATTTAACAATGATTCATTTACTGTTTGTAAAACACTTCTATTATATTGTATACATTTCCAAATATACAGACTACTAGACTTTATAGTAGAAGAAGTAGAAGTCGCCTTCTGGTCTGAAAAGTGAAGACAAAGCAGAATTGTCTTAAACCTGCTATTGTCTCTAATGGCCAGCAGAGGGCAACTCCAAGTGTGCTTGTATAGAAGGCTATGAGACAATGAGCCTACTTCTCTCTTGATTTATTACCTCAGTAAAATGAGTTTATGGTCTCAATCTTTAGTTTAAATGTGTTTTATCATTGGGTGAAGTTTCATAAACTCTATCTCTTAGTGTGTCAAAAACACTCAACTGACCTGTTTGTATGTGAGGTGGAAGTTGTGGGTCAGGTCCAGGATGGACGCGCTCTGATGGATTTTTTTCTTTACTCTCTTCTGAAGCTTAAGCAACTCTGACAGATCATCCTCCTTCACTGTTCTTCCCTCAAACTCCTTAAACTCCAGGCTCTCCTGGACTCCTCTTAGAGTCTCCCAGCTCTTCACCATGTGCTCCACCTCAGCATCCAGTTGCTGGAAAAACCAAAAGGGTTTGATCATTTAGGATGAAAAGTTCTTCTGTTAATACATCAATGAGTGAGCAAGAAAGTTTTACATCTAAAACATGCAGAAAGAAACAAAACAAATTCCAGTAGCTCTAGTCCTCTTTGCATTACCAAAGTCCCAGTGGTCTCACATTTTCCCAAAGTCTAACAGTAATCCATGGAGCCCAGAAGACTCAGTGATTATAACCTGGTCTAATCATTTCCAAACAGTACAAGTAGACCCAGTTGTACCAATGGAACCAGAAATGTTACAAATCCTAACAGTCCTAATGTTCCAAAATTCTTACATTTCCTTGCAGTCCCCACAGTCCAACTTTTTCAAAAAAAACTTTTCGAGTATTCCACGGAATCCCAACGGTCCAGAAACACTACTCAAGGGAATCCTACAGAATACCAGTAGCCTTTGCTTTGGAGAAGACCCAATGGTCCCAAAAGTCCCAGCTTTTGGGGCACCAAAGGTATCCAAATTCTAAAAAGGCCCAAACAGTTCCATTAGTCTGTTTTCCCCAACAGTCATACCAAGCAGTTCCGATGGTCCCACAAGCCTCATGTGTCCAAACAGTCCAAAGGTTCCAGTAGCTTCAGGAGTCCCCACAGTAAAAAAAAAACTCCCCGTTTCCAGCAGTCCACATTCCCAGATTTTCAAACATCCAAGCAGTCCCTATAGTCCAACTTTTCCTTACCATGGTAACAATCATACTAATCCCAGGATCTCGATTGCCTAGAACTTCTACCATAGAGACTTCACTGGTATTTTACAAATATGAAATGACTCTGTGGTCTTGAAAATCCCTGCCTTTCCAGTAGTCCAAAGGTATCCACTCTTAAACATCCCAAATCTTAATCAGTCCCTTTCTACCACAGCCATATCTGGTAGTCCCAATGGTCCAAGATGTCTTACAAGTCCAGGGATCCAAGTGGTCTGAGATGTCCCCAAACTGAAAAAAACTGAATTTTTCTTCAAAGTTTCAAAACTGCCAACATTCTAGCAATACTTTCAAAGTCCCAATAGTTTCAGCACTGCCACCAATCCCATGAGGCGAAAAGAGTTCCAAATAGTCTTACATGTCCCAAAGTTCTAAAGGTCCCATTGGTCTTAGCAGTCCTTATTGAAAAAAGTCCCAGGGTTCTAAGCAGTCCAAAACTCCTAATGGTCCAACAAGTCTAAACAAACTCAGAGGTCTAAAGTTCCAGTAGTCCCATCAGTCCCCACAGTTTAAAGTTGTAATGCTCCTTAAAGTCCTGCTAGTCCTCTTTGTCTGGGTACTTCAAAGTCACAAGACTCACCTTGAAATGTGGTGTGGCCTGGCTGAAGTGCTCCAGCAGCCTGTTGGTTTGCAGGTCTGAACCCAGATCCATTAGAGCACAGGAGTCCAGCAGCTCAAAGACACATTTCATGTCCTGGAAAGTCTACATACATACATGAAGTATAATAATTACATTCTTGTGCTCTACTTGAGTGCTCCTATTTTACACTACTTGATCATTCAAGTTACAACATTTAAACTGAAATACACTTTTAGGTCCATTACATGTCTTGAGCTGCATTGGTACTTTGTTATTCTAGAGTATAATTTTTAGAGATTAGCTCTCCGGCATCATGGTGACTGTTCTGGACTCTATGGCACAGAGTAGTAGGTACCTTGAGGAATCGCTCTTGATATTTCCTGCAGTACTCCTGTTGCTGCTGGATTTCAATTTGCTGATGACTCAGTAGATCGGTCATTTCGTGTTTGGTTCTGCTGAGTTGCTCCAGAGTCTGCTGCACCACTGACACCCCTGACTGCACGTTAAACTCTGCTCCAGACACCTGAAAAGAACACACTCATCCACATTATAGAAATTCACTGGAATTTACACTTAAATATGTCCTCTTGCAATGTACTTATTTATGTTATCCTCATTGAAAACTATTTAATCTAAACCTGTTATTCTATAGTCTGGTTACCTTGGAAACAGTATTGATAAAGTTGTTTCCCAGTTCCTGACAGGTGAGAAACCTCAGTAGTGTTTCCTGCCAGCAGGTGTCAACCTGCTTCTTCTTCACTGGTGACCTGGAAATGTTAGTTGTCCTGATGCTACTACTACCAGCTTTCCTCTCTTGCTCCTTCTCTTCCCCTGGTTCCCTTCTGTATATCTCCATGATGGCCTCCATGTCCTCCTTTACCTGGAGAACAGAAGGTCATAAGCTAGTCGCAGCTACATTCACCTTCAGTTTTCCTGACCCACACCCCCTAGATGCTGCGTTGTTGTTTGGAGCCCAGTGTCGCACAGAATAAAAACATACTGATGATTTCGATGTTAGATGTTATTTTTACACAGTTTTACTAACCCATCTACAGTTTGAGCTCTGTGGCAGCTCTGTGAGCTAAGGGGTCAATATAGCAAAAACAAAATAAAATAACAGGATAATTCTACTCAATACTCAAGGGTGAAAAGTGAACGGAGCCTTTTTTTTACCTAAAGTTTGTTATGCTGTTTAACAATTTGTTTATTCACTCAAAAATACAATATGGTACGGGTGCAAACTGCCACACAGTGCTGTTACGTTCCATTCAAACTCCAGCCTGACACAGGCAACAGGTCATCCCCAGCAGTCGCTGGGCATCTGGACCCGGTGGACTTTGGTCACCACAGTTTCTGTTTTCCTCTTTAACCCCACACCAGATAAGAAACTCACCTGCTGTGCCATCCTGAGGAAAGTGACGTAGGGTTGCAGGAGCTGCAGGTTTGAGTCAATCTTTCTGTTCAGACTCTGTAGCTCCTTCAAGACCAGATCAACTCTACCACAAAGTTCAGGACTCAATGAACCAATGGGGTCAACAGCTGGCATACTGGGCTGAGCGGTGTCGGTTCTGGTCTGACTGCCTGTGTTGCCTCTCTTCAGCTGCTCTGTCAGGGCCTTCAGAGGAGACAGCTGTCTACTGGGTTCACTGGGAGGCTTAAGACTGGTCGGATCTGTGTGCAGAGCTTTGATCTGATCCAGGATGTGCTTCAAGTCCTCTGCATCATGACCTGCAGACTGGACACAAACACACATAATGATCTCTGCAATTGTTTTAAACTGGATTCCTGCAGATTGGTGGAGATTGTGAAGGCAGTCGTTCCAACAGATGAAGGTATCATTTAATCACTTAACACCTAGTATCATCTAATAATTCAACTCAAACATGAATTACTAAAACAATGTAATCATGACATTTAAAAACTTACACTTAAATAAATTGTGATATGTACTTTGATAAATGAGGTGATCCCACAGTGACAGCAGCTAGTTTACTGTGGGTCTGTCTTAGAGAATTTAAACTCGAAAGTGAATGATATTTAAATAATAATGCATGAGTGTGTGTGTGTGTGTGTGTGTGTGTGTGTGTGTGTGTGTGTGTGTGCGTGTGCGTGTGTGTGTGTGTATACCTCAGCCTGTGCATGCAGCTGCAGGTGTGAACTCAGAGTGTCTTCGGCCTCAGAGAGCTCCCGTCCTACTTCAGATCTGTCAGACAGCACACTGCTGACCTGCTGCACCCAGCCCCAGATCTGCATCACACACATTTATATAAAACACCAACAGCTTGACAGCACCAGTGGCGTGAAGCTAATGTTAAAAAAAAAAGTCACCTTGTCCACCAGGTGTTCACATGATAGCAGCAGCTGTTTCCTCTGATTGGTCAGGAGAGATTGGTGGGTGTGGTCTTCTCCACCGTGAGATTCCTTTCCCAGCATGCTCTCCTGCCCTGTCGCTTGAACACTACCAAAGAAGAAGAAAAAACGTGCAGATTTCTGAGAGTCTCATTCTGCACAGAGGAAAGTCCAACAGACTTAAACTTTGCAATAAGCACATCTGTCTAACTCTCTGTAAGGCACACGATGTATGAAATGAGTGATATCTCCCTGATTCATGCTGCGGTAGAAGATGAACGCCTCATAGTTGTCTATTTGCACATTCAAGACGAGTTAAGAAAAGTGCATGGTTTTTCGAGCAGGTGAGAACAACGAGGCATCTGTAATGAACCAAAGTATGTGGTATCTTAACATTTTTCCTACCTGCTGGTGGATGTTGTTGCAGCTCTATGCTGTTTGGTCTCTTCTTGTTTGAGGGTGGAACCACGCTGCTGGTTTCTAGTGTCTTCTGATCTTGATCCAGGATTCTGAAATGATCCAGATCTGGATTTTGACTCAACGTTTCTGGTGTCCTCTAAGCTAGACTTTAACTGCAAGTCTGATTTGGATCCAAGTGGGAGGTCTACTAACTCCCCTGATGTGGATTCAGGCTTCACAAATGGTCTAAATTCAGGCTTTAGATCTGAAGTGGATCCTGACTGGAGCTCTATGTTCGCTGATATGCATTCAGATTGCAAGTCTGATCTAGATTCAAGCTTTTGGTCTTTTTTGTCATCTGAGCTAGATCCTGGCTTTAGATCTGATCTAGATACAGTCTTAAGAACTGATCTGGATCCTGTCTCCATATCCCTGGTCTCCTCTGATTTGTAATCAGCTTTGAGATCTGAAATGTATCCAGCCTGCAGGTTTGATTTAAATCCAAACATCAGGATTCTGGTCTCCTCTGATGTAGATATAGGCTCAGTTTCTAGAGATCTAGAGATGGATTTGGTATCTAATCTTGATTCTGGCTGATCATGTGGTCTTGATCCAGGCATCTGATCTGTTTTGGATCCAGCCTTCAGACTTAATTTGAATCCTGATTGTAAGTTTCTGATCTCCTCGGGTCTAGAGCCAGGCTTTATCTGTAATCCAAATCCAGGCTGAAGATCTGACCTGGATCCAGGTTGCAGATCTAAAGTCTCCTGTGACCTGGGCTCGGGGTTCAGATCTGAACTCGATTCAGGCTCCAGGTCTTTGGAATGCTGTGATCTAGATCCCTGCTTCACATCTGACCTGGATCCTGGCTGCAGGTGAGATTTGAATTCTGACAGGAGGTTTTTGATCTCCTCTGACCTGGACTCTGATGGCAGGTCTGATCTGGATCCAGGTGTAAGGTCTATGGGCTCTGTTGATTTGCGCCCAGGCTTCAGACATGACCTGAATTTAGGCTCTGTTTTTAAACTGGATTGTGGCTGGAGCTCTTTGTTCTCTGATCTTGATACGGGTTGCAGGTCTGATCTAGATACAAGATTCTGGTCTTTGGTTTCCTCTGATCTACAACCCAGTTCCAGGTTTGATTTGGATCGAGGCTTTAGATCTGATCTGGATCTTGCCTCAAAGTCTCTGATTTTCTTCAAAATGAATCCAGGCTCCACATCTTTGGTGTCCTCTGATTTATAATCTGATACGAGGGCTGATCTGTTTTCAGCATTGAGGTTTAATTTGATTCCAAACTGCTGGGTTTGGATCTCCTTTGATGTGGATCCAGTCTCCACATGTCTGTTTGACTCTGATGTAGACTGAGGTTTTAAAACTAATCCAGATCCTGGCTGCACATCTGATCTTGATCCAGGCATCTGATCTGTTTTGGATCCAGCCTTCAGACTTAATTTGAATCCAGATTGTAGGTTTATGGTTTCCTCGAGTCGAGAGGCAGGCTTTATCTGAAATCCGAATTCAGACTTAAGTTCTGGCCTGGATCTGGGTTGTATGTCTGATCTAGATTCATGCTGCAGATCTAAAGTCTCCCCTGACCGGGATTCAGGTTTCAGGTCTGAACCAGATTCAGGCTGTACGTCTTTGAAATGCTCTGATCTAGATCCCTGCTGCAGGTCTTTGCTGTCCACTGATGTCTGTCCAGACTGCAGGTTTCTGTTCCCATTTGGTCTAGATGCTGGCTTTGGATCTAATCTGGATCCTGGCTGCAGGTCAGATTCTGCCAGGAAGTCTCTGGTTTCCTCAGACCTGGCCTCTGAGTGCAGCTCTAATCTGGCTCCGGTTGAAAGGTCAATGGTCTCCCCAGATTTAGATCCAGGCTTCAGATATGTCCTGAATTCAGGCTGTAAATCTAAAGTGGATTGTGGCTGGAGCTCTGTATTCTCTGATATTGATAGAGAATGTAATTCTGATCTAAGTTCAGGCTGCTGGTCTTTGGTTTCCTCAGCTCCAGATTGCAGTTTAACATCTGTTGTGGATTCAGGCTTTAGATCTGATCTGGATCCTGCCTCAAAGCCTCTGGTTCTCTCTAACATGAATCCAGGCTCCACATCTCTGGTCTCCTCTGATTCAGAATCTGAGTGGAGGTCTGATCTGTTTTCAGCCTTCATGTTTAATTTGATTCCAAACTGCAGGGTTTTGATCTCCTTTAAACTGGATGCAGGCTCCACGTGTCTGCTCGACTCTGATGTAGATTGAGGTTTTAAATCTAATCTGGATCCTGGCTGTACATCTGATCTTGATCCAGGCGTCTGGTTTAAATTGAATCCAGACTGCAGGTTTCTTGCCCCCTTTGGTCTACATCCAGAATGTAGCTCGAATCCTAATCCAGGCTGCAGATCTAACCTCAATTCAGGTTGTGGGTCTGATATAGATTCAGCCTTCTGATCTCTAGTCCCCTCTGGTCTCGATGTAGACTTCAGCTGCAGTCTCGATCCTAACCTGAATCCTGACACGAAGGTTGTGGTCTCCTCTGATCTAGAATATACCGGCAGGACTGATCTAGACCTGTGTGGGAGGCCTACGGTCTCCCCTGATTTGGATCCAGGTTTTAGGTTTTTCTCTAATCCGAGTGCAGGTGGCAGATCTGACCTGGACCCAGATTGCAGGTCAGATCTAGTTTCAGGCTGCATGTCTTTAGTCTCATCTAATCTGGATCTGGATGTTAGATCTGAACTAGATTTAGGCTCCTGGTCTCTGGTGTTGTCTGATCTTGATCCAGACTTTACATTCGATGTGGGTCCAGACGTCAGCTCTCTGGTTTCTTTTGTTCTGGACTCTAACTGCAGGTCTGTGCTCTCTTCTGATTCTGATTCAGACTGCAGATTCTGGTCCAGGATCTCATCGACTGTCAGTCTCAACTCCTGTAGTGAAGAGAGTGTATTTGTAGTTTCATTAATCATCATTTTATTGATTACTGCCAATAGTGTGTCTGGTGCACTCCTTATTGCTGGCTGGTGTGACTGTCTGACAGGGTTCTGTCTGGGACCAGTCCAGCAGTTGCTTGGTTTTGTGTCGACCCCTCTTTAGATTAAAAAGTTGCATTAAATGGATTTTACTTTCCAAGCTTAAGATGCTATTAAAATATGTGGCCCAGTTTGCTTTAGCTCAGCTGCTCGATATCAGAGTTATCAGCCGTGCAGAAGTTTCAGCACACAGAATATTTTTAAATACAGTCATCAGAGAGTCGAGAATGTAGCTGAACGCAGGAATTATATTTATAACCTGAACACAAGACGGATGCTGACAGACCAGACGGACGACTAACGGCTGCCAGGTCGATCACTCTGCTCTAATATAATACTCTAATATTATACACAGTATTTTACATTTGTGAATCCTGTATGGACTAATCTTAGGTAACAGTGCTGTGCTCTTATTTTGGTATATGAGTAAAGAGTTGAAGTTTTAATCTGAAATCCTCACAAACTCAGAGCAGAGTAAAAGAGGTCAAACTCAAAACATCAAAGCAGCTGCAGAACCTTTTCTACCTGTGCTCTCCTGTTGATGGTAAAGCATCAACACGAGCTGGACGGACCTCATGGATCTTTTTTCATCAATGTGTTGCTTTTTGGCTCGATGGTTAGCAGCACATTGTGTGTCACTGAGGGTCAGAAAGGTTGGGACTTTCTGAAGTAAAATCTTTGCACGCTACACGGAGTGTCATAATGTGAGCTGTTAATGTTAAAAGGATTAATGATGTGTTGTTCGCTTACTTCAAAACTTTCCTCTCTGGACTCTTGTTCTTCCTCGTGGACCAGGAAGCCTTTCTCTGACTGTTGGAGCTGCAGCCTGACAGCCTGGTCCGCCCTCCGCCTCCGATCCTGCAGCGTCTCCACCAGCTCCTCCAGCCTCAGCGCTTCCCCCCTGCTGCGCTGAGAACTCTGGGAAGAGGACGCATCCATCCACACATTCAGTACAGAGTTACTCTACAGCAAATTCTATAAAAACAGTTTCTCAGTAATTCTCGCTCTGAGTTTCTGATAATGTGCAGCTGAGACACTTTCACCTTCTCTTCCTCCTTCTCCCCCTCGTCCTCCTCATCCTGCAGTACTCCTCCTCTCCTCTGGAGGGCCTCAGTCCTCTGCAGCTGTCTGAGTTTCTGCAGCAGAACGCTGCTGCTGCTTAAAACCTGCAGAGATTTACCCAGAAGATCTGAAAACAAGAAAAACTCAATGAAGATATCTGTCGATGATGGTCAAGAGAGATTATATTTAATGCTGCAATGATTCATTACATGATACTCTGTCAACCACAACCCTCTGATTGTTAAAAAGGTTTGAGCCAGTATTTATAAATTAATACCAGTTTTCAGTGAACCTGCAGCTAAAGACAACCAGTTAAAACCAGATTATCTCTGCCAAACCAGTTTAGTTGTGACCTAAACCAGCTTTTCTCTCCAGCTAGAGCACCCGTCATTCCTTGGTTACAACTTTTGTTTAATGTGACAATTTGTTTCTTTTCAAATTTTAGGATTGTTAACATTTAATTCGGTCACTGGAGCAGAATCCCACTGATACTACAACTAGCATTAACACTGTTTACCTCTCCTCACTGAGTCGTATGTGAGCTGTGCCTCAGGCCATCTGTCGTCTGGTCTGATCATTAGCGCCTCAACTCTGTCGATACTAGCAGCAAACTGCAGACAGACAGAAACAGACGGACGTTGAGGATTCTCAGATGTGTGGTCAAAGTGGAGGGTGGAGGTTAAAAGGCAAACCTGGATTCTGCCAGCAATGAGTTTCTGTTCGAAGTCTGTCAGGGTGACATCTCATACGTGATGATGTGAAGGCAGATTATTCACACAGTGACTACAGCAATGTAGTTATGGTTATTAAAAATGCATTTTATCAACGCTGCAGAGGAGTCATGTATGAATATGAATGTTTATGGGCCGAGAACTGAACCCTGTGGCACACCACAAATACGATAAGCAGTAAAAATAAGTTGAGGCGTTGCTTACCAGAACATACACTTATCTATATGAAAGGTGTGGTGAAAACACTGTGGGGCTTATTTGGACTTAGCTAACACTGTCATCAGTTTAAGTGATACAGCGCTCTGTTCTATGATGCCCTGACGGTGACTAACACTACAACACAGTGATGATCAGGATCTGTGAGAACCAAGATTAAGAAAAATCAACTTGTCCTCTGTTTTACCCAGAGTCCAAAAATAAGTTGGATATTAGTTTTATGCACATGAATCAAAGAGAGAAGGTCCAGGATGTGTTGAGCCTAGCTTAGCACAAAGACTAGAAACAGGGGAAACTAGTTTCAGCCCCTTACACAACAAGACGGAACAACTTTCTGCTTGTTTCTCGGCCCCCATTTTAGACTAAGCATATTAGACTGAACGTACACGAGGCAGGGTTTGTTTGTTTGTCGTAAACAAACATTATGATTTGTTCTGTTGGACGCAGGACGCAGACCCAGGACACTAGCTTGGTTAAAAACAGGTCCAACTACAGATTTACGTGTTGTATCTTGTAAATGTAAACCGGGGACGTGTTCGATGTGACTCAGAGCACAGAGCATGAAAATAGACCCAGAATGCTCATTGTCAGACAGTTATAGACAAATGCTGCAGCAGGTGACTGTGGTCAGGCAGCAGGTGTTTCTAATAAAGCCAGTTGACCAATCAGCACGGCTTCCTGCGGCATGCCAGAGATCCACAGCGCGCGCACACACACACACACACACACACACACACACACACACACACACACGCACACACACACACACGGTGCCGCCCGGGGAGTCAAAGTGAAACTAATGTTCTTTATGGAGACACGAGACGAGGATAAATCACAGCCACTGTTCTGCTGTTTAACCACAGAGGACAGAACTGTCTACAGGCAGGAGGTCAGAGGTCACAATGACTGACACTACGTGAACATGTTATTCAGTGAGAGTCAGGTTACACTGAGAGGGAGCTACAATATAAAGACGGAGCCTCCAATTCAGCTTTCATACGGATCAGAGTCGAACACGATGCAGAAAATCTGTGCGTTCATTTTTTGATGTTAAAAAGTTTTTCTGGAAAACAATAAATTTACCCTTTAAACAAACATGAGAACAATGCAGCAAGTGTCTCAGTTCAACCCTGATCAGTCTGTATGGTCTCACTCAATGCATGTGTTGTTGTCAGGCTGCTCCAAGCCGATAAGTTTTAGTCATGCTGCACTTGGGTCTCTCTAACAGAAGCTATCAGTATGCTAACAGTTAGCTCTCTCCAGGAGCTCCAGGTCTTCCTCATAGAAAAGCAGGCAACAAAAAAGCTGCGTTCATGGCGTCTCAAGCGTCTCAAGCCGAGCTCTGCAGGTGTTGCGTGAACACACTCGAGTTTCCTGGTTGCAGATTTGAAAATATGGTAAGTGTTGTTTCAGCGCCTGAGGTGGTGAAACTGTGCAGGACCTCAAAGGCAAAAGAAAAAGTTAAGAACCAGTTAAAAAAAAAGAATGGAATAATCATGAGATCTCTCACGACCACCTCAATTCATAATGTGAACCCTGTTGGGGGTCGAGACCCGCCAGTTGAGAACCAGTGGACTAAAAGACGCTTTCGTACACTCATATTTAAAGAACTGAAGAAAAGGAGCACGAAGAACAGGCTACTAACAATAAGGACGACAAACCAACAACATGAATGAGCATTTCTGTTGCTTTTTAACTTTGAGGCAGGAAATCTGCTGAAGCAGGAAGTCGGCGTAGATTTAGCTGAGACAGATAATTCAGTGTTTCTGTGAGAAACACACGTGAAGATCTTCATGGACATTAGCTCCTGGAAACTTTTAGAGAACACAAAGAAAGCAAACTGAGAACAAACACAGAGATCCGTTTCCTCTCATCGTCATGTCTGATCATCAGCTCCCAGGTTTCTCTCACCTCCAGAGCTCGGCTGTAAAAGTCTGAGGCCAGCAGCAGCACCTCCTGTCGTCTCTCCATCAGGCGGAGGAGCAACGACCATCCCTCTTTCAGAGATGCTGTCATGGCCTTGTGCAACTCCTCCTCCTGTTTCCTGCTCCTCCTCTGCTTCCTCCGCTCTGACGTCTCCACCACAGACAGCACCTCCTTCTCGTGTTTCTGAAATCAGACAAAGAGAAACGATAAAAACGAGCTGTGTGCTGTAACCTCAGAGCTTTTACCACGTTTACACCTGGGAGCTAACATGAAGCCACACCTTCTGGGTGACACACACACAGTGTTAACCTCATACTCAGACTGATTCTTACTTGGTCTCATACTAACTGTTGAGCTGACGTGTCTCATAGAAAGTAAACCTCAGGAACAAACTTCATGTTTGTAGAAAGATCGATGAGTAACAGAAGCTAGACAGGAAGTGATGTCATGACCTCAGCTGTTCATCGTGTGTTTGTTACCTTGAGTTTGTCCATCAGCTGCTGCAGCTCCTGGATCAACGTCTGGTTTTCTTCCTGGTTTGATCCGATCCCACAGAGACCTGGATGCACCTGAACCAGCTGGAGGTGGACCAGAGACCCACTCTGCACACACACAAACACACACACACACACACACACACACACACACACACACACAATTACTTGAGTGAATGTTTAACTTTCCTCCACTGTTGCAGTGACAGCAGCCCATTCAGTAATTATAGATGCTGTTATAACAATAATAAATCAGTTATAAAAAAGGAATGTCCTGATAGCAGCGTACGGTGGGCACAGACACAGCTAGCTGCTAATCAGTGCTAACACATCAATTAAATACTGAGTGTAAGAACAGTGTGTGAGACGTGTTGGACGGTCTGTTGGTCCAATAAAGCGCACACACAGATTATCTGTCTGATATTTACATGAACAAATCTCCAACAGGCTTCAACAGCACAAACACGGCCCAGAGGTTACGTTCAGTGACTGAGTTAGATGAGGGGACACCTAGCAGACAGCTAGCAGCTCCCAGCTGTCACTCAAAGAGGCCACGCCCCTAATGCTGCATCACTTTAAGCCTTAATATAATGTAAACAGGTGAGCTGTATAAAGATTCTCCCCGTACAGTTGTCATGAAGAGAGAAATGAGCTATAGAGACCCAAACTGTTTTTTGTACCAGGCTGTAAACATGTTTATTTCTGCTGTAAAGTTTAACATGGGGCTCTATGGGGACTGACTCACTGCTGGAGACAGCCTCAAGTGGACACCAGAGGAACTGCAGCTTGTGACACTTGTGTGTTGGCTTCACTTCTCTTTTTTTCTTGATACTGTTACGACATGTGAAACTGTTTAACTTTGTTTTTGTTCTTCACACAGTGACATGGTGACTCCTCACAGGAGCTGCATGTGTGTGTGTGTGTGTGTGTGTGTGTGTGTGTGTGTACGTGTGTGTGTGTGTGTGTGTGTGTGTACGTGTGTGTGTGTGTGTGTGTGTGTGTGTGCGCGTGTCACAGCATTCCTCAGGTTGATACAGTATCTCTGACATGCACCCAACAGCACACATTGTGACGCACACACACACACACGCACGCACACGCACACACACACACACACACTTTAAATACAATGACAGCAGTGCCTAAAACTATGATCTGAGATACAGACACACATATGAACACTTTTTAAATCCACACTCACCTTCAAACACTGAGAGGCATCAGCTGTCACACACACACACACACACACACACACACACACACACACACACAAACACATAAATAGTTTGGCTATAACAGGAAACAGCACATGGACAGAGAGTGAGTGACAGGTCGTCAGAGGAAGAAGCTCAGTTTCAAACATGTGGAAGTCAGCGCCTCCAGTCTTTAATCTGTAAGTCAACATGAGTCAAACAGTTTCTGTGACTCTGTAACTCTTAAAGCTCTGAACACACCTGATTCAGAAGAACGACTTCCTGTTTAGGAAACAGGACCGTCCAATGAGAGAATGCAGAGGACGTTTTATCTCCACGTGTCCTCCAACAAAGCTTCATTTGATCTGTTGTGAAAAGTGATGCACAATTTTTCACTCGATTCCTAAAATCCAACAACAATAACATCAGAGACGCACAACAATAACTAACATGTGGCAGACAGGACGTCGTCGTTTCACAGGAGCACAGACTGAGCTCTGTTGTTTAACGTCTAACTTCCTGTCTGCGTGTTTTACTCAGCTGGAGCTGTGAATATTTGAAGGTGTATCGGGCCTGAAGTTAGAAGCACAGTCTGACTCACAGCACACAATAACGAGCTAACGCTTGTTAGCGACGGAGCCACCAAACACACCTCTGAGCTGGATCGTGTGTGTGTGAGCAGCAGAGAGCTCACTGTCAGTTAGGGAGGACATCCTGTTACTGTGAACCAATCAGAGCTCTACATGCTGAAAGCTGATTGGTCCATTTACCTTGAGGACAGAGACGACGATCAGTGATTGACCGGCCTGGACAGCAATGGTGCTTAGGGTGGTGAAGGACGGAGGACGCGTCATGCTCCCTCCTCCTCCAGGTCTCCTTCCTGTGTCCTTCAGGTCTCCACATGTCTCCTCCTGTCCTCCGCTCGTCTCCTTCAGTCCTCCACATGTCTCCTCCTGTCCTCCGCTCGTCTCCTTCAGTCCTCCACATGTCTCCTCCTGTCCTCCACTCGTCTCCTTCAGTCCTCCACACGTCTCCTTCAGTCCTCCACATGTCTCCTCCTGTCCTCCACTCGTCTCCTTCAGTCCTCCACACGTCTCCTTCAGTCCTCCACTCGTCTCCTTCAGTCCTCCACTCATCTCCTTCAGTCCTCCACACGTTTCCTTCAGTCCTCCACTCGTCTCCTTCAGTCCTCCACTCGTCTCCTTCAGTCCTCCACACGTCTCCTTCAGTCCTCCACACGTCTCCTCGATCTCTCCGGTTGTCATGGTGATAGATTAAATCCAGTTAGAAGCTGAGGAACAGGAAGTAACTCTCTCCTTCTTTCCTGTCGGCTCATTGCTGATTTTTCATCTTTAAAGTGGTTTCTTTCTTTAATGAGACAGGAACAAGTTGTTTTGTTGTTTTGTTGTGTTGTTGTTTTGTTGTTTTGTTGTTTTGTTGTTGAAAGTGTTCCTGAACCCAAGCTGATCCTCTTTGTATGAAACGCCTCCTCAGTCAGCCGTCGTCCACTTCCTGGTTGCTGTAGTTTCCTGTTTTTGAAATGATGAAAATGTCCTACAAAACAAAAAGAACATGAAACAGATATTTATTTATTCTGATGTTGTTTGTTTATTTATTTATTTATAAACTATAACATTTGTTGTATACCTGAGTATTAGTTGTTTTTTTGTTTCCTTTAACAAATGTTTTTACATCTGTGACTTTGATCTTTCAAAAAACCGACTGAACCTGAAGGCGACGTGTGGATGCTGTTTGTAGAGAAACACAGTGAACACAGCCGATCGGTGATGTCAGCGAGCGTCTTATTTACCTTTTAAACATTTATTTTATCATCAAAAGGATAAAATGACATTTTTACATCATTTAGTTTGTTTTGTTTTTCACTAAATATCAGATTTGATGACCTCGCCTGTTTTTGCGTCGTGCAGTGTCTCCTCTCTCTGTGCTCTGACACTCATCATAGTAACAGTGCTAACACACGTATGACTGTGAGTGGTGAATAAACACGTTACTTGTTATTAATAAGCAGGTTGGACTCGGTCCCGACGCTCTGAAGCTGTTTTTAAAAGTGACGGTAAAAACTATTCTTATTACATCCTCGCTTAAAGTTTAAACACGTCGTTCTCTCTGACGTCACTCTGAAGATGAAGCTTCAGTTTTTACTGAACGAGAGAAAACTTCTAAAATGTTTTCACCTCATGTTTCCAGCACGTTTAACACATTTGTCTCATTTCAAAGTTTCTGAAGAACATTAAACTAAAATAAATAAATAAATTCAGTTTATGAATGAGTAAAGAAAAGATTAGAAACAATTAAACACACACACGCACACACACACACACAGAGAGAGAGTACCTGAGACACGTTTCTGCTGCTGCTGAGAGCGTGGAGCCAAAAACACTGAGAACAAACACAGCTGAGAGAGAGACAGGGAGGGGGGGAGAGAGAGGGAGGCGGGGAGAGAGAGGGGGGAGAGAGAGAGAGAGAGAGACAGGGAGGGGGGGAGAGAGAGAGAGGGGAAAGAGAGAGGGGGGAGAAGTAGAGAGAGGGGGAGAGAGAGGGAGGCGGGGAGAGAGAGAGACAGGGAGGGGTGTGGGGGGGAGAGGGAGGAAAGAGAGAGAGAGAGAGACAGGGAGGGGTGTGGGGGGGAGAGGGGAAAGAGAGGGGGGAGAAGTAGAGAGAGGGAGAGACAGGGAGGGGGGGAGAGAGGGAGGGAGAGAGGGGAGGAGAAGTAGAGAGACGGGGAGAGAGAGTGATGGGGGGCAGGGGGAGAGAGACAGGGAGACAGACAGGCAGTAAAAATAGATGTGGTTTCCAGTGGGATTATCACTCAGCTGAGTGACAGAGAGACGTCTGCCCTCCATAAACAAACACTCCCCTCTCTCTCCCTCTCTCTCTCTCTCTCTCTCTCTCCCTCCCTCTCCCTCTGTGACACACTGTGTAAATACATCTGCATGTAAAGACACACAAAGAAAAAAACACCAGAGCTTTATAATCAAAAACATGAAATGTGCAGAAATCAGGAAAATATTGACAAGTGATTTCCTTTCACCGTCACGCTTCTGTTCCTCAACGTTTCAGAGGGACACTGTTTACTGCACCGTGTCCTTCCCTCCTCTATGGGGCGCTGGAGCCTATTCCAGCTGTCATTGGGCGAGAGGCGGGGATCTTGTATCCGACTTCCGGTATGGCGCACGTAGCAACACGTGTGCCTGCTGGTAGCAAAGTTTGCTCCCGATTAAAGCCTGAGATCTTTAGAACTACGGATGGAAAAGTGGTAGTGGAAGACGAATTACTGAACTTTCTCGTGATCAAAATGAAGACACTGAGCCAGGATGAGATTGTAATGCTAGTCTCGAACAACTTTTCGTCTGAGTGGATAGAGGAGTCCAAGCGGCTTCTCTTTGAAGTCTGTCCGAGAACGACGCAACGCTGTGTGTCGCATAAAGGTCCTCAGAAGGATATAAACAACATAAAGGCATGCCTGAAAGTTCTTAATGAGAGCGGGGAAGATGTCCCAAGATTTGTTTCACACTACTTAGATGATCTCCCGCCTGTCTCATATGGTAGCATCGACGTATCGGCCCTGCTTGGCAGGATTGAACAGCTTAACAGAGATGTCTGCAGCATGAAGGGGGCTCTAGAAGCTCATGTGGCCGTGTGCGAGAACCTGCAAGCGGTTACCACGGATGTTGTGCAGCGTATGACGGCGCTGGAGAAGCTCCGCGGGCCTGCGGGCCCTGAAAGCACCACCGGAGTGGCTCCAGAGGAAGAGGTGCAGAGTTTGGCTACTGCTGCACCGCAGTCAACACAAGACACTACGGCAACGAGTGCTCCACCAAATAATCAATCTCAGTGGAGCACGGTTGTAAAAGAAGGCCGTCGTTTAAAGCCAGTTCCTGGAAATACCAAGCCACAACCAAAACCCTGCACTGTGCGTGACCCACAGAAACGCGAGAGGAAACATATGGCGGTAGTTGGCACTGGGAAAGTGAGTAACATTCAAGTGGTTAAAACCAAGCTGGTCAGTGTGTTTGCAACAAGATTCTGCCCTAACCTTGAAGCTGACACTCTCTGTGATTATCTGACTGAGAAACTGGGCAGAGCAGTCACGTGTCGCAAAATTGACTCGACACGAAACAGATTCAGCTCGTTCCATATCACCGCTGAATGCAATGAAGTGGCTGAAATGTACGACCCGCTACTCTGGCCAGCTGGAACGTATGTCCGACGCTACTACGAGGCTCGTCGGCCCCGCGTCTCGCCTGATGATGGAGGTGGTGGAGTTGAGGGAGCTGGTCTACAGCAGCACCAGGAAAATACAGCTCCGGGCCCTCAGGGCAGCCACAACCTGGAGCCTCTTGACACGTGACAATGGTCAGTAAACGCAACACAGACAATAACATAGCTGACCTAAAAATTCAGATTGTGTCATATAACGCGCGTGGCCTTCGCATTGGTCACAGTGCTGAGGATAAATCACGTCGCCTTATTATTGACAAGCTCCTGGAGAACTGTGATGTACTGTGTGTGCAAGAGACATGTTTAGCTGTACAGGACTTGGAAGGACTAAATTCAATACATTGTGATTTTTATGGAGCTGGTGAATCCACCACTGATCTCAGTACAAAATTAATCCAGGGGAGGATACCGGGGGGAGTGGCTGTCCTTTGGAAAAAGAAATACGATTCTGTGATCAAAGTGGTTAGATTGGATGTAGATTGGGCTATTGGAATAGAGATAAGTTGCAATGATACAAAGTTTATTATATTAAATATTTATACTCCTTATGAATGTTATCAAAATGAGGGAGAATTTCTCAATAGATTAGCCTTTGTTAGCTCCTTTATTCAAGATAATGCTTCTAGCTGCATCCTCGTTTTAGGAGACATGAATGCAGATATTTCTGATGAGAACTCTCTATTTGCCAGACATCTAATGCGTTTCTGCACAGACGGAGGCTTAACCCTCTCAAGCAAGTTTTTTTTACCTGAAAATAGTTTTACATACATCAGTGAAGCATGGCATACAACTTCATGGCTGGATCATTGTGTCTGTACATCGGATGCACATGCCTCCCTGGATACCATGGAGATCTACTATGACTATGCCGTTGCTGATCAGATACCTTTTTCTATATCACTGAATGTGGAAAAAATACCGATGGTATCGGCTGAGGTAAATAACACAATTTTGGGGAAATTGGATTGGTCTAAGATAACTAAGGACGCCATTAAGGAATATACCATTAGGACTGACAACCTACTCGGAAATATTGAATTACCTAAAGATGCAATGAGATGCTGTAATGTGAACTGTGGGAACCCACAACATGGGAATGATTTATGTGTTTTATATGATTCTATTGTGGAGTCACTTCTCATCTCCAGTAAGTCACTTCATAAATCTCAGTCTAAGGGATACAATGTCAAACCTGGCTGGAATGACTATGTGGCAGAGCTTCATGTCGTAGCTAGAAAAGCATTCAAAGCCTGGGTTGAATCGGGAAGAGTCAGACATGGCCCTTTATTTGAACAGAAGAAACGTGCTCATGCAAATTTCAAATATGCCCTGCGATTTATTAAAAGGAATGAGAAGTCTATGAGATCTGACTCACTGGCCAAAAAGATGCAAAATAATAGTGTTAAGGATTTCTGGAAGGAGGTTAAATGCATGAATAATTGTAAAATGTCCTTACCGACAAACATTGATGGGGTTAGTGGTGCTGGTAATATATCTCAGATGTGGCGACAACATTATTTTGAATTATTTAACTGTGTTGGAAGAAATCATTTTGAAGTGGGTACTGTTGATACAGATGTAGATATAGTTATCAATTTAGAAGAGGTTCACTCAGCAGTCTTAGGACTAGCTGACAATAAATCGTGTGGAGCTGACAAGATAACTGCTGAACATCTAAAATATGCCAGCAAAAAACTTTGTTTGTTGCTTGCTATATGTTTGACAGGCTTACTAAGACATGGCATTCTGCCTGACTCTATCCTGTCTGTATTATTAGTACCTGTAATTAAAAACAAAGCAGGCAAAATAAACAGTATGGAGAATTATAGGCCTATTGCATTAGCCAGTATTGTATCCAAAGTACTGGAGAAAATCCTCCTTAACAGGTTAGAAGATTACATATTCACAAGTGACAACCAGTTTGGCTTTAAACAGAAACATGGCACTGACATGTGCATCTTTGCTTTGAAAGAAATCTTGGATAAATACAACAGTCAGAACTCCACAATTTGTATATGTTTTATGGATGCCTCTCAGGCCTTTGATCACATAAATCATGAAAAACTGTTTGATAAATTGTGTTTTAGAGGGGTCCCAAAATGGCTTCTAAGAATTCTGGTTTACTGGTATGCTCATCAGGCCTTTATGATAAAATGGGGAAATTCTATGTCAGAACCTTTTTTTGTCAGCAACGGAGTGAGACAGGGCGGAATTTTGTCTCCCTTTCTCTTTAATGTGTATATGGACGACTTGTCACAGCAGTTGAATGCATGTAAAACAGGGTGTATGGTTGGCTCTATGTTAATTAATAACCTAATGTATGCAGATGACTTGGTAATTTTCTGCCCATATAGTGCTGGCCTACAACAGCTATTGAATGTCTGCTCACAATATGGTCTCGACTTTGACATCAAATATAATGCAATTAAGAGTAAGATTATGATCGTTAGAAGCAAAGCTGATAGAAAACTAGTTTTTCCTGAATCCTTTTTATCTGGCATTGCTCTTCATGAATGTAATGAGATCATATATCTCGGCCATCATATTGTAAATGATCTGTCGGACAATAGAGATATTAACAGACAGTGTCGCAAGTTATATGCGCAAGCCAATATGCTCGCACGGAAGTTTAACATGTGCACTGTTAATGTTAAGACAGCTTTATTTAAAGCATTTTGTAGCCCTATGTATACTGCCCACCTGTGGCCTGTTTATAGCAAAAGCAACATGCAGAGACTCAACGTGGCCTATAGTGATGGCATGAGAATGCTTTTAAAACTTCCAAGATGGTGCAGTGCTAGTGAAATGTTTGTAAATGTTGGGGTGCCGAACTGCTCTGCTGTGATACGTAATCTTATGTACAGGTTCATGTGCAGGTTGTCAGCTTCAGGTAATGGTATTTTAATGTATTTGAGTAACTGTGAGAGGAGCTCAGTGTGGTTCTCGTCGAGATTGTGGAGCCACTGGTGCTCAAGTCTGTACGTACACACAGCTACCTAATGTATGTACCTTTGTGTCATAATCTAGTTGATGCCTCACTTGATGTACTAGTTTATGTATTTCTGTATGTATTGTCTGTTATGTTTTATATATATATATATATTTTTTAGTGCTATGGACCACACGCTGTGTCCTTAATAAAGTCTTATTATTATTATTATTATTATTACACCTGGACAGGTCACCTGTCAATCACAGGTGACACCTGGACAGGTCACCTGTCAATCACAGAGACAGACAATCTCTCACACTCACACCTACGGGTGATTTAGAGTCACCATGAACCTAACGAGCATGTGTTTGGACTGTGGGAGGAAGCCGGAGAACCCGGAGGAACCCACACGTGCACGGGGAGAACATGCAGACTAACACAGGAAGACCCACTACGTCTGAACCCACTGTGTTTTTTTTATTGATCCACACTTTGCAGGTTCAGATCAAAACAAATAAAAACAGTGACATCGACACGATCTCACTCTCAGGTGTGGAGATGACATCACCTTTATCACAAGCTGCTGATTTTACTAACAAACTCATGTCAAACAGGCGAGTGCTTTAAATGAACCTTCCTCTGTAGCTCACAATATTTACATTCTGATAACATGATGCTGCTCATCAGACGGTTCAGACCCAGGAGGCACAGGGAGCCGGACTGCAGGTCGTCACTGCACCAGCTGATCGTAACAGCTCCGGAGCAGCATCGTGTTCGGGCCAAAACAAAGACCTTCATCTGGATCATTACAGGACCAGTGTCCAGAACCCCCCCGGCAGAGCCTTCGACCTGACCGCCACCTTTTCATCCCACCACGACCCCTCTGGTCACTGTGAGCCTTTGAGGTCCCTGAACATGAGTGGTCTGAAAGGAAAGTGAGCCACTACCTGCGCAGGTGACTGGGCCCACCTCGAAGCCTCAGCAGCATTGCCTTGTACAGGAGCAGGAACAAGCTGTGGCTCCCTTCAGCCGCCTGAAGGAGGAGTTCATGATGACCAGGACCGGGGAGGAGCGGATGTTCCAGAGTCTCCTCACAGGGCATGGAGCCAGGACAGGAAGGAAGTGGATGCTCACGAGGCGGTCGATCCGGCGTCAAAGCGAACTTGTTAGAGCTGTTAACCTGAATCGTACTGCAGCGAACCTTTCATTCTGTATGTTGTGTTACACACTTCCTTTGAACTACATGTGGTTTGATTAACTCGTCACTGCTGATTGGGTAAAACCTCTGACACGCCCACTAACAAGAGAAACGTTCCTCTCAGCCCGTCGCTGTTTCAGGGAAACATGTCGTCAACCAGGAAGTCCGAGTAAAACACGTGCACATTTTCAAAATAAAAGTATCCCTGGTTTTCTCATTACCCATGAGTCACAGCTGCCAACGCCATGGACACAACTCTAGAGTCAGCCTCCTCCTCCTCCTCCTCCTCCTCCTCCGTGTGACGGTTACAGAGCGGTTAGCGCCTCCTGCAGGCTGCACAGATCACTACAGACGGATCACAGAGACCAACAGAACAAGCAACACTGTAAAAATCTAAACTTTGGTTTTATTGAACAAACACAGCTGACCTTTGACCTTTACCTGAGCCAGACTCACAGCTCAGGCTGGAGGATTATGGGTAATGTAGTGTGGTCATGGCTCAGGGCTCAGACAGAAATAAAAACAGAATATAAACACAGCAAACAATAAATAAATAAACATTTGGTTTCAGATAAATAACGTGAAGCACCGATTACGGTCACATCAGGAGCGTCTCACTGTAACTGGACTCATGGATGTTTTTAACACTGTTTGTTTCAAACTAAAAGTCTGTGTGGGAGAAGAAGTCAGACTCTAACAGTAACAGTTTAAATACACACGAGAAAAAGTCCTGCATTTAAAACTGGGTCAGGATTGTCACAAAACGAGAACCAAAGTAAAAGAGCTCGTTCTGATTAAACAGGCTTTTTGATAAATGAATGATTCTGCACACCTGAACACACACAGGACTGTGTCTGTGTTTAGTTACAATCGACTTGTTTTAAAAACTCAGAAATAATAAAAAAGAATAAAACATTTTGCTGACAAAGACAGAAACACTTTGCTGGAACAGGACGGACGACACAAACGCAGACTAAACTGAAAAGACTCAATCAGCAGATTTGGTGCTGAAAACACATCATGTTGGATTTATTTACATCTTAGCAAAATAATGTCGTTTCCCTCTGAGATCAAAATATAAACCAGCAGCAGCATCTTAACTAAGTTTAAATCTTCAGACTTTCAGTAAATGTAACACAGAAGTCTCATCAGCAGCAGGCTCGTTTGCACACTGAAACAAGTCCAAACTCAGGCTGGAGATGTGACGACACCGTCAATACACTAGTTGGCGCCGGTCTCTGTGCTGCCGTGTGGAACTTTTTCCATCATCTTCTTTTACTTCAAACAATAGCGACAGAAAGTGAACAGAGCATGTTTCAGTTGGAGCTAATCAACGTGTTTGACAGCTACCTTTACCGGAAACTACGGAGACACAGAGAACACACCTTTAGACCCTGAGACCGACCGTCGCAGGCTGCAGCAGCGAGCTACAAACTGCAGCAGCGAGCTACAAACTGCAGCAGCGAGCTACAAACTGCAGCAAGCACAGTGTCCTCTGTCGTGTTAGGATGATGATACAAATGGACTCTGAGGTCACCTTTAATAAATCCATCGTTCTGTTTGTACCGACTGTCTCTTTGGTTCCTAAACGCAGCGCGGGTCAGGCTCAATGTGATCAGAGCCTGTGGTGTGTTTAATGTCATTTAAATAAGCAGGTAAAAAGTGGTACTGAGAAGCCGCAGCTCGTCTTTGAGCCCGTTGAGGTTTCACGTTTTTGGTCAGAAGCTTCAGTTTTGAGTTTTTATCTTTGAGGTGTTATGATTGGCTGAGAGACATCCTAAGCTCCTCCTCCCTGAGGCTGCGGTCCAATCGCTGCGTCTCAGACTCCAGGACGGACGGGATTGGACGGCGAGTGACAGCGTCCAGCGAGTCACTGAGGTCGTGTCTCAGAGAGAGCAGCCATTGGCTGTTCCTGGAGGACTGCTGGATGAACTCCGCCCTCTGCTGCTGATCCACAGCCAATGAGAGACGCAGCCGACTCACCTGAGGGGGAGGAGACACAATGACATCATCAGCATCCACCTGACAAAACAAAACATCTCAAACTCTTCTTCTGTGGTGCTCCCACCTGGTCCTCCAGCTCCCTCACTCTGCTCCTCAGGCGTTCTTCTTCTGTGGTGTCTGCAAACTGCCGAACAAACATAACAGATTAACACACACACACACGCACGCACACACACACACACACACAGATATACCTGTCTGTCTGTCTCACCTGAGATCTACGGCTGTCAGTCAGCTTCTGTCTGAACCTCAGACGCTCCTCCTCCACCTGAAACACACGTACACGTCAGAGTGTGTGAGTGTGTGTGTGTGTGTGTGTGTGTGTGTGTGTGTGTGTGTGTGTGTGCCTGTCTCTGTGTGTGTGTGTGTGTGTGTGTGTGTGTGTGTGCCTGTCTCTCTGTGTGCCTGTCTCTGTGTGTGTGTGTGTGTGTGTGTGTGTGTGTGTGCCTGTCTCTCTGTGTGCCTGTCTCTGTGTGTGTGTGTGTGTGTGTGTGTGTGTGTGTGTGTGTGTGTACCTGTCTCAGTGTGTCTCTCAGAGTGTTCCTGTCCCTCTTCAGTTTTTCTTTCTGATGTTCCAGATGACAGTTTTTATTTGTCAGTCGTTTTACATCGAGCTCCAGTTCAGCCACCAGACGCTGCAGGACCACAAGCCTGTCCCCCTGCTGACACACACACACACACACACACACACACACACACACACACACACACACACACACACACACACAGTCAGGTGGTCTGAACATCCAAGCTGTCTCAAGACAAAGTAACTGTCCAATCAGAGACACTGACCTGGTCTGAGTTAGGCCCCGCCCCCGGGCTCTGCTCCTGTTGATGTGCCCTCTCCCTGTAGCCAATCATAGCTGCCTCAGTTAGCTCCAGAGCCAATCGGACTCGATCCCTGTCTTTCTCCAGCTCCTCCGTCCTCTGAGTCAGAGAGTACACCTTCAAACACCAAACACACACGCACGCACACACACGCACACACGCACGCACACGCGCGCACGCACACACGCACACGCACACGCGCGCGCGCACACACACACACACACACACACACACACACACACACACACACACCATCATTAAACAGTCCTGACAGAGACACTGAGGCTGTTCCTCTGTGTGTGTTTTTATCGTGTTGACTTTCTGGCCTGTTAAACTACCTCAGCTTCTCTGCTCCTCAGCAGCCTTCTGATCTCCTCTTTCTCCTGCAGCAGGGAGGAGAGCTGCTCCTCCTCCTCCTCCTCCTCCTCCTCCTCCAGAAATCATAAACAGTTCAACATTTTAGAATCGTTATATTTTAACAGTGTCTTAAACCTTAAAGACCTCCTCCTCCTCCTCACCTCACTTCCTGCCTTCTTGCTGTCCGTCTCCTGCCCTCTCCTCCTGCTCCTCTGACCATCTGTCTCCTCCTCTCTTACAGCAGACAGTGAGGAGATCTGTGCTTTCTGCTCCTCCAACATGGCTGCCGTGGCTCTGACCCGGCTCAGCTCAGCCCGGCTCTCCTCCACCTCCTTCCTCGCCTCCTCCACTCTGTCTCTCCACTCCTTCTCTTTCTCCTCCTCCCTCTCCTTCAGCATCTGAATTTCCCTCAAAAGCGCTTTCAGCTTCGCTTCCCGCTCCTCCTCCATCTCTTCTACTCTGCTCCTCCACCGCTCCTCCTCCTTCTTCCTATCTTCTTCTGCGTTCTCCTTCGCCAGGCGAGCCTCCTCCAGCTCCTCCATCATCTCCCTCCTCCTCTTCTCCAGGGCCTTGGCTCTCGCTCTCAGCTCCTCCATCTCCCCCTTTTCCTTCTCCACCTCCTCCCTCTCCCTTATCACCTCCTCCCTGACGGTCTGCAGGTTCTCCTCTCTGAACCTTTCCACCTCCTCCTTCTTCTCCTTCAGAGCCCTCCTCAGTCGCTCCCCCTCTGCGTGACTCTCCTAAAGGGCAGAGAAAAATGTAATATTTTGCAAATAACGAGCTAAAGTCAGGGTGTGGTTAGCATAGCTTAGCTTAGCATAAATACTGGAAACAGATGGAAACTGCTAGCCTGGCTCTGTGCACATTTCTGAGTCGTTTCCACCAAATGTTGATAAAACACACCACGTTAAAGAACTTGAAGTTTGTGCAGCTGCTCTGTCAGGACCTGTTTATTAGTTGTTAGCTAGTTAGCCCAGTTTGCTAGTTAGCTCAGTAATGCCCAGACTGGAGGCTAGGAGCAGGTGAGTGTTCGTTTTGACACAGGAGGAGCTGTACCTGCAGGAGGAGTTTCAGATTTGTCATCTCCTCCAGTGCAGCCCTCAGACCCTCCCTCATCTGCTGCTTCTCCTCCTCCTTCTCCTTCACCTCCTGCCTCGCTCGCTCCCTGCTCTGACTCTGATCAGACACCTGAAAAACACAGACAGCATTACCTGCTAACATGCTAAAATACAAAAGGCTACATGCTAAGGTTTATTGGCTCAAAGCCAGTTTTATAAAGTGAGACAGTTATAATTGATCTTGTCTCCAGTCTGAGTTAATGTGGAAAAAGCTTTTGGGGCTGCAATACTACGAGCGGCCACAGGAGGCAGAGATGAGCAGCGTCCCCATATCCAGGTCTGAATGTTTACTACTGATTATGGACCAAATGAACGGTATGAACGTGTCTGATTGGTTGTTTTTATGTGTTGTCTTGTTGAGGTGTTCTGGGTAATGTGGTTTACGAGGACGCTGATGGCCTACTGTAGATACTGTAGGACTAAAGGACACTGTGAGTACCTGAGTCTGCAGGGAGCTCAGGTTCGCCGTCATCGCCGCCACGCTCTGCTGCACTTCTCTCAGCTTCTCCTGCACCTCCTCTCTTCTCCTCCTCTCCTTCTGCACCTTCTCTCTGAGAGCTGTCGCCTCCTTTTCTGTCCTTGTTAACTTCTCCTGCACCTCATCCCTCCTTCTCTGCTCCTTCTGCATCTCTTCTTTGAAAGTTAGGACCTCCTTTTCTTTCCTTGCTAGCTCCTCTTGTACCTGCTCCTTCTCTTTTGCTTCATTCTGTATCTCCTCAGTGACGAACACCAAGTCATTCTTGGTCCTCTCCAGCTCCTCTTGTCCCTCCTCCCTCCTCCTCCGCTCATTCTGCACCTCCTTTCTAAGAGCTGTTGCCTCTTTTTCTGTCCTCATTAACTTCTCTTGTACCTCCTCTTTCTCCTTTTCTTCCTTTTGTACCTCCTCTGTGATGAACTTCAGCTCACTCCTGGTTCTCCTCAGCTCCTCTTGTACCTCCTCCCTCTGCCTCTGCTCCTCCTGTACCTCCGCTGTGAGTGCTGTCATGTTACCTCTCCTCTTCATCAGCTCCTCCTGTACCTCTTTCTTCTCCCTTTGTTCCTTTTGTACCTCCTCTCTCAGGACAGATACCTCCCTTTTGCTCCTGATCAGCTCCTTTTGTACCTCCTCCTTCTGCCTCCACTCCCTCTGCACCTCCTCTCTCCTCATTATCAGCTCCTCCTGAGCCTCTTTATTCTCTCTTTGTCTCTTTTGTACCTCCTCTCTAAGTACAGACACCTCCACCTCGCTCCTCCTCAACTGCTCCTGTACCTCCTCTCTCTGCCTCCACTCCTCCTGGGCCTCCTTACTCCTCCTAAGCTCCTCTTGTTCCTTGTCCTCTCTCCTCCTCTGCTCCTTCTTCACCTGCTCCTTGAGGGCTATAATCTCCTCTTGAGTATCCCTCTTCTCCCTTTGTTCCCTTTTCACCTCCTCTCTGAGCGCTGCCACCTCCTTCTCAGTTCTCCTCAGCTTCTCCTTTAACTCCTCCTTCTCTGTTTGTTCCCTTATTATCTCCTCCCTAAGTAAAGAAACCTCCTCTCTCCTCCTCCTCAGCTCTTCCTGTGCCTTCTCCTTCTCTGTGTGCACCTCCTGCCTGAGAGCCATCACCTCCCTCTCCCTCCTCCCCAGCTCCTCCATCATTCCTGCCTTCTCCTTCTCCAGCTCCCTCTCTCTGGACCTCCCTCTCTCCTCCACCAGGAGTAGCTGACCTCTCTCAGCTTCTGCCGCTCTCCCTCGCTCCTCTTTCAACTCCCTCAGTTCTTCCTCCACTTCCCTCTTCTCCTCTCTCACCCTCCATAACACCTCCTCCTCTCCCTTACTCCACTCCTCCGTCTCCTTGAGTTGGTTTTCTAGCCTCCTCTTCTCCTCCTCTGCCCTCCTCAACTCCTCTTTTTGCCCCTGAAGCTCCTTTTCCACCTCTTCTAATCTGCCCTCTAACCTCCTCTTCTCCTCCCTGACTCTCCTCAGTGCCTCCATCTCTTCCTCCAGCTCCTCTTCCAACTCTTTCACTTTCTCCTCCAGCCCCCTATTCTCCTCCTCCTTCTCAGTCAGCTTAGTGTCCAGCCTCCTCCTCCTCTCTGACGCCACTCTCTTCAGTTCCTCTTTCTCCCTCTCCTCCTCCTCCTCCTTCTCCTCCAGTGTGGTTCTCAGCTGCTGTGCCTCCTCCTCTCGCTCCCTCAGGATATGGTTGAGCTTTGCCACGTCCCTCATGCACCGCTCTGCCTTCTCCCTCCACTCCTTCAGCTCCTCCTCCAGCCTCTCCTCAGCCTCCTCCTTCTCTCTGGCTCTCCTTCTTGCTCCTTCACTCTGGGTCCGGGCCTCCTGCAGTTCCCTGCTCTGGCAGGAGATCCTGCCGTCTTTTTCTCCTCCCTCCTTCCTCTCTTTCTCCAGGAGCGCCCGGGTTTCTCTCAGCAGCACCTCCAGCTGCTCCTCCCTCACCTCCTTCTGCTTTAGTTTGTTGTAAACCTCCTGACGCTCCCTTGCTCCCTCCTCCTCCTGCTCCTCTGCCAGTCTCAGCTGTGCCTTCAGTTCCTCCACCTCCTCCTCCCTCTCCCTCACAGCGCTCATCTGTCGCTCCAGGCTGCGCTCCCTCCTCTCCACCTCCTCCTTCATCTCCTCGCACTCCTCCTTGGCCACGTTAAGCTTCACCCTTAGCAGCTCCACCTCCCCCAACTTCTCCTTCAGCTTCTCCACCTCCTCCTCTGCTCTTCTTGCTTCATCCCTCAGTTGCTCCACCTCCTCCTCCATTCTCCTCCTCCTCTCCTCCTGCCTGTCCTCTAATTTGGAGGTTTCTGTCCTCAGTCTGTTAGTCTCCTCCTCCTGCTCCTCCACTATCTTCCTCCATCTCTCCACCTCCTCCTCCCTCTCCTCCTTTTCT